>NC_091440.1:6294115-6594115 GCF_964237555.1 Oryctolagus cuniculus
GGAGACAGGAAGATTAAATCTGCTCCCCAAAATAACCTGACTGCCCGGGAATGCAAATGGGTCCCTGCACGAAAGCAAGGAGCCAGCACAAAGCTTTCAAGTTGTTAGAGGGAAAACAAACTCATTTCATGTCCATTTGCTGATAGGGATGTGAGCAGGGGGCCTGGGTTGCTGACAGAGCAGTTCTCTGTAAATTTCACTATTATTTCAGGTTTCTATCTTTTCCTCTTTGGTAGGAAGATATTAAAAATAAGTTTCTGGCAAAAAGTACAGAAAAACACAGAGTCTCTGAAATTGCAGCTGGTACATATTCCTGGCCAATAACCTTAATATTGAGTGTGTGCCATTAATGAGTAGTTTGAAAAATTTGCTCTCTTAAAGTATTTGAAAAACTGGATGATTGTAGCATGTTTTGGGACTATTTTAGAAGCCTGGAAATTCATAAAGTTTTCAGAGGTGAATACTTGTTGTGTGTCTGGAAGGACTTTGAATATCAGGGATTATGGTGCCCATCCCCAAGCTACCCTTTGCATGGGCAGAAACTACTTTAACATTTTTGAGAACCGTTCTTGTTGCATGTGCATTGCTGGTGCAGGAGTTATGGGTTATAATATGCCAGTGTTTTAGCCAAACAAGCTACTGCTCTCATTTCCACCTCTCTTGCCTGTCACATCTGTCTGGCATGTGTTTGTTTCCACAGTCAGATAAAGTTAACAGCTTAGAATAAGAAGGTATATGTAATTATTCTGGGGTTTTGGAAAAGCAAAGTGTAACACAGTTAACTATTTAAAATCCCATCAAGCATTTCGTAGATTGGGGCTTTATTTGGAGGGTGTGTGTGTGTGTGTGTGTGTGGTGTGTTGACATGGAGTAACCTATGGAATTGAAACAGGTTAATTTACCCAAGGTTAGGGTCGAGTTATTAAGAGTGGGAGTTCTTACTTAGTGCTGCGAGGAAGACAAATACTAATTTTATGTTGCTTTTAGCTCTGCGCATATTTAGCAGGAAGTAGTCAGACTTTCCCTGCATCATTTCTTGCCTGAATAACTGAAACATTTTCCACCAGTCTCCTCTCTGTAATTCAACATCCAAACTTTTTAAAGTTGTCCACCATCAGCGGCATGCTTCCAGTACAAACCAAACCTGGTCATGTTATGCTTTTGAAGAGAGAAAACCTTCAGTGCCTTCCCCATAGCCTTGGATCTCATACTCTCTGCGCTGTCTCCAACTGCCCTCTTGAGAGTTCTTTCTTGATCCACTGTCCTATCACAATGAACCACTTGTATCTAAGACTGCTTCCTTTTGCTGGAAAACCTTTGCCTGGGTTTTGCCACTCCTAGTGATTCTTCAAGCTCAGATGTCACCATCTTCCTCAGAGCCCTACCTTACCTCTTTCCTGTGAAAACCGTCTTTGATCTCCCAGTTCAGGACAAGGAGCTCTCTTGGGGTTGTGGGATGTTCTGGGCATGTTGCATTAGTATAATAACAAACAGGAAGGGCCAGTTCACTGACCTGAATCCTGCACTAGAAAATCTCTTTTGAGCAGACACCAGAGAACTCACTGTTTGTGTCTAACATTTGGCATTAGCCTGACACCTAGTAGATGCTCAGTAAGTGTTTGCTGAACAAATTCACCACACACACAGAGATACTTGTGCAGAGATATTTCATCTTATCAAGAGTTAGGGATTTTGATGGTTGAATGTATAACAATTTTATCAGACTTCAACTTTTCTAAAGCAAGAGACAGATGTTTAGGGAGAACAAGTTCATTGTTGAACCAGTTGTGAGACTCATCTGTGTCCTTCTCTGACCTGTTGCTGTTCTCTGCAGAGAGAACACAGAGGGCAATCTGAGCTTGATTGGGTATCCTGGGAGGAAACTGGAATTACAAACTTTTCAAAAATTTTCATTAATATAATAAGAGAACAGATTTCATGAGTTCCAAAGGTACAGTTCCAAGAAGACAACCACCCTTCCCTCACCCCCCTGCTCTCCTAATCCCCTTCTCTCCTTCTCTTCTGCTCATCAGTTTTTGCAAAGCCACAATTTTAATCCACTTTATATTCACAGGCTCAATTCACCACCAGTTATAATATTTAACAAATAAAAAGTAGGAAGACCACAGTTCACAGGAGTATAAACAGGGGCTAAACATGACAGTGATATCCCAGTAGAATCAGAAACTTTACTTGTCTGATTAAGCTCTGCACAGCTGACATGGGAACAGGTCAGAGCCCATACTCAACAACTAGTTAGGAGCTTGGGCTCTGGCCCCAGAATGTTTGGGTACAAAACCTGCTTCTGTTGCTTTCCAACTCATGGAAAGTGACATAATCCTTGGTACCTAAGTCTCCTCATTTGTAAAATGGAACTAATAATAGTACCGAATTGCCAGGGTTGTTGTGAGATCTGAATGTGTGAGTAACGTGAAGGGGTTGCTTGGGTGCCTGATGTGTGCAAACACTCAGAAAATGATGGTCATCACCACTATCACCGTTTTCAGTTGCCTCCATCCCCCTCCGTCTGGCTCCTACCCTCGAGGGTTCAGTCATGCTTCTCCCTGTTCTGGCCCAGAATGCCAAAGCGGGTCTGCCCGTGTCCCTCTCTGATGGTCAGTACACGCTGCCTCCTGCTTGTCCACCTCCTGTGGTGTTTTCGCATTGTGGTTCGTGCCACGCAGCCTTTCTCCACGGCACTGAGTGCAGGGTAGTTGGGAAGAGCTCAGAATAGCGAAGGATTTCCTTTTGGCTTTCTATTTGAACACAAATCCCTGCTTTGCTCAACTGGACACACACAGCCTGTGAGCTCGAAGAAGAGAAAAGATCAGGTGTGAGTTTTGCATCCACAGACATGGGGCTGGCTTGGAGAACTTTGTAAAATTTGAGGAATCAGACTGACATGAGTGTCTTGCCTAATTTTCTCAAGGGTGCGTTCATGGGTTTAAGCAGTTGTCATGAGGGAAATTCCCATGGGGTGTCAGATCAGGCTCTCTTACTGATCCAGAGTTTTACACAGGCGTCACTGTTCTAATGTACTCCCCATAGGGGATCCCTCTATACTGCAAAATTATCAGTCACAGCAGCCATGTGGAGGCAGAGAATAAAACAGGACTGAGACTTTCTTGAAGAGGCTTCTTTGTGACAAATTTTTACAATCTTAAAAATTCAGAAAAGCTAGTTGATACTATGCTTTTGATTGTGGAAAACAACTTTGGTGTAAAATTTAGAAAAGAAAAATATTCTAAAGAAGTAATGTTCTGGAGATACATAGGTATATAATCCCCAGTTTATTTCATCTATCTATCTGTCAATCAATCAATTTATTTCTGTGATAACTATGTGAGGTGTATATGAAGATTCAGAAGATCCAGCAATGCCTTGCTGAGGCTGGTTTGGGGGCAGACTTGAACCAGCAGCTGGTGGGACCGAGCTCCAAGGGCCTGCCTACTGGGCTGAGGGATGCAGGCAAGTAGCATGCACTACCACGCTTTGGAGACTTGCACTGTGTTCTGTAAACAATGTAACCTGGATCCATTGCCTAGTTGGAGTGAAGGGAGTAAGCTTTGGAAAGAAAGAAGCCTTAAGCTCTCTGAACTAATCTTTCTATGCATGCAAGCATTCTCCTGACAAATACTTATTGAGTGCAAGCCATGTACCATTCACTGTGCTGGTCCCTGGAGAGGTGACAAGGATAGACCCGGGTGAGAAAGACAGGGCTGGGGCGGCTAGCAGTGTCGGTGAAACATGCACAGGGATTGGGAGATCTTTTAGGGGACAAAGTTTTAGTTCTTGCACTCTTGAGGCAAAGGGTGGTGCTGAGGGTGATGCAGGCTTTTAGCTATGATGTGAGGCACTTTGTAGTGGTACAGGTTGAGGGAGAGTCCTAGTTTCACTGGACCTGGTGAGACTGCAGTGCCTTTGTTACGGTGAGTAGTAGGCTGGTAGACTGAATCCAAGGGGGAGAAGTGTGTCCACCCTGAAGAGGATGTTACAGTATTGCAACCCGGAAGGACTGATTCAGGGTAAGGATGGGAGGCTTCCTGATGATCTCAGTGAGACCCTTGAGGCACATAGCAGGGCTTAGGGAAACCACATGATTTCTGCACTGTTCTGGCTGGGTTTCTAATGACAAAGTGAAAAGACAGAGGTTCAAGTACTGGCCTGCCCCTGGTGGACCAGAGCCAGGAGATGTGGTACAAATGGTGAGGTAAAAGGAGAAGGTGACTTTACAAATCTGAGCTCCAACAGAGTGGTGCCCCTAAAACAGATGTTTTCTTAAGTGGGATGGTGCCTATGCCATTGTTTTTAATTAATCTGTTGTTCTTGACAGTTTTAATTATGAATCTAATAGTAGCGGGTTTACTATTTTCTTGGGAACAAGTAGAAACATATTCTTGTAGGCAGATAGTTGGAATCACAACCACATCACAATTTATAGCTAAAATATAATGTTCTCTTATGGATAATTGCTGTTAGTTAATGTGCGAAGATGGCTTAAAAATAGCATGAGTAGGAGGTAACATTAGCAAATGTGACCAGGTAATGAAAACTTAAATGGTCTAAATACACTTTAGGTAGACTAATTATTATTATTATTTATTTAAGAAGCTATATAAAACCTGTTAATTCATATACAAGTTCGCATTATTAACCACCTAGGTGGTGGGTGAATGCAGACCTCAAGGTCAAAGTTTGAATTTCGGCTCTTTCTCTTGTTAACTGTGTGACCTTGTGAAGCTACTTCCATTTTCAGTGGCTTGTTTTCCTCGTGTATAAAACTGAGACTGATGATAAAACCCATGTTGCAGATTATTTTTAGGAGAAATGATATGATCCAGATTTATCATTTGAAACAAAACTTGACATCTAGTTAGCACTTCATAAATCTACTTGTTACCAGTTAGTCATTACTACTCTATGACTGATAAGTTTTCATGAATCTTTGGGTGGTGTAGTGGGTTAAGCCTCTGCCGGCAGTGCCAACATCCCATATGGGCGCTGCTTTGTGTCCCGGCTGCCCCTCTTTGGATCCAGCTATTCCTGATACAACATTGGAAATATTAGCTCAATGGATAAAACCATCATTTTGTTTTTATAGATTTTTTGCAATCATTTCTTTTTTAAAACAAATATTTCTCTTTTTTAAAAAAATGTATTTATTTGGAAGACAGAGTCAGAGAAAGAGAGAGGGAGGGAGAGAGAAAGAGAGAGGGGGAGAGAAAAAGGTAGGGGGAGAGAGAGAGATCTTCCATCTGCTGGTTCACTTTCCAAATGGCCACAACGTCTGGAGCTGGGCCAGTCTGAGCAAGTCAGGAGCCAGGAGCTTCTGGGTCTCCCACATAGGTGCAGGGACCCAAAGACTTAGACTACCTTCTTCTGATGCTTTCCCAAGTGCGTTAGCAGAGGGCTGGATTGGAAATGGAGCAGCTGGGACTCAAACGGACACCAATTTGGAATGCCGCTGCTACCGACAGTGGCTTCACCGGCTATGCACAGCGCTGGCCTCAGTTCATTTCTTTAATAGATGAATAGTTGAACTGAGTTTTACCCATCACACAGTGGTATAGCCAGAGTCATTAAAATACTGCGGTACTTCTACTCTGGTGACCACACAGTTGCTGGAGGGGCATCCCCTCCTCCAGTCCACAGGACACTGCACCCCCAGCTTTCTGGGAGCCCCAAGATATCCCCATGCCAGCACCTGAACTCACAGTAGGAATTCAGGGATGCATGTTCTGCCTGCATGGTTCTGATTGGTCAGGACCATACGAGGCCACCTATTAATGACCTAGGGCTCTACCAACTTGCATTCTATTCAATGACACTGTAACATTTTTCAGTAAATGTTCCATGGTGTGGCTTAGTGCCATTCTCCAAAGAAACTCTTGCTTATTTGCTAACATGGTAAAAATATGCTTTGCAATTTAATTCCCATTTCTATTAGTGAATAGAAGAGTTGTTTGCATTTTCTTATTACCCATCTGTATTTCCTCCTTTGTAATATTCATGCTCCTGATTTTGTTTATTTGTCCATGGGAGGTCTCATTTCTCCTTTTAATGATCTATAGATGTTCTTTAAAAATCCCATATTCACCTATTTTATGAATATTTATTGTGAATGTACCTGAGGCAAAGCTGATGAACACATTTGAAAGACACTTAGAGGTATAGATAAAAGAGGTAAAAGAACTTGTAAATTAGTGCATATGACCATGCAAGAGAAGGCTTTACAAGAAGTATCATTAAACTTTTATCATAATAGAATGCAGACTTTAAATAGGGTGATACTATAATAGTTGTCTTTTAATCTTGTTTTCTTGTTTGACATCAAAATTTTAAATCTCTACATTGCTTTTGTGCTTGAAAAAATTTCTCTTTTACGGTAGAAATCTGAAAAAAATGCATACATGAAACCTTTCAATCCATCTCTAATTAATTTTAATATATGATGAGGAGTGAAGGACTCAAGATATTTTGTTTCCAAAGAGCTTGTGTGCCCAGTCCTGTTGACTTTGATGCCACTTTTATTTTACATGGCTTTTGGCTCATAGGTCTATTTGTAAACTCTTTGGGAAAAAAAGAAGGCTGTCCTATGTGAATATTTATCTTTTAAATACAATAGTACTTCAAAAGATTCATGGAAAATGGAATTAGAAGGTAATGTGCGTTTTCCATGAACTTTGTCAAGACCAGTTGTGTTAGTGTCTGCAGCTGCTGAACAAACACGATGCATTTGGATGGGAACATATTCTGGGTCAGTGTCATTGCTCAGCACACAGGAGGCAGGACCCCACTCCCAGGCAGAGTGAGAATTACTCTTCCAGGACTGGGTGGTAGGAGAGCTCATCAATACTCTCCAAAACAGCAGGTTGCCAGGCCTTTCGGGGTGGATTTTTGAATCAGGACTGGGTTTCCTTAGTGAAAACAAAGTCAGGAGATATACCCATTAGCTCTGACGTCACAGACATGCGTAGAGGACATAATCCAACCCAGGATCTAAAATTGTGCTTTTGTAGCATAAAGATACAGAAGAAAAAAAAATATGAGTTTTCAAGGATTCATTTTTATCAATTAAAAAAACAAGACCCTCTGAATGGAAGATTTTCTTGGATCAAAGCAGGAGTTCAATTACTTCTCCCACCTCTAATGACAATACTTTTCTGTAATGTAAAAAAACACTTTGGGCAAATGTTCACTTTGCTTCATGACCACAGAGAGCACAGGTAGCAGGTAGAGTCCAGTGGGAAATGGGCATGGTTTTGCTTCATTTTTTGACCCTCTGGCATTTCCAAGTTTGCTGTTTTTGAAGTCCCTAGCCTCCGGCATCGCTGCATATGGGTACCGTACCAGTCCCAAACTGTGTATTTCCAATTTCTTGTCTCTTAGCATATCATTTGACATGGAAAAGTGTACACAGTAATTTATCTTGCTCTCCGGTCTCACTGTGCTGGGTCTAGAGTGAAAGCAAAGCTGATGAACATATTTCAAAGAAACTTAGAGGTTTGCACTGTAAAAGAAAATGCAAAATCTGTGCATAGGAATGTTGAAGAGAAGGCTTTATAAGAAGTGACCTTAAAAGTTTATAATTGACCGGCACCATGGCTCATTTGGTTAATCCTCTGCCTGCGGCTGGCATCTCATATGGGCACTGGGTTCTAGTCCTGGTTGCTCCTCTTCCAGTCCAGCTCTCTGCTGTGGCCCGGGAAGGCAGTGGAGGATGGCCCAGGTGCTTGGGTCCCTGCGCTTGCTTGGGAGACCAGGAAGAAGCACCTGGCTCCTGGCTTCAGATCCGTGTAGCGCGGGCTGTAGCGGCCATTTGAGGAGTGAACCAATGGAAGGAAGACCTTTCTCTCTGTTTCTCTCTCTCTCTAACTCTACCTGTCAAAAAAACCCACAAAAGTTTATCATCATACAATTTACAGTTGCAATTGGGTGACCCTATAATCTTAAACCTCACAAGGTATCTTGGTGTATTTGATTAGAAGAGTTGGCATTCTTTGGGCAGAAAATTTACAATAAATACATTTTACAACAAATTGTAAATTTTACAGTTTTACATTTTACAATAAAATTGGAAATAAAATTAGAGAAATAAATAAATAAATTACAAATACATCTTTGTAAGATAACAATTCATAATGGCATAGCTTGTATCACTGGTGACTTATTTTCTACCTCACGTGGGTGAAGTTTCCAAAAAACAATGAAGCAGCATATGAATTCCTAGCTTTGTTGTAGTGTCAGTAGTAAATTATCCTGTCAGTGTGTCAGGATTTTTTTCTTTTTGTTTCTTGTATTTTTGTATTATGATTTTTATTAGCCTCTACTTTCAAATAGCGTTTAGAATGAAGATGTAAATCTGTCAGTGTCATCAAAAGTGCCCTAGTGCTTCCCACAGAAAGGCCCTGGTCTTTACCTTGTCTGGTCTGGCCCTGAAAACAGGCCAGGCTGATTTAGTATGCAGCTCCAAAGCTGCACTGTCCTGTCACCGATCCTAAAAGCCCTTAATTTACATTTTCAGGGGAAAAAAAATCCCAGAATTAAATATCTTTGAACCAGCAAGATTGTTCATTACAGGAAGTTATTATTTTGATCAGGCTGTTGGCTTCTGAAGTCTCTTGGCAATAATACAAAAATAGCTTTCCCTGGTTCATAAAGAACAATCTGCAAAAACAAATCAGAAATGTGTTAAGAACAAAATAAACAGACATTTTATTTTTTAAACTTGGGGCCTCTGAATTTCACAGACTTCTGGAATCTGGGGAGCTCCACCCAACTGCTCCACATTTTATTGCCCGGTTATAGGTTTGGCATGAGGGGAATAATTTTCCAACTGTTGGAACAATGTGGATTCACATTTTTCCAGAAAGGGAAAAAATTCTATCTTACATATTAAATTCAAAATAGAGAAATGGTGTCTGTATCACTCTTCCCATTTTATGATGGAATTTGAGAAGTAAGGGAAAAATTATATGTATGAAAATGGTATATCTGAGTGCACTTGAAACCTGCATCTGGCAAAAGGATTTTTCAATCAGACTGGAGAAGTCAACTCATTGAGCTGTGTGTCCATGTTGGGAAGCCCCACTTAGCACAGCAACTGGAGGCCAGTCACCTGGGATTTGTTGAAATAACTCCTGTCTAGTTCAGACTGTTACACATTGTACATGCATTGCTGGCTCCTAAAGAGCCTTGGTCTAACTCTGCCTAAGAGAGAGTTCTTTGAATACTTACTGAGGCTAATGGTTCCTTCTAGGAAATTAGAAATTCATTTAGACTTAATAGCCATTACAGCCAACATACTTGTTTAGGTGGAGTAGGCAGAGGTTTGTGCTCTATCTAGCTTTTATATTTATTTATTTATTTGAAAGGCAGAGCTATCAAAAGAGAAGAGAGAGAATAGGAAAGGAGAGGAGAGGAGGAGGGGGAGGGGAAGGGGAGGGGGAGGAGGAGGGGGAGGGGAGGTGAGGGGGAGGGGAGAGGAGGGGGAGGAGGAGGGGGAGGGGAGGTGAGGGGGAGGGGAGGGGAGGGGGAGGAGGAGAGGAGGGAAGGGGAGGGGAGGGGAGGGGAGGGGAGGGGAGGGGAGGGGAGGAGAGCACTTCCATTTGCTGGTTCCCTTCCCTAATGGCTGCAAGAGCCCAGCCTGGTTCAAGCTAAAGTCAGGAGCCAGGACCTCCATCCTGGTCTCCCTTTCAGGTGCCAAGGAACCAAGCACTTGGGCCATCTTCTGCTGCCTTGCCAGTCACATTAGCAGGAAGCTGGATTGGAAGTGGAATAGTTCAGACTAGAACTGGTGCTCAGAGGCAGTGGCTTGACCTGTTGCACTACCATGTCCATCCCTCTAGCTTTTGGAAAGTACGAAATTGCATTTTATAAGGGATGATATTTTAAACATGCAGTGGAAAGTGATCATTGCATGGCTTTCCCCTACTCTATGGAGTGAGTGGGGAAAGACAACCAGAGCTATTCATCAGATTTTTACGAGCCCATTTTCCCCATGGGAATTCAGTCATGGTCGTAGGCACTGCAAGCAAAGCTGAACTGGAGGCCTGCTGCAGGATGCAATGCAGAGAAGCCAAATGGCTTGTGTGCTTTTTCACCTGGAGACTTGGCAACCTCATCGCCCCCAGGAAACTCACAGGTGTTTGCACTCACGAAGGACTCAGTCCAGGGAGGGGACTGCCTGTGAATTTTGGACGGTCCTTATCTCTTGTGCTCACACAGGACTGGTCGCACTCCTTTTATTATAACTGTCATGCTCACGTCCAAGGATGACATGCTTGCTGGAATGTCTGTCTAGGAAATTATGTTTTTGCTGGCTTGACCTCCTGCTTCCTGAGGTCTGCATTTCTGCTGGTCCCAGGGCCATGCCTTGGCGCTCTCCCTCATCCCCACCCTCTCCAGGGTTGACTTGACTTCCCTTTAGTCTCAGTGGTCTCCTGCTGCCCGCCGTCACCAGCCTGCCTGCGGTTGCATGCACGTAGGGAAGACGACTTGCTCCTGGTGCGCAGGCCTAACAGGAAGAGCTTGCCCGGACTTTCAGCAGCAGCCACTGAGCTTGCGTGGAGCAGGGCTGCCCGTGCAGGCTCCCCTGGATGTGCAGGGCAGATTGCAAAATTGTCAGGGGCCAACGAAGGCGGGAAGGTCAGGGATTTTTGGCTTTTGTCTGGCAGTAAAACCGGCACTAGAGTACCGGGAACGTGTCTCAGTTTTGGGTGGGGAAGATGTTCGTACTGAGGGGACCCAGGTCTTGAGAGGGTCAGTGATGTGCCTCACGTCTCACAGCTGATGCACAGGGAGTCCCATGTGTGTGTGTGTGTGTGTGTGTGTGTGTAATATCCGAGTGTGACAGAGAGGCTAGAATGTTGATCAGTTTCTTCCAGATAGGTTTGTTTTTTTTTTTTTTTTTCCATTTGGAGAAATTTGAAAATACAGGAAAAAAAAACAATGGATAATATAACCTTTTTTTTTTTTTTTGACAGGCAGAGTTAGACAGTGAGAGACAGAGAGAGACAGAGAGAAAGGTCTTCCTTCCTTTGGTTCACCCCCAAAACGGCTGCCATGGCTGGCGCGCTGCGCCAATCCGAAGCCAGGGGCCAGGTGCTTCTCCTGGTCTCCCATGGGGTGCAGGGCCCAAGCACTTGGGCCATCCTCCACTGTACTCCCTGGGCCACAGCAGAGAGCTGGCCTGGAAGAGGAACAACTGGGACAGAATCCGGCGCCCCAACTGGGACTAGAACCCCGGGGCGCTGGCGCAGCAGGTGGATGATTAGCCTAGTGAGCTGCGGTGCCGGCCAAGGATAATATAACTTTCAACTACACTCTCATCCCCCAGCTGTAAAACTGATATAACATCCTATTTTCTGTCTCTTTTTTTCTATCTGTGTTCTGTAAAAGCCATACATGAAAGGCGTGTGCTCATGATTGTGGAAGAAGCAAATGATGCACTGACTCTCTCAACAAAAGGGCAGACAAAAGAAAGTAAACTCTAAGATGCAACCAGACTCCTTTGACCATTCCCGGGGCATTATTCCCTTCCTTTCCTCTAAGAAACAAAGTAGCAATCAGCTTGCAGTTAGTGAGAATTCCCCCATCACCCATAGCCATGCACGTGTGTAAGGTGGTGTGTTGTGTGTTGCAGCATCGTCTGTTCTCTTGGCTTCTCACCACCTGCTGAGATGAAGCGGACATCATGTAGTCGGGTCGTGGGAGCCCCCACGCAGTGCCCTGTGTCCACATTCTGCATCTCAGCCAGAGGCCCCCTTCTAAGTGGTCATTTATGACTTGGGCTTTCTCAGAGTGCCAAGGTAGACTTCCCTGCACAGGCTTCTGTGCATTGTCTGAGCATTTCTTTAAGGATGGAATCGAGCGTGATTGTGGGTCCTGCACATTCGCATCTCTCCTAACTGGCCAGATCGCTGTCCAGAGTGGCTGCGGCAGACATTCCGCTCAGCATTGCCGAGGGCTCCTGGAAAAGTTCATGGAATATATGCGTGGATTTCAGACATCTTTGTGCATTAATGTAAGCATCTTTAAATTCCATGTCTCGTGAACGTCCTGAAATCCCTCGTGTGGGGGTTCCTCTTTCTGTAAATCCCTCTTAGCACCCGGTAGTGTTATTCTTTTTAGTTTTCATGGAATGGATTCAAATGCAGCCCATCATTTTCCAAAGCATGTGAGAGGTCAGAGACGAGATGGGTGTTCAGACATCTGCAGTGTGAGGAAGCAGACCTGAGAGGGACCTTGGGGAGGCAGTGCGACTAAACTCTACCCAAGGGCGAGTGAAGGCAGAGGGCCCAGAAAGCTATTTTTCTAAAATAACTTTTGCCACCTTTGCACATTTTTGAGGCATGTTCATGATTTAGCTATTGTATATTAAAGACAGTGATGTAGACTGGTTAACCTTGTATAACAAGGCATTTGGCAAAAATAATTATCTTTAGTCCATATCTGAATATTCTCTCATAATCAACTTCTTGGTGATCTACAAAAGAAAAATTAAAACCAAAAAAACTTTAAATGGACCGTGTTATGGTAAAGTGGGTGAAGTTGTTGCCTGTGAAGTCTGCACCCCCTATTGGCACCAGTTCATGTCCTGTCTGCTCCACTTGTGATTCAGTTCCCTGCTAATGGCCTGGGAAAAGCAGCAGAAGATGGCCCCAAATGCTTGGGCCCCTTCTACCCATGTGGGAGACCCAGATGAAGCTCCTGGCTTTGGCTTGACTGTTGAGGTTATCTGGGGAGTGATCCAGCAGATGGAAGATTCCTCTATCTCTCATTCTCTCTTTCTGTCTTGAACTCTGACTTTCACATAAATAAATAGATAAATATCTTTTAAAAAGTTTAAATGACTTATCCACGATCTCACAGGAATAGTTTAAGAGAAAATACATTTCAGGGAGTGGCATTGTTGCATAATGGATTAAGCTGCCACTTGCAATATTGGCATCTGACATGGGCAACTGGTTCCTGCCCTGACCACTCCACTTGTGATCCAGTTCCCTGCTAATGGCCTGCAAAAAAAGCAGCGGGAGATGGCCCAAGTGTTTGGACCCCTGCCACCTGTGTGAGGGACCCAGAAGCAGCTCCTGGTTCCTGGCTTCAGCCTGCAGATCTCTCTCTCTCTTCCCCCTTCTCCCTCTCTCTCTGCAACTCTATCTTTCAGATAAATAAATAAATCTTTTAAGAAAAGCAAAGCAGGATTTTTTTAAATACATTTCAGAAAAGTTGAACAATTGGTAGAGAAACATTGAAATAAGATGGCAATGCTGGAGCTCAGCCTTGTTGGCTTTCTGATGACTCCTGTGCTGGCATGCACGGCAACAGCAACTCCTTGCTCATGGAGGCAGAGCCTGGGCTGTGGAAGATGCTGCATAAACGTGCTTGCATTAATGAGTAAGTCGCAGGGGAAGCATGTCACACTCTCCCCTGTGTATACGTGTGTTTGAAATGCATTCCCAGAAAATGCATCATTCTGCTTCTCAAGGAAGTTATATACTCACCCTCTCCCTCTACCTGGTTTCTCCCCCCACCCTCCAGTCCTTACATGAGAATCTCTTTAAAAGTAATTAATTCGAGAGGTAGAGACACAGCGACAGACAGAGGTGACTTCCATCTGCTAGTTCATTCCCCAAATGCCTACAATGGTCAGGGCTGGGCCAAGGCCAGATCAGGGAGACAGGAACTCAATCTACGTCTTCCTGGTGGGTGGTAGGAACCCGATCGCTGTGTCATCATTGTTCAGGGTCTCTCAGGGTCTGTGCTAGCGGGAAGCTGGGGCCAAGAGCTAGCTCTGAGCCTCAAATCTAAGTCCTGCAGGAAGGGTGGTCGCGTCTTAACTGGCATCTTACGTGCTATACCAGACATTCACCCATCCCACATGCAGACTGACCCAGTAAGGAAGGAGTTTGGATTGAAAGCTTGGAAGTGGATAAACCGATTCTATGGAAAAGTTTTATGCAACAAAACAGGGAATATGAGCTACAAATGTCAAGGGTATATGAATGGCTAAACTATTTAAAGTTTATGACAGATAGCATTACTACAATATACAAAATATCAAGGAACAGATTATATTTAGATTTAAATTGTATTTTAAATTGTGAAGATGTCAGAACAATGTATATTTAATAACTTACCATTGGGAAGATTCATAGAATGTTAAGCAAAAATTAGAACAAGTTTGGCTATATTGTATGGATTGCAGTGAAGCAATTTAAAAAAAATTACTATAGAGATCCCATCCTCTGGTTCATTTCCCAAATGTTCATTATACCTGGACCTGGGGGCTGGGGTTAGAACCAGGAGCCAGGAGCCAGGAGCCAGGAGCCAGGAGCCAGGAACTCAGTTTAGGTCTCCCACGTGAGTGGCAGGATTTCAACTACTTGAACCATCACCACTTCCTCCCCAGGTCTGCATTCGCAGGAGCTGTAGCCAGGCATCAAACCCAAGCTGTCTGATGTGAGACGCAGGTGGCTGAACCATTAGGCTAACCGTCCACTCCCAGAGAAGTAACTTTGATAGAAATAAATGATAGAGAACCCTTACTGATGAGTATTTCGTTACAGATGGAATGCTAAGGCCAGACACCAATTACATTTAGAGAGACAACCTGATGTTAAAGTTACTTCATAAGGTTTAGGAGAACCGGCTATATTGAAACAGGAAGTATGTAAGCCAATTGCAAATGAACAAGGAAAGAATGGACAGGAGAGACCTGAGCAAAGAGGCGCGTTGTGAGGCTGTGGAGCCAGACAGCGTGCCAGGTCACAACCCTCCAGCTGCAGTCGGCGGCAGGAGACAATACATGTTCCCAGCGCCCGTGAGCTCTGCGGTGCTGATTCACGGGGGTGGTGTAAGGCAGCAACTATTCGCACCACTGTTCTCAATCAAAAGTCAAGCTTTGGGAGAGGAAATGAAGAATACCTTTCCCATATTTGGAGCTAACAAACGTGGCCAGATGGCACAATACCTCTCCCGCTGCAGAGCTGTGAGGTTTTACTAATAATGGTTATTACTCTGCCAAAGGCCAACACCTCCGCCAGCGCAGGGTCCCCTTGCTCCCTACTGGAGGAATTTTTTTTTTTTAATTGTACAACATCGATGTGTCACATTTGAAACATTTACTGCGCATTTCATAATCACCATTTACTGCTCTTCATAGCAACCTCACGCAGCAGTTCAGCTGTGCTCTGTGCACAACAGCAGCCGGCTGCTCGGTTACACACGGCAGAGCTACCGTTTAATCTTAATCAAAGTCAACTTTTAAAAGTAGCTGTGGTCAGAGAAACGTTTAGCTACCTTTTGTATTTTGGGGATTAAGATAAGGGTAGATTTCTCACACAAGAAAATTCCTTTAAAATGAGTGGCGAGGTATTTTATTCTGGTAAATGAATCAGATATTAAAAGGAAAGAAAAACACACAGACACAAAAGGAGTCCTTGAAGTTTACTTTCCAAATGATTTGTTGGATACAGTATAGAAAAGAATCAGGTGCAAGATATTTTATTTATTATTTATTTTTTGACAGGCAGAGTTAGACAGAAAGAGAGAGACAGAGAGAAAGGTCTTCCTTCCGTTGGTTCACCCCCCCAAATGGCCGCTACGGCTGGTGCACTGTGCCAATCTGAAGCCAGGAGCCAGGTGCTTCTCCTGGTCTCCCATGCAGGTGCAGGGCCCAAGCACTTGGGCCATCCTCCACTGCCTTCCCAGGCCACAGCAGAGAGCTGGACTGGAAGAGGAGCAACTGGAACAGAATCTGGCGCCCCAATTGGGACTAGAACCCCGTGTGCCAGCGCCGCAGGCAGAGGATTAGCCTAGTGAACCGCGGCGCCAGCCAAGTGCAAGATATTTTAAACTAAAGGGATTAAACAGAAAGTCCAAAATGAGTTTATACCTTTTAAACCTAATTGTTCTTAGCATTTACAATGTCATTTGCATTTATGGCATGACATTTATTAAAAGTAGTATCAGTTAAAAAAAAGTAGTATCAGTTCATTATCCAGTGTTGAAGGAATTCAATAAAGTAAGTGTCTTAGTTATGCTTGAAAATTATGTGCATGCTAGACCATGAAGGAAATTTATTAGGTTAATTTAAAATTTTGCTGATTTTTGATTCATATCTTAAAGAAGGAAACTGTGCTTGTGATTCTAGCAAGCGTGAAAAATAGTGCATGAAGTAGAACTCGGGGAGAACTACTGGGACATGACCAGGGTCATTTTAAGCTACAATAGTCAGGAGTATTGCGTGGGGAGCTCACTGCAATTGACAATGAGTAAGACAGCCGGGGAGAATCCCTTCCTGTTTCCATAGCGATTCCCATGCTCCCTGTCCCAGTTTGCCAGCCTCCTGATGGAAAGGGAAACTTCAACAGGTAATGGTTTTGTCAGTGTGTGACTGATGCGAAGTAGAATGTGAGTTCATTACCAGATAACAGAACAGCAAGAACGTGTGCTAATAGGCAAGTGATTCAAATAATTTTATTGGGAATATTCCATTTCCTTCAAATAAGCAAGCATCCTGAAATACTCTCTTCTCCTCTTTTCCCAAAGCTAAAGTGAAAATGGTGATACAATGTGGAGCTTTGAAATTGATCATGCAAAGTACAAGTGTTGGCTTATGAGTGGTCATGGAGCTGATTATGTGTTTTCTAAACAATTATCCCCCAGATGAGCACAATTTATCCCATTCAGAGACTTTCCCTCCCAATTGTTGAATTTTCTTAGAAATAATTTTAGTAGTCACCACTGGTTTTCTAACACTTTGTGACAATGTTACCATTATTCTGCCATTGGATAGCAGCATTCCTGCTGGTTTCAGTTGCACTGATAAATTTATGTGCATATATTTATAGGTTTCCAGATATGGTGGAAGTAGGATCAGAGACTGAGAATTTAGTTTCTAGTCTATATTCTAACAACACTCCATCCTCCTACAAAAAGAAAGTCATCTTACCTTGTTGCAAAGAAAGGGCCTTCAGCTCCAGTAAATTGCAGGACTGTAATTTAACGAGAGAGAGAGAGAGAGAGAGAGAGAGAGAGAGAGAGAGAAGGAGAGAGGCAACATTCATTCCAAATGTTTAAGATTCTAGTAGGACATACTGCTTCTCTATCTTTGAGTACAGCCCGGAGATTTCTGTTGAAGTGCGAGGCAATTTCCCCTAAGTGCTTGGAGACTCTCAAATGCCTCTCCCTCTTTCCTCTCCCTTCATAGCAGAGTGGCAAACCCTTTGATCCTGCCCTTTGGGGGCGGGGGATGGAAGGACAGTGTCCACACCGGAAGAGAAGCATGCTCATTTTGCAAGGGTTGAGCTTCTGGGCTGCCAGCAGCCAGTGTTCTCTGTTGCCCTGGAGATTATTATTTTTCCTCCTGAATGGGGCCTGGTATTCCTGTATGGAAAGTTTTTATTTTTGTGTATTTGAAAGGCAGGGTAACAGAGAGAGAGAAAGAGTGGGAGAAAGAGAGAAAGAAAGAGGTCTATCTACTCCCTAAATGATTACAACGGCCAGAGCTGGGCCAGGTCAGAATCAGGAGCTCAGAACTCCATCTCAGTCTCACACTAGGGTGGCAGGGTGCCAACCACTTGGGGCACCATCTGCTGCCTTTCCAGGTGCCTGAGCAGGTTGCTGGATCAGAAGCAGGGCAGCCAGGACTCAGACTGCAGCTCTGATCCGGGTGCAGTTGTTGCAGGCAGCAGGTTAACTCGCTGCACCATGGAACCAGTCCTGACCCATTTCTATACTGAGACTGGACGTGAAGAAAGGAGTGCTGTGCCCTAGGAAGAAGACCTTTGATTCTCTGTAAAACGCACCTTTCAACCCCGTATTCCCCCTTGCCTGGCCCGGGTGCTCCTGCCCTCACCGCCCTGTAGTGCATCATTAGCTCGTCTGTTGTGGACGTGAGTGCTTTCTCTTCTCCTTCCCTTATTGTGCCACCTGTCCCACTGCTCTTCAGATGGGTCCCCAGCACTTAGAATCGTGCAGGCACGTGAGAGATGCTTAAGAAGTAGTTCTTAATGGCACATGGAATCCAAGAGAGGTAGCAGTGTATCACATCCGTTCTCATAAGTGGCCCAAAGCCCAAGGGAACAAGACGGGAAACCCAAATGAAAAATCCTAAGGGTGGAGCTGGCGCCGCGGCTCACTAGGCTAATTCTCCGCCTTGCGGCACCAGCACACCGGGTTCTAGTCCCGGTCGGGGCGCCGGATTCTGTCCCGGTTGCCCCCCTTCCAGGCCAGCTCTCTGCTGTGGCCCGGGAGTGCAGTGAAGGATGGCCCAAGTGCTTGGGCCCTGCACCCCATGGGAGACCAGGAGAAGTACCTGGCTCCTGCAATCGGATCAGCACGGTGCGCCGGCCACGGCGGCCATTGGAGGGTGAACCAATGGCAAAGGAAGACCTTTCTCTCTCCTCTCTCTCTCTCACTGTCCACTCTGCCTGTCAAAAAAAAAAAAAAAAATCCTAAGGGCAAAGCTCACAGGACTTCTCATTAAACAAAACACACCCAGAGCCAGAAATAACTGGGAGGCTTCTGGGGTGACGGGGTTCAGGGTGGGCCCCAGGCAGGGTTGCCTTACTTGGGTTCCGCAGTAGCTGATTCCCTGAGGCACTGAGGAGGCCCGACGCAAGCATCGGCCATGTGCGGATGGCGAGGCAACCGCCTCTCTTCTGCTCTCTCACCTCTGAGCCTCCCTAGAGGCTGTTCCTTCTGATCAGATGCAGCTCCTCCCTTTCTCTCCTGGCCCACTCTGACCCATCCTGACCCATCCCGCCAGTCTCTGAGTGCCTGCTGCCGCCCAGGGAGCCTCCCCACTGAACCTCTTCCTTTCTCATCAGACGCGCTCTGAAGTCTGCCTTCCTGGCCAGTCTGCCACCTCCTCAGGGCAAGAAGGCTCCTTGTCCCTCTCCCAGCTGTGGCCTGGCACCCAGCAGTCATGGAATGTCCAGGGGATGAATGCCAACACCACACCCCAGAGCCGGTTACGTTGGTAATTACCGCTGGTGGGAGCCTGGGACTCAGCATTGACCAGACCCGCTTTCCCAGGCAGGCCTGCTGCATCTACTGCCTTCCCCACGGAGGACTGACATGTGAGAAATGCGTCAGAGGAGTAGAGGAAGGAGTCTAAGAGTGAGCATCCTCTCACTTTACGTTGTTATTTCTGCATTTGGCACACAGTGAGGGCTTAGGGGGATATGAAATTATAAAAGATTTTTCCTGCTTACAAAGAACTTAGGGCCTGGTGGGGGAGAGGGGTAGTAAAATGTATTTAAAATCCTGGCACTCGGGATATTAGGGAGCTGAATTACCACGGCTCTGGCAGCTGTATGTGGTTGTAGGCGGCGCCCAGGCCTGGCTAATGGAGCAGGAGGCAGAGGATTGAGCTCACCCCCTGCAGCAAAAGCTGGGCTGGCAGAGGATGGCCCACGGGCCGAATCTGGCCAGTTGCTGCTGCCTGTTTTCGTGTGGTCTGGAGCTGGAGCTAAAAATGCTTTTAATACATTTATTAGTGGGAGAGAGAAAATACTAGCATGAGGGCTGAGTCACAATCTTGTATTTTTGTTGCTTGTTTCTGGAGAATTTACCAGGAGTACCTGCAACCCATTACCCTGGAACAAGTCCTCCCCATCTTCCCTCCAAAGTCCCCCTGACTTCACAGACGACCATTCGGAGAGTGATGGCAGGACAAACAGGCCCCAGATGGGTACGTGATCAGCACCCATGAGTGCACATCTCTGCAGATGTTCGCATTCTAAAACTGCAGAGTTAGCAGACGGGTCATCTTTTGGGGGCACTCTGAGGTATTTTGTTCAACTATTAATTCTGTACTTCAAAGAATGTAACTCATGAGTATAGCTGCAGAACATTCAAAATATTATACCCACCCCTGTGGTCTCCTCCCGTCTTGTCTTTAATAGAAATCAAATGCCAGCCTGTGGTTACGAATTGTAAGGTCAGTAGCATTTCTAGACATGGAAGACCATGCATGCTGTGATCCTTCTACAAACAGTTTTCCCCTTTCTTTTAAATTATGTTCACAGGGTTTGACTCTGCTGTCATTCAGGGAAGTGTTCATGTTGATGAAGAAAAGATTACATAGAAATATCAGGGTCTTTGATGGATAGAAAGTATGGAAGAAGATATATGAGCATTTCCCCTTAGCCTCCGACTTCCACTGGGTGGGAGGAAGTGGGAGGTCAGCCTTTGGAAGATTGCTGTGTTGTTTTTGCTAGTAATTTTTTCTCTACTTAATTTATCTTGTGCTAGCTTCACAATGACAGAGTTATCCATGACACAGTGATACTTTACAGAACATAAGAAGCCCTTCTTTAAAAAGGTTATGTATGCTGTTAAAGCTACATGCACTCATCATACATGAAATGCAATGATATTCTTTCTGTTATTAGCATCAAGTAATTGCAATCACTGTTCATGTTAATTCATTGACATTTTCTAGAGTTTGTCTGTGAGGGCACCAGGAGGCCTTAACACACTTTGTTGCCATTATCAACAAAATATCATGCTTCTAGCATGTGGTTTCATGTTCGGTTGCATAGTTCTATACTTAATGTTGGTTTTCTTTTGCCTGGGTATAAGAAATGATGTAGTCATCTGGCCTCAAATAATAACAAAATGTTGGAAGACCTAGGTAGGTAAATGGTAGAAAATTGTAGCATTTTGGCACTGTTTAAAGTTTATAGCTATGGTAAATATTGCTTACTTTAAAAAAAATGATTTATTTATTTATTTGAAAGTCAGATTTACACTGAGAGAGGAAAGAGAGAGAGGAGAGGTGCAGAGAGAGAGAGAGAGAAAGAGAGAGAGAGAGAGAGAGAGATCTTCCATCTGATGGTTCACTCCACAATTGGCTACAACGGCTGGAGCTGCGCCGATCCAAAGCCAGGAGCCAGGAGCTTCTTCTGGGTCTCCCATGTGGGTGCAGGAGCCCAAGGACTTGGGCCATCTTCTGCTGCTTTCCCAGGCCATAGCAAAGAGCTGGATCAGAAGTAGAGCAGCTGAGTCTTGAACCAGTGCCCATATGGGATGCCGGCACTTCAGGCCAGGGTGTTAACTCTCTGCGCCACAGCGCCGGCCCCAAGTAAATATTGCTTAAGAATAAAATTGGAAACTATGAAAGATTTGTACTGGCAGATTTAATAGTTAAGACTCCCATGGTTGTAAACCACAGAAAACCCACTGCAAAGGGGCATAGCAGAGAGAGATCTGTTGGCTCACTTACATCAGCATCACAGTGTGGGCTGCAGGCTTCCATCCTTCTTTCATCCTTTTTCTCACATCTTCGGTGGCTTCCAGAGCCTCATCAGATCTCAGCCTCCTCGTCTTACCAAGAGGGGAACGAGAGAGTCTCCTTCTCAGTCCTTCCACTAGAAGTTCTTGTTGCCTTTCTCTGCATCGGGTCAGGGAAAGGCTGGGTGCTGGAGCAGAGTTATCCCCAGGGGACTCTCCCTGGAGAACATCCTCAGAGGGCGGTAGAGGGGCTGAACTTCTAGACAGGAGTCCACGAGCAGTTCCTGCGGGAATGCCAGCTTGGGGTGTGCAGATCCTTAGTTGTTCCCTGGTGTACACACTTTTATTGACAAGCTTTGGGGTGAGGTTTACCTTGAGAGTAGGGACAGGGTTCAGGATGTGGTGGGGGAACTGGCGGAAGCAGGAAGGTGACTCTTGCCTCCCCCTTGCCTTTCTGCCCTGGAACAGGCCATGCAAGAGTTCCCTGACTTTCCTTGAATGCAGGTCACAAGACCCTCATTCCAGAAGGCTCCTCCTTCTACCTGGACAAGTGGAATGAAGATGGAGGTGCTGAGAAGAACCTGGAAAAACAGGTCGTTGCTCAGTGTCTCAGCTTTTTACCGTCAGATTGTACCCTCTTGTTCCAATCACACTTTTACATGATTGTGCACTCTGTGTGAAACCTTGGCACAAACATACATAGCGTCTTCTGCTTCTTTAGGGTCTTCCCTTCTGAAGGCTCCTGTATCACACAACTATCCTTCTTGAGTAAGCTGGTGTGCATTTCTTTTGTTACCTGTGTTGCATGACAAGGAGCTCAGCTAGACACCTTGAGCCAGATGAGGAAAAATGCCTTTCTCCCCTGCAGTAACAGCCAGTGATGCTGGGGAGATGCAGACACCTCCCTTGAGAAATTAGTACTTGTCATTTGCCCCTTCCTTTCCAAAGACCCGGGCACCAAGGAATCCCTTGGGTTTGTGCTCACTGAGCAGCACTTCAAAGGAGCAGGTGTGTCTCGGGAAATAATATGGGGTGGTGTGGACACCCAGGACATCTACATGGTGCTAATCTGGGGCTACAAGCCAGATGGAGGAGTGACCTGGGCAGTCACATGGCTCCTCCCTCCCTCCGAAGGGCCCTGTCTTGGTTGAATGCTCTGTTGCTGAAATTCTTAATAGTTTTTGAATAAGATACCCTGCATTTGCATTTTCATTGGGCCTTGAAAATTAAATAGGGAGTCCCACTGAAGCACCATAGCTACACTGGGAGCTCCAAGGTCAGAGGTAAGCCATGGGGAGGGAGGCAGCTTGAGGGTCCTCCTCACCTAGACTCCATCTGGGAGCACCCACTGATGGCAGAAGGAACCTGGGGCACATCACTGATGCAGATGCTGAGTTGTGTCTCAAAGGACAGAGAAAGGATTTTGACTTCATTCAAGGAGACATAATGAGATCACAGTACTGTCTCCAAAGATCTCACAACTAAATTCCAAGTTGGAAGGAGTTAGCTTTGAAAATCCCAAAGTCCAAAGAACACAGATTTTTTTTTTTCATCTGTTCAGTTGTCACTCTTTCCCTAGGGGAAGACGGGCCTCACGAAGCAGACTGCAGAGCCAGAGTGTGGGAAACAGGAAAGAAGAGAAACTAACCCCAAGTGAGGTTCAGCCTTTGGGTGATTAAAATGACAACTGGACAATTAAATTTCTGAAATTGGACTATTTATTTTTATCACTAAAAACATCCACAGGGCTTTCCTCATCTGAGAGTAACTGGAAGCCTCAGGTGATCTCAGGACAAGAAAGCATCTACACAGTTCAAGTGTGTAGATTTCACTACATAACAAGTGTAGACAATTGTCTTCCAACTAATATTTAACCGTCTTTAGTGGACACGCAAACTTCATCTTTAAATCCATAAGTAAGTTTCCTTAGATATTGTAACTTTTCTCATCTTCCATGAGAAATGATAAGGAAGAAACACAAGAAAAATTTCAGAATATGGTTTTCATTTTATAAACGCTAATGCATTAAACTTGTCATACATGAAAGCAAATAGTATTTTATTTCAAATATTTTGAATTATGTATATGAATTGGAAGTTGTAACTGATCGATTATTTTTCATTGTGTCAGAGGTATTTTCACTGCACAAGGCCAATGGGTCACCTCATTATTACAGCCTATGTAGTCCAAGGAACGATTTAGCCTCACATTTGTGTTATACGTTGCTGTGTGGAGTCTGCATTTTTGTGATTCTTAAATCTATTGGTGAGGTGGGATGAGTGCACTTGCTTCCTGTGGCAGTAAAGATTGCCTGTGCGTCACAAAATGAGAGAGAGGGAGGGAGGGAGGGAGGGAGGGAGAGAGAGAGAGGGAGAGAGAGAGAGTTTACAGAGAGGGTTTTTGGATGAGCAGCAGAGAGAGAGTAGCGTTGCTTTCTCCTGGCAGCAGTGGAGTCCACCTTTCACCTCAGCGAAGAACATCGTGCAGTCCTTCTCTTGTAAACCGTCCTAGAATTGCACACAGAAGGTCTCTTTCTTGACCCTGCTTTTGAAACACTGAAAGAAGAAATGCAAAAGCCTTCAGGAAGTTTTCGGGACAGCATGCAAGAAATTTCACGTTAATTAATACTTGAAAACTTTTCAGATGTTGCCTCTGACCACCTCCGCTGGCAGTGAGCGGGGCTATTGGGTATTAGGTATTAGGACCTACCTGGAGCAGCGTCTCCATTTGGCGATAATTGGATCTCAGTTGTGGTAGCTTATCCTACCAGGGTCAGGCCAGTGTTGTTAAAGAGAGGAAATTAAATGCCGCAACCAGAAAGTCTCAGAATACATTAAGGTTGTGACAGAAGCTAATAATAAGGAAATTCACAGCTGAAGCCGACCTCCCAGCCCTGCATTCAAAGGGACACCCTGTCGTGCTTCAGTAGTAACCTTACTATAAATTTCCTTGTTTGCCTTAGCTTGGGTTACAAGCCCAGCATTTTTTGAATGCCCTTGTAGGTAAGGGAACTTCCTTTGTTTTTCTTACAAGTTCCATGCTAAGTAAGAGGACTTCTGTAATCACTAATCGCCTATTAGGTTTTCCGTATTATGTAATTTCACTATGAAAGACAAAGTTATCCATTTTCTCCTAAGTACCTATCTTGTCTCATATCACAATACCTGCTTTGTGTCATACAGCATTCTTCCAGGGTTTGGTGAAACTGGTTATGCAGGTTCCTCTGCAGCAGTAGCTCACACATGGGATCCCAAGGATGTCCACATATGAGTAGGTTTATTCATTAAAAACCAGAGGCTGCAGGTTTTTTTCTTTTCTCTTTAACATTCAACAGTAGCATGAAAAAGGTGTCTGGGAATTAAACAAAAGTACTCCAAGTATTTAGTGATCCCAGAGAACGGGGCCATGCTCTAGAGCTCCCAGCAGAACTGCAACACCAAGACTGCAGCCTGCTTTGAGGGCAACCTTCTCGCTTACTTGCGGCCAATGGGACTCGAGCCTTTGGCTTTATCTTATTTTTAAAATATCAGAATGATTCAGAACTTGGTGTGTGAGTGTTATGGCATTCATTTGCTGCCTGAAATTACATGGCTTATGTTTGGAAAGTCCCATGGGAGCATGCCGTTTTATTCTATGTTGCCTTCACTGCGAAGGTGCCTGTGAAATACAAAGATGTGAACCCTGAGTCATTATTCCCCAGCTGTAAACTATTTCGTGTGACAAAAATGGAAAAGAAGGACAGTCAGGTAAAAAGTTGGAGGCAAAATTCCTCAGCTCCCTCTGCTGTAAAATAACATTTGGTCAGCACCATGAGATGCTGGCGGAACTCTCCCCTGCAGCTTGTTCCAGGTAAACAGCCTCTCCAGAGATCACTTTCTGCAGCAAGGAGCTTAGAGAAGACCTTAGTGTCCATGCCAGGAACGAAATTCCAGCTCCCAAATATTTGCATAGGTAAACATTTTCAGATTCATATGCTGGCACGCTAAACCTCTTGGTGTTTATACATGCTTTTGTGGTGAGTCTTCAAACTTTGTTTTTTTTGACTAGATATGTTAAAACCTACAATTAGTGGGACATGAGAGGATAAAATAACAATAGCAATAAGGAGAACTTTGCTCATTATTTCCACTTAAAATTATGCTTAGCTCTTAAGAAAAATTACAAAAAAAAAAAAAAAAAACTGAACAGCCTTGGTAAGAGCATTTGGAATTTTAATTTTACATATCTCCAGATACATACCCCAAATTTGTCAGGCTCTCTATCTTTTTTTTTGAATATTTTAAAAAATTTATTTGACAGGTAGAGTCATAGACAATGAGAGGGACAGACAGAGAGAAAGGTGTTCCTTCCATTGGTTCACCCCCCAAATGGCCACTACAGCCGGTGCTGCACTAATCTGAAGCCAGGAGCCAGGTGCTTCTCCTGGTCTCCCATGTGGGTGCAGGGCCCAAGCACTTGGGCCATCCTCCACTGCACTTCCTGGCCACAGCAGAGAGCTGGACTGGAAGAGGAACAGCTGGAACTAGAACTGGTGCCCGTATGGGATGACAGCGCCACAGGTGGAGGATTAACCAAGTGAGCCAGGGCGCCGGCCCCAGGCTCTCTATTCTTGATAAGGGGGAGCCTGGCAGGGGGTTGGACCAGGGTTACTGCACCAGATTCTTGCCAGCATTGTAACTTCATCCTTTCACCTGTCAGCTCCATCCTCCTATCTTCCCAGGATGCACTTGTGTCTCATACGGGACCAGGAAGGAGGCACCGCCACGACAGTATGAAAGTTAAATTCCATGTGGAGGAGCCATAAAAATCCCAGAAAGCTTCGCAGGTGCTAAGAGCCCACCCTGTTTGTTGATTCACCACCCCTACCTCATAAAAGAGCCTGGCGATGAGGGAGAGGCCCTCTTTTGTTCTTGGCTTGCTTGGGGCCCTTGTCTGTCTTCCTCTTTCTCTCCTCAAAGGCAATGCTCTGGCCCACTCACGAAGGATATCTCTCTGTGAGGAGCGGCCCACTCTCTGTGTGAATGTATGTCCTCTCCCTCTCTTAAATACTGTTCTCACTTGTGCACTGTGTATAAGCCTTTGTTTTGAATTCTTTTCTCTGTGGGGGCAAGAATCTGAAGTAAAGATCAAGGTGCCTAGGCAGGTATCACTTTGACAGCTGGGGAATCATTGACTAGGACACAACATAAAAGATTCTCCATCCTGGCTGTCTTTCTGTCTCTCACTGAGGCAATGTCAGCTGCATTAGCCCATGGGACACCAAGTCTAAGCCTTCACAAGAATGCACATGAAGAGTTAAAAATGGCAGTAGATAGACACACCTATTGATACCCAACTCATCGTGAAGTATCTGAATTCTAGATATTGGGGAAATGGAAGAGCTTTCTAACGGAGTACGATTTGATGGTTGCAAATTAACAGAATGTGTCTAAGTTCCATGCTGCTTTAGTGCCTGTGAATTCCACTGCACAGGTAATTCATAGAAGACTTACCTGAATAATTATCTTGAAAAGAAGTCACGAATAGCTGTCATTTCAGACTCATTCAGTTGCTTTTCATGGTCCAAAGAGGACAGCTATTATTATCCATTTTCTGCTCCTTTCTCAAATGTTCTTTTCTTTTTTTTCTCTGTACTTACAGCCCCTTAATTTAGGGACCCAAAATACAAGCCAGCTTTAGAGTTTCCATCTGAGCCTGGGGGGATCTTGAGAGAAACTGTTCTAATATGAGAGGAATCAAGTAATTTTGTATTCATTTTGTCACTAATTCATACACTGCATATTCTTTAAAAAGCTTCTCTATGACAGATAAAAAAGCTGCTATTTCTTTCTCTCTCATTCTTCAGCACATTATGTGAAACATGGTTCATGCATCCTTTCAACAAATAGTTATCGAACACTTCACTTCATGCCGGGTATTTGCTAGTGCTAGGAACTCAGAGATAATCCACTTACTAAATGTGCTTACAGGATATTTATGCCCTAGTCCATTTGGGCTGTTATAACAAAATGCCATAAACTGGGGAGCGTATAAACAACAGAATCTTATTTTTAACGGCTCTGGAGGCTGGCAAGTTCAAGCAAGGTCCTGGTAGATCTGGTACCGGTCAGGGCCACCTCCCAGGTTCATTTCATTGACAGTCTTTTTGCTGAGTTTTCTGATGGTGGAAGGGATGAGGAGGCTTTTCCAGACCATTAAGGACACTAATCCCATTCATTAGGGCTCTGTCCTCCTGATTCCCTCCCAAAGGCCCTACCTCTTAATAGCATCACCTTGAACGTTAAATGAACTTTGGGTTTACACAAACATTCATAGAAATGTGCATATGCTAATATATGCTATGTTTATGCATTATTATGCATATGAGCAGTCTTCAAAAATTTCATAGACTGCATATTATGAAAAAGCTATGCTTGCATTTCAAAATTTTTTAATTCAACATCAACTTCTTTTTAAAAGTTTACATATTTATTATTTGAAAGGCAGAGATACAGAGAGAGAGGGATCTTCCAGTCACAGGTTTAGTCCCCAAATGGTAGCAATAGCTGGTGCTGGGCCAGGCTGAAGCCTGGAACTCCTTACGTGTCATCCATGTGAGTGCCAGGGACACAAGCACGTGGGTCATCTTAAGCTGCTTTTCCAGGAACATTAGCATGGAGCTGGATTGGGAGTGGAACAGCTGGAACTCAAACCAACACTCATGTGGAATTCCAGCATCAAAAGCAGTGGTTTAAATTGCTGTGGCACAATGCTGGCCCCTCGACTTGTCTTTTAATTCCATTGTGGGAACCTTGTATTTTCATAAGGGGCCAGTGCTGTGGCATAGGGAGTAAATCCGCCACCTTTGGAGCTGCCATCCCACATGGGCACCGGTTTGAGTCCTGGCTGCTCCTCTTCTGATCCAGCTCTCTGCTATGGCATGGGAAAGCAGTAGAAGGTGGCTCAATGTTTGGGCCCCTATACCCACATGGGTGACCTGGAAGAAGCTCCTGGCTCCTTGTTTCAGATCTGCCCAGCTACGGCCATTGGGATCATTTGGGGAGTGAAACAGCAGATAGAAGATCTCTCTGTCTTTCTGCCTCTGCCTGTGCCACTCTCTAACTCTGCCTTTCAAATAAATAAATACATCTTAAAAAAGAAGAGAACTTTCATGAGATAACTTGTTATCTTTACAAAGGAGACTTCTCATATTAAGATTTCCTTTCATACCTAATATCATGATGTTGCCAAGTAAGTATGTCAATGTTGATGATGGAGATAGCAAGGGTACCACTAGTCTGGTGTTCATTCTAAAGAGTGGGTAGCAGCACACAAGGTAAAGACAGAACTGTTAGCAATTGAGGGGTAGTGATATATAAGACAGAGAAAAAGAATTACAGAAAAAGAGAGGGCTACAGAAACCCTGAACAATCAAAATGGTGTCAGAAAGGGATGCCACTAGGTTTTAAGGAAACTAAAGCCATTAATAGACACTGGCAGAGAAAATAAATTGGCACCCTCATTTTTTAATATATCTTCTAAAAATCAATCAGCATCTATTGACACCTGTCAACCTTTTCAAGTTTTCTATATTAGAAGTAAGCTTAGTCACAAGAGTGGTGGGCATCTATTGATTTAAAGTTTTTGAAAATGAAAGTTCAGATTGGCGTGTTGGGAATCAGAGTAGAGAGGCATATGAGATGGTTGGTTCTGCATCCTTTGGTGGCCTCCATCAGGTTGTAGGACCATGACTAAGTGCATCTCCATGTAAAACTGGTCTGATAATCCAAGAACTTGAACTGGAGCATGTTAGGGTCTAAAATGTCCAAGACCTCTGTTTTTGGAGCATGGCAATTGTCTCAGAAATCAAATTTTGCTTTTTAAGGGAATGTTAAGATCAAATGCCTTTACCCCTCTATAATGTACATATAGGACCTTAACTCCCAAGGTGAAGAGAAGGGACTTTGAGAGGGAGTTCAGCCATGAGGGTTAAATGTACAAAGGCTTCAGGGAATGACTTTGTCCCTCGTCAGCCCTTCTGCCTTGTGGAGACATAATGTTAATGTCCTCCAGAGGAGGCAGCTGTAAGGTGCCAAGCCGGAAGCCGAGAGCGAGCCCTGACCGGACACGGCATCTACTGGTGCCTTAATCTTGCACTTCCAGCCTCCAGAACTGTGACAAATAAGTTTCTATTATTTATAAATCGCCAAGCCTAAGGCAATTTATTACAGCCACAGTGATTTCTCTCATTTTTATTGGGACCTTACAATATTTTGTGTAGTAGATGTAGCCTTTACAAACATTATTTGACCCTTAAAATATGTCTGGTTAGTAGAATTGTCTTATTTTACTACCTTAGTAACCTGAGTTTCAGAGAGGTCAAATAATTCATCTAAGACTCCCCAGATGGAAAGTGCCAGAATGGTGGTAAAATCCAGATGTTCTTCCATAGTGCCAATGAAGAGACCAACTTCATGCCATAAACTGCACAGCTAGGCATTTTTAGACCAGGACTTATCTATTTCTGGCATTTTCTTGTGTTCTGAATAAACCTTAGTAGAGACAAGAAACTATTTAATAGCTTTAGGTGGGCTCAGAAGTACTGGTGGCAAAAGGACCCGTGGTGTCTTGATTCACAGGGAGATCATTATTCTTTGCTGCACTGAGAGATTTTACTAGTTGACTCATAACTAGGAAACTCGGTGACAAAGTCAGGGTAGACCAATTTGTTATCATGGGATTGTTGAGACAAAAGGGCATCAGAGAGAGCAGAGGTGAACTTCTGAGCCAAGGCTTTCAGATGTTTATTTGCTGCTCTCATACGTTTGTCAAATGCTTTGTCCTGAGTGTATGATTTCTTGGTGATAACTCCTGAACTGCTGTAAAATGCTTTCAGAGCTGGAGATAAAGGAACTCTGTCAGACCTGATAATGCAGTTGCTATGTTTGAAGTTATAAATGCTTTTATTTTTGCGATTGTCCTTCCCTGATATTTTAGGGACTTGATTGGTCACAGTTACCTTTGGATGATGTTTACTGTGCATTGATATATTAGTTATTAAGTTTTTATTGTCACATAAAAATTCCCATTTACTCAAGAAAGGGACTGTATATAAATCAGAAGTGAATAAAATAATGGTTTTAGTGGCTGTAATTTATTGACATTATGACTTTAATTAACTTGTTCAAATGATTGGATGAGCCTACCCACATTATGAATGGCAATCTTCTTTATTCAAAGTCTGCTGACTGAAATGTAAATCACATCAAAAGGATACCTTCACAGCAGCATGTAGACTGGTATTTGGCCAACCACCTATGTATCATGGCCTAGACAAGGTGACACATCAGATTACCCAACACAGCCTTTGTACTGGATTTCACTCATTCGTGCATGACGCTTACAAGACTTCTCCATGTGATTGCATGCCTTATTGGCACTTTATTCCTTTGTGTCATTGAGTTGTACTCCAGGGTATGACCAAACTACAGTTCTCTACCTGCTTATCAGTCGATACATGTTTGATTTTTGTTTCAATTTTGTCTAAAGTGAGAAATAGTGCTATGAACTAGCACCAATGGATGGCCTTTAATATACTATTTTCCCTCACATTAAAATGTGACTACATTTCCTCCATATGCTGCTGCATACAGTGAATATTTATATTTCCCTTTACTGTTTACAAAGTATGTTCATATTTGTTTCCTCATCTAATTTTTACCATACGTATTGTCCCAACAGTAAACATGCAAAATCATACTTTCTAAACATATTTGTATATGCTACCTCATTTATTAGGTACAGCAATTTCATGGTTTAAGTACGTTAGCTCCAGTTGTAGATGAAAAATTTGACATTTAAGGAAATGGACGGCCTTGTCTATAGTGACGAGAGTGGGAAGTCACAGAGTGGAGTTCCAACCAGACCCATGAACCCTGTTCACTGGTCATAGTCAAGGCCATGCCCATGCCCAGAAAATGAGAACATTGCAATAAAGCATTGAAAAGAGGCCTGGCTGATGCTCAACCAACCTGAAAAATGAATTTTCCTGAATGAGAAAGAACGAAGTCTTTACCAATCATGCACATTTCAGGGCTGGGAAGATCCAGTAAGTGACCTAAGTGAACTGAAACAGTGAACTTGAACAGTGTGGCTGCTTCCCCGGGTAGCACTGGCACAGCCCTCCTCCTCAGCCAGCACCTTTCTGCACTCTCTACAGGTGGGAACAAATGCTGAGCAGAGCACTGGTGCGTGTTGGAAATGCATGCAGGACCGTGATGCCTCCAGCCAGCCCTGCGCATGCTCCCGGGTGTCTTGCCTGGGGCTCCCTGCCCTGGACAGCACTGAAGTCTGCAGTCCGCATTAGCAGTGGCTTCTGGGATTGGAGGAGCTCCTAGAGGTTGCTACAACTCTGGAGCAGACAACCGCTAACGTCCCCTAGTAATTCAGTGTTTGCCTGATTCCTTCTCATGGCTTGGACATTCGGAATATTCACTCATTCAAAAAAATACTAACGTTAGAAACAGTTATCTCATATTTAACTATATTTTCACAGATCAATATTTGATGGGCTTAATATTTTATAGAATTACAAAGTATTTAATATATATGATTAGCCATGCAGTGTTTTTCCCATTTGACAGGTGGTTCACGTACCATGTTATTTTTTATTATTATTATTTTTTTATTTTTTGACAGGCAGAGTGGACAGTGAGAGAGAGAGAGACAGAGAGAAAGGTCTTCCTTTGCCATTGGTTCACCCTCCAATGGCCTCTGCAGCCGGCGCGCTGTGGCCAGTGCACCGCGCTGATCCAATGGCAGGAGCCAGGTACTTATCTTGGTCTCCCATGGGGTGCAGGGCCCAAGCACTTGGGCCATCCTCCACTGCACTCCCGGGCCACAGCAGAGAGCTGGCCTGGAAGAGGGGCAACCGGGACAGAATCCGGCGCCCTGACCGGGACTAGAACCCGGTGTGCCAGTGCCGCAAGGCGGAGGATTAGCCCAGTGAGCCACGGCGCCGGCCCACGTACCATGTTCTAAGCTTCAATCACCTTTAAGGTAGATACTAATATTTGCAGGTACAAAGAAGAAGCAGTGAGGCTCCCTGAAACAAGGCACGTTGTTCCAATGAGCTCCTAAGTGGTTGAGTTGCAGCTAGCACTTAGGTGTGTCTGACTCCCAAAGGCACCCTCCAGCTCTGCAGAGGGTTTTGCAGCCGTGAGACAAAGGGAGGATGTTCTGTGAGTGCTTCTGTATCCTGCTGTCTCTGGCACAGTTTCTTGCCCTGCGGTTGCAGTGTGGATGCTGTGGGTGCTGCCATGTGCAATGTGCAGCTGAGGGATAGGCTCTGTGCCAGTGAACCTGCATGCACAAAACAGGCGTTTTGGCCTTGCATTGCACCCTGCCAACCCCTACTCTGAATTTCTGTTCCTTTCGCTGGGAGGGGGAGTGTCTTCCAGCATTTTTAAGTCATTGGATAAGTGAGGTTTTTTTTTTTTTTTTTAACTTAATGGTTCTTCAAGATTAGTCTGAATAACTGCTGTTGAATAGATGGCACTGGAGTAGCTCCTATATGTAGGAGTGCGGGAAGATGGGGGGAATGTCTTCCTTGACAATGGGGGTGGATCTAAGATCTCAGAACATCGAGTTAGCTGAATAGACAGCATAAAAGTTAAAACATGAAGACAAAAGCTAGACCACATGATCCTCTTTAATTCTCTGAAAAAAAGATACTTCAGAATCTTTATAAATCTTCACTTTAGGTTTTTATTCTATGAGTGGTTCATTAGGACAATTTATTAGCTAGTTTCATTTTTTTAATTTATTTGAAAGGAAGAGTTACAGAGGGGCAGAGGCAGAGAGAGAGAGAGAGAAAGGGAGGGAGGGAGGGAGGGAGAGAGGGAGGTCTTCCATCCACTGGGTCACTCCCCAAATGGTGCAATGGCTGGAGATGGGCCAATCTGAAACCAGGAGCTTCCTCCAGGTCTCCCAAGTGGGTGCAGGGGCAAGGACTTGGGCTATCTTCCACTGCCCTCCCAGGCCACAGCAGAGAGCTGGATCAGAAGTGGAGCAGCTGGGACTCGAACCGGCACCCACATGGGATGCCAGTACCACAGGTAGCGGTTTTACCTGCCACACCACAGCGCTGGCCCCTAGCTACTTTCTTATAGCTGTAACATATTATCACAAATGACAATTTTGTTGTAGAGAGACTGATAGGAGCCAAGTGCTTGCTGGGGCTAGGGGTGGAAGGTGGGAGAGGAAGGGGTGGGTAGAAGTGCAGAATAGATGAGTAATGTTACTCAGTTTCTTTTTGGGTGAGGAAAATAATCTAAAATGGATAGTGGTGATGATGGCACAACTCTGACCAAACTAAGATATGGTGCATTATATATGTATATAAATGGGTAAATTGTATGATATATGAATTATATCTCAATGTCTGCTTTTTTAAAGTAAAAAACCAAATGTATGGCCTTAGAGCCCTACAGGTGGGCAGTCTTGGTGGACTACAGCCCACGTGTCAGCAGACCAGTGCTCCTCCTGCAGGCTGGGGGTGGGCAGTGCTTGCCTCCTCTCCTCCATGTTGCCAACACCCCTTGGCTACTGGCCCCATGCTCTCTTCCACTTGATCATGGTCTGTGTTGTCATGCTCATCTTTGGCCTCTTTCTTGTGAGGACCTTGGTGATTACATTGGGCCCACTGGACTAGGTCAATGTATTTCCCCCATCTCAGACCCTTACCCTACTGGCAGCTGTTTTACCTAGTGGTTTAGTCACTGGTTGGGGTGCCTGTTTTCCTCATTGGAAACCCGGGGTTGGTTATGTGGCTGCGGCCCAATTCCAGCTTCCTGCTCATGCAGACCCTGGGAGTTACAACGGTGATGGAGGGTAGCTCTCTCTATGTGTCTCACTCTGTCTCTTAAATAAGTACATTTTAAAAAAACCTATCATAACCATGTCTGCAAAGTCCCTTTGCCATGTATGGGAACATATTCACAACGTCAGATTAGCACATCTTTAGGGGAGCATTGTCCTGTCTGCTATACTGGGGCTGGTGAGCAGTGTGGGGGAGACTGTGGTAAGGCTGCCCCTGCAGAGCGTACAGACCTTCTGGCGGGGGAAGCCTGTTGAGTAAGCAGTCCAGCTGCCTTAGACCTGTATGTTTCATGAGAAGTAAGGCTGAGCATGTCTAAGGCCTTTGCACCATCCCCTGGCTGAGCATACAGGAACACAGTGATGGCGACACTGCCTTCATTTGAGTCTGAGTGTTTTCAGTGTTCTGGCATCCTCCTAGTCTCTTTTAGCCAAATAATTTGTGATGTTCCAAATGTAGCCATTGTTATAAGGAAACGATTTGAAGGTGATTCTCGTGTTGCACCTAGTGCAAGGATTTGTTAGGTTTGCTTCTTTGCAGGACTGTATGGAAATGTGCAAAGGTTCCCTTTATTATTATTATTATTTTAGATTTTATTTATTTGAGAGGTAGAGTTAGAGAGAGAGAGAGAGAGAGAGAGAAGGAGGTCTTCCATCTGCTGGTCACTCCCCAAATGGCTGCATCGGCCAGAGCTGGGCTGATCTGAGGTCAGGAGCTTCTTCTGAGTCTTCCATGCAGGTGCAGGGCCCAATCACTTGGGCTATCCTCTACTGTTTTCTCAGGCCATGTCAGAGAGCTGGATCAGAAGAGGAGCAGCTGGGACATGAACCGGCTTCCACTGGGTAATGCCGGTGCCTCAGGTGGAGGTTTAGCCCACTGTGCCACAGCGCTGGCCCCAAGGTTCCCTTTAAAGAGGATCTGTATGAAAACCCTCCATGCTATCACACGTCGGGGAGTAGTCCGCGGCAGCATCGCTAGGCGGAGGTTTTTACTTTCGGTTTTGACTGGGGGCTTTCCTACGGGCGGGGCTCTCCGGAGGCTGAGGGATCGAGGTCACGGTAAACAACAAGATGGCGGCAGGACCCCCGCAGTGAGTCTGCCTGCCTGCCTGCTGCGTGACACCTCACCTGATTGGCCGAAGGACACGTGCCCTTCATTGGTGTGCCCGATGCATGGACTCTAGCTTGCTCCTGATTGGTCACATTTTGTATATAAGCCGCGGGTGTAAGGCGGAAGCTCTCTCTCTCCTCTCCTTTCCTCCTTCCTCTCTACCTCTGTCACGTCTACTTTCTCTAATAAAAAGTCTGCTGAAGACTGATAAGCGTCGTTCGTTCTTTTCTCGCCCGAGAAACCGTCGTCGCCGGCCCTGGGTTGAGTCTGCTGGCCAGACTCCCCGAGACGCTCGCGGCAATCACAGTTGTAGAATCAAATTTGAAGAGCACTGTTACCCACCCGTGTAATTGTTGAGTCCCACTGCGGGGTTGGTTACTGCTCTTAGATCCCCCAGAATTCTGTGGAGAATACCAGGTAAGGATCTTATCATCATGCAAACCACCATCTGAGGATGCTACTCTGGTTTATACCAGACAAATCAGGTGCTGCTTTTTTTTTGAAATTTTATTTATTTATTTGAGAGGTAGAGTTACATACAATGAGAGGGAGAGACAGAAAGTTCTTCCAACCACTAGTTCGCTCCCCAAATGGCCACAACAGCCAGAGCTGGGCCAATCCGAAGCCAGGAGCCTGGAGCTTCCTGGAGCTTCTTCAGGGTCTCCCACGTGAGTGCAGAGGCCCAAGGACTTGGGCCATCTTCTACTGCTTTCCCAGGCCATAGCAGAGAGCTAGATCGGAAGAGGAGCTGCTGGGACTCGAACCGGCACCCATATGGGATGCCAGCGCTGCAGGCGGAGGATTAACCTACTGCGCCACAGCACTGGCCCTTAGGAACGCTGTTCTTTGTACAGGAATATTTAGACCCACTAAAAGCAAAGGGATAGACTCTTGATTCCAAAGGCTTCTCAGGAGAAATTCTGCGGAATTTTCAGTAAATAACCATTTATTCCAGTACTCAGGTGGACTTGGGGAGAGTCTCCGTGTGGAAGCATCTCACCCCTACATGGAGGGGCTCGCAGAGTCATGAACATGGTATTTGATATTACAGTCCTGAAATTGCTTCTGTGCACCATGCTGGCTGATGGGAGATTGGTGTGAAGGTTGGAGCAGGGTCTCCCAGCTGGGGCTGAGAGCCAGATGAAGGCTGTGGTAACAACCTGTGGCTGTGTCTTTGGCAGCAGAGAGTGTGAAGGATGGAACCACAGTTTTGAAAGCTTCAGACTTCAGGTCACGGGCACTGATACCTGCGCTGATGAGTAACTTTCCAAGAGCAGAATTCCTTCAGAGGAGGATATTGGCTGCAAGAGTTATTAAGTCCCGAAGCTGGTTGTTGAAGGAGATGGTGAATTCTTCCATGGAGGCCTTTACTAATGGTTTGGATGTAGCCTTGCCTGAAGGCAAAGAGTATTCTTAATGTGTTGAATTTGCATGTTATGGATTTCAAGAGATCTGGGAGAAAGTCCATGAGAGACCCATGGGGCAAAATAAATACAGATGGTACCAGTTACAGCACTGTGGCTCTGTGGTGCTCCACAGCTCTCCCCTTGGTCTGAGGAGTTGGAAGAGAAGAGAGAAGTCCTTTTCAGACCTTTCGGGGGCTTTTCACTTATGAGGTGTTAAATCTGTAGCCGAGGAACAAGGGAACCCAGAGGTTCCTCAAGGTTTAGACTGCAGGAGATCTCCGTGCTGGCCCAGCCTTAGACAGTGCTGAATTGGGGCCCAGGGTGTTCAAGCAGAAGCCTTATTAGCCATGCTGCCATCTGAGCTCCAAGCCGGGAGAACAGGTGCAGTCTACTAGAGCAGGCCACAATCCTAAACTGCTCAGCCCACAGGGAGGGAGAGGGATGAGCATGACTATGGAGGAAGGTCAGGCCAGCAGCCAGACACGTGCTGTTCCTGAGTCTTAGACACAGTGGCCTTGTTAGCGTTATCCCAGAAGGGAGCAGTCGCTTTGGAAGGAAAGGGTGCTGGCTGTCTCTGAGATAAAGGACGGGTGTCCGTGGTCGGGGGCTCACTGTTCTTCAGTCGTCAGCACTTACTGCCTCCCGGGCCTGCCTTTTGCTTTACACAGCAGAACAGCCAGGTGTGCGTCTTTGAGGGCTTAACCTGTCAGTGCAGCCCATTGTGTGCATCTCATTCTTGATCAGAGCCCACAATGGCAGCCAGGTACTGTTTCACATCCTTCTTTATGAATAAAACCAAAGAAGGTACGCTTGCATTTGTGGCTTACATAAAGCTAGGGGTAGCCAAGACAGTGGGTGCCTGAATCAGAGGCTAAAATGATGCATACAAAGGCAACAAAGAGAAAGATGAAACTCAACGGCATTATGTGTAACATCTTATAATTCAGCTTTTAAAAATTAATTGCGTGGGAGCCGGCGCTGTGGCACAGTAGGTTAAAGCCACGGCCTACGGTGCCAGCATCGGATATGGGCTCCAGTTTGAGTCTGGCTGCTCTACTTCTGATTCAGCTCCCTGCTAATGTGCCTGGGAGAGCACAGGGGATGGCTCCAGCCCTTGGGCCCTGCCCTGATGTGGGGAACTCGGATGAAGGTCCTGGCTCCTGGCTTTGGCCTCGCCCAGCCATGGTTGTTGCAGCACTTTGGGAAGTGAACCAGTGGTTGGAAGATCTCTCTCCGTCTCTCCTTCGCTCTCTCTGTAAACTCTGCCTTTCAAATAAATAAATAAACCTTTAAAAAATAATTAAAATTGATTGCATAGTAAAAGGCTCTGATCACTGCATATCCTGTGAGGTCAATACTCCAAGTGTAGAATCAGGAGAGAGGGTACCTCGTCAAAGGAAGCTGCTGGATTGCGCAGTGGTTGACAGTTGGTAGGTACTCAATGAACACACAGGGATTAAATATAAAATCCAAAAAGTAGATTTCCTAACATTTCTTCAGTTTCTATAGTAATTCAACATTTTATAATAATGTATCTGCCTTTCATAGGCGAGTTTCTCAGAAGAGTTCCTCCATGCATGGGCTGTGCTTTTGTTTTTCAACTTTACTGAATTGCGATTCACACATTCACCTCTCATTATTTCCCTGGTCACTAAATAGCGAATACCTTAGCATGATCCCTCAGTCCTGTTCCTCTACCCCCTGAAACGAATTTTATCCTGAGAGAAAATGGCTGGATGTAATTATTTTAATCTGATTACCCACAATTTTCTTCAGCACACACACAATTCTCTGTTCCCTTTAACATAACTGACATTAATAATTGCATTTAGCTCCTGGATTGTACTGTAATATGTTACACTTGTTGACATGTACCTTTATAATCACTTTATACTACAAGCTCAATTTTGTAAAAAATAAAATGTGTAATTGTTATAGTTTGAGGAATATAAAATTACCATTATTATTAATTAGTCATAGTCCTCAAATTGATTAATACATATGTTATTGAAGTGGGTTCAGTGAAGTATTAAAATATTGTAAGAAGGTTTCCAAACTGAATCTTATGTCTAAACATAAGATTTTTTAATCTTTTTAAAAATAATTTTTTTAAATCTTTAATATGTAAGATTTTATTCTGAAACTTGATAATATTATCTTGTTTCTAGAAAAATTAGGCTAAAGTGACAGCCATCATGGGAAGTGACAAAACTTGCTACAAATGTCATAATTACAAAGACATATGTCGGTTTGTAGAAATAATATATCATGAGTCTTTGTAATTGTGCTGATAAACAATTCACTCGGGGCTGGCACTGTGGCGCAGCGGTTTAATGCTCTGGCCTGAGGCATCTGTATCCCATATGGGTGCTGGTTCTAGTCCCATCTGCTCCTCTTCTGATCCAGCTCTCTGATATGGCCTGGGAAAGCAGCAGAGGATAGCCTGGGTCCTTGGGCCCCAGCACCCATGTGGGTGACCTGGAAGAAGCTCCTGCTCCTGGCTTCGGATCGGCACAGCTCTGACCATTGCGGTCATTTGGGGAGTGAACCAGTGGAATGGAAGACCTCTTTCTCTCTGCCTCTCCTTCTCTCTGTGTAACTCTGACTTTCAAGTAAATAAATAAATTTTTTAAAAAATACTATACTAAAATAAACTTCTCTTTCAAACGTTTTGAAGTACCACTGTATATAGTGTCTTGCCTAGACTATATTCATCTTTATTTCAGCGCAGCTGCAAAATGTAATGTGAATATGTGTGTGCGTGTATGTGCATGCCTGTGTGCATGGATTTTCTCCAGGGAGGGGGGGAGCCATCAAAAACAAGTGCTCAGAGCGCGTGAAAGTCGTGATGTGAATCCTTTCCAGGATTTACTGGGCAGTGAGGTCAAGAACTCACCAGGAACTTGCCGCCATACGACAATAATAAAGGTGCTATTCAGGGGTACAATTTCTCAGGGCAAGACTCCCCCCACCTACTCCTCTTCATTCTCTTCCCCACCCCCTCCTTGACACCGGTTCCCCAGGCTGCCGTTGTGGCCATCTGGGGAGTGAACCAGCGGATGGAAGACCTCTCTCTCTCTGTCTCTATCTCTCTTTGTAACTCTGTCTTTCAAATAAATAAAATAAAATCTTTAAAAAAAAACAATTCACAACATTCACTATACCCTAAAGGCTTAATTTATATCAGGCAACAATGTTTATTTTTGAAATGCTTATTTATTTTCCTCCACTTGAAAGAGAGGGAGAGAGAGAGAATCTTTGCTGTTTTACTCTCCAAATACCTACAATATCCAGGGCTGAGCCAGGATAAAACCAGGAGCTGGGAACTTCATCTGACTATTCCATGTGGGTGGCAGGATCCCAAGCACTTGAACCATGATCTTCTGTCTTCCAGGATGCATAGTAGGAAGCTGGATCAGAAATGGAGGTCCCAGGACTTGAACCAGCACTCTGATATGGGATGCAGGTGTCCCAAGCTATGGTTTGGCCCACTGAGCTACAACACCCACACCAGGCAACAACATTTAGACATAAATAAGTATTGAGACTGTGAAGGGATTAGCAACTTTCTAAGTTATTGCTAGGAATCCACGGAGAATATATGATATTAGGGTCATTCTTAAGATAAAACTCTTGGGATGTGAGGAAGGAAATCATTCCTGCATACATAATATACTTCCATAAAAGGCAAAGAAAGAAGTGGAGAAAAACAAAAAGTGGTATAGGAAAATGGAAAACCAAAAGAAACTTTGGGTTGATTGTGGTGGACCTGAGTCCAATTTAAACTATGATTTAAATACTCCCCCATAGAATGGCTGGTTTTTGCTGATGCCCTATGGACTCACTTTGGATGTGGAAATGAATAAGACAGTGTTCCTAAGGGAGAATCCAATAAGCAATGATCTATTTAGGTCTCATTATGAGTGCTTTGTGGTGGGTAAGCACAGAGTCTCACTGGAATATGGACACTCGACTCTCCAACTCAACCTCAAAGCTCTGATGATGCTTCCCAGAGAAGGTGGTGAGGGAAGTGGTAGTTGAGTCCTGAAGAACCCTGGGAACTGGTCTGAGAATGGAAATGATGGAGTGGAGTCAGCCTATGTAAGAGAAAAGGGCGCTGTAAGAAGGGGGACCATATGCAAAGTAATCCAGAATGTTCATGGGACTGCAAGTTAGATATGAATCACAGGGCTGGCAGATGCATGGCAACGCAAAAATATTTGTGAATATGATTAAATAGCAAAGGGGGCCGGCGCTGTGGTGTAGTGGGAAAAGCTGCTGCCTGCAGTGCCGGCATCCCATATGGGCACCAGTTCGAGTCCCGGCTGCTCCACATCCAATTCAGCTCTCTGCTATGGCCTGGGAAAGCAGTAGAAGATGGCCCAAGTGCTTGGGTCCCTGCACCCGCGTGGGAGACTTTGAAGAAGCTCCTGGCTCTTGGCTTTGGATCAGCACAGCTCCAGCCATTGCAGCCATTTGGAGAGTGAACATCGGATGGGAGACCTCTCTCTCTCTCTCTTTCTCTCTCTCTCTGCCTCTCTTTCTCTCTGTGTGTAACTCTGACTTTCAAATAAATAAATAAATTTTTTTTTAAAAAAAAGGAGCAAAGGGGTCTTGAGGCTTTAGGTGTAAATAAAGTTATTAATAGTCAACTCAATAGAGAAAATATCCTGGATTATTCTGTTTGGCCCAGTAGAGTCACAAGTGCCCTTAAAAGTGGAAGAAAGAGGCAAAAGAGATCAGAGAGAAGTGTTGTAAGACACATCTGGTTGTTCCTGGCTTTGGGGATGCAGAAAGGGGTAAGGAGTACAGGAATGTGGGCAACCTCTGGAAGCTGGTAAATGCATGGAGATGGGCCTGGAACCTCGAGAGGGGACTGCAGCACTGTCTGAGTCTTACGTTGGACATTTACCTCCAGGATGGTAGGATAATGAATTTATATTGCTGCTCAAACTCCCTCAGTCTGCAGCAATAGGAAGCTAAGATAAATGAAGACCATACTGGATATGCAAGACAAAAGAAGCAGGAGACCAGAAAGGCAGATGAGGCCATGTCTTGAAGCAAACTTGATCCTGTTGCAGTAAGGGGTTTATTCTGATGATCACGGGGGAACATGTGACTGGTTTAAGTAGGGGAAGGCTACGTTTGATATGGATTTTAGAAACTCAGGCAACAAGAAGGATTAGACTTTTGAGAGAGAGTACATAGGTTTGGGAAATCTTAATGTGAATCAGTACAGGAGCTTACTGATTGAGTGATGGTGTGGGCATAGTGGGGGTATGGAGAAAGGGCGGCATTGAGGAGAAGAGCTGTGTTTTGAGTTGGAGAGTGGGTGAATGATGGACAGTTCACTAAGATAAGAACAGAGTAGGACTGGGATTTGTAAGGCACTGGGAGGGAGTTGGTGGTATTCTCTCTGATGTGCACTTAGTTCCCTGAGAAGGAGGAGATCAAGTGGTCTATTGAAAAATAATGAGTTAGATGTCTGGAGTGAGGATTTTAGGAAATAAAAAGGTTTGCATAATCATCTATCTGCTGACAGTGACTGTAGAGTTGCTAATGAGTGAGTGCTAGGCCTTTTGAACACCTCATTTCTCATCCCTGGAGCCCCTCTCATTCTTGGCCTGACTTGCTACTCTCGTCCTTAAGCTCACAACCCAGAGGTGGATTTTACTCCCACGACTTCCCTGATAACTGAGGTACCTGTGTGGACACCTGCTGTGGATCTCTCTCAGGTGCACCTGTTGTTTTTGCCTGCCTAACCCCACCTGCACCTTTTGCTGAAGTCTGGAAACCTGCTCTCCTTTCAGGACCTGCTGTCTGCCCTGGGGTGGGATGTGTATTACACAGCTCTGCTTCCCTTCTGTGAGGCTGAACATGGCAGCCACCGGCACATCACAGTGATTCCTGCAGCCTCTCCCCACAAAGTGAGATAACCAACGACCAGGTAAACCTGGAGCTGCTGGGAGCTGATTTTCTATGGCCGGAATTAGGCAGTGAAGGAAGCCGTGGAGTTCTGAAGTCATTATGTAAACTCTTGGATACCAGTCTGAGCCCTAGGTTTGCTAGTCAGGTGAGACAGTTTCCCCTCTTTGTCACTTGATTCAGCTTGAGTTTGGCTCCATCACTTGCAGGCAAAAGATTTTTCACTGATCCAGAGTTTTCATCTGTGGCTCCTGGCCATTCCCCCTCACAGCACCTGCCAGGCTCTGGAGTGGATTACCCACTGCTTGTTGTATTTGTTTTCTATGGCTGCTTCACAAAGGGCCACAGACTGCTGGCTTAACACCCCGGACATTTATTCTCTCAAGGTTCTGGAGTCTTGAAGTCCTAAAGCAGGATGTTGGGAGGGGTAGCCTCTCTCTGGAGGCTGTAGCGGACAATCTGCTCCACGCCTTTCTGTCAGCCTCTGGTGGGCTGCCGGCCTTTGGTTTTCCTTTACTTTTGAATGTGTCATTCCAAACTCTGCCTTGTTCTTCCCATGTCCCTGTTCACATGATCTTCCCTGTGTGTGTTTACTCCGCATTCTCTCTGTGTGTTTAAGGATGCCAGTCGTTGGATGAGGGCTCAACCTACTGCCATGTAACCTCATGACAACTTGCATCTTAATTACATCTGCCAAGACACTATTTCCAAATAAGGTCACATTCATAGATACCAGAGGTTGTAACTTGAACATATCTTCTTCGGAGGTACAGCTCACTGAGTTGCAAACTCACCAAGAGCAGAAAGCATGTCCATATTCTTTAGGGTTGCCTTCAAGTGCCAGCTCAGGGCCTGGACACAGAGCTCAAAAATCAATAGATTCCCACTGTAAAGGGGAAGGTAGAATTTCCACAAAAAGGCAGAGGCCAGCAGTATCCATGCTCTCAGAATCTCCAGTAAGGACCATGTCTGTAAATTATCCAGAGCATTAAATAACCAGAGGCCTGAGAGATGGTGTGGTCTAGCCTGACACCACATTAGTAGCAGGCACAGAATATAGGAGACGAGAAGCTGGAGCTATGTCATTCAGGAGTGCGTTTGCCATGAAGAGCAAATGAATGATAAGGCCGTTGGGGAAGAATGTTGGATTGAAGGAAGATATTTTAATGTCTGAGTAAAGGAAGTTTTCCAAAGAGGAGGCTAAAGTCATATTCAAAGGAACAAGAAAATGGATAGACAACCGACTAGAAACTCTGACTCTTAAGATTCCTGGGGAGTCCTGGCTTTGTGCCTGCACCAGCCAAGCATGCAATGCCGCTGGGTGGAGTGCCTAGCCCTTCCTCTGTGGTGCCTCCCTGAGGTGTCACTCTGGACCCACATTGTGGACGGTCTTCTCCCCAGCAGTCTCTCCTTCTTTCTCTTCCTTGGGTTGTGCACAAGGTGACAATGTAGATGGTATCTGTTTCCCTTTTGTTCTTTACTTTTCCTTTGATTATGGATATAATTACCATTTAAAATAAAAATAAGTGTTCTCTATATTGTGGCTTTAATTATTCTCATTTATCTTAACATGTGTGTTTCCTGCATTCTCTCTTACTCTTTCTCTCTCTGTCGTAACTTTGGGATGATCCACTGCAACAATTTATTTAATGGGGATGCCGTCACTTGGTGGTAAGGTGCCTAAATCTGTACTGTTTTAGCACTCTTGATCATGACCCTGAAATCTTCTGAGGCTCACGTGCTGGGGTGGGATATCTACTTCTGGATCCATTTCTTCCCCTCCATACTCTCTGTAGATTTATACAATGTCAGAGTTGGAAGATAACGGTCATTTGGGAAAATACTTTGACCTCACGTCCAAGTCCTTCCGAGCCCTTCCTGATTGCCCAGGGGAGGTGGCCCAGGCTCACTGTGAACAGTCCTGCACTTGTGAATCACAGGTCTTCAGATGACAGCTTATTCTGCTTCCAGATGGCTCTAATCCCTAAAAATTTAATTTTTGAATTAGGCTAAAGCCTACCTCCTATAATTTTCACAAAGTGGTTTGTTTTCTGGGGCAACACAGAGAATATAATCCCTCTTAATCTAAAAGCCCTTTAAGAATTTGAAGGCAGCTAGCATGTACCTCTTCTTCTCTGTATAGCAGCCTCCATTTTTCAACAACGCTATTTTTTCAATGGTTCTTCACGTGTCAAGTTTCCTTCTTTTCACTATCTTGGCTGTATTTCTCTAAAAGCACCATATGTTGTCAGATTTTTCAGAAAGTATAGGGACCAGAGTCGGAACAAAGCCCTCCAGGTATTGTTTGACTGCAGGAAGCAGAACAGGATATCATCTCCATTTTCTATTATCAAAGAAAATTGCTAGCAATTACACTCCTAGGATATCCCCCCCTTTTTTTTTCTATAAGCTCTTCTCACCAACCTCAGTTTAGCCTTCTCATTTCTTACCTTGATCTTGTTGTCTTGATTGATTCGATCATTCAATACAAATCTTCTGGGTATGTTCTGTCTACTGGGGTGCTGATGCAGTTTGGACCCAGAGAATGGTCCAAGTCTACCTTTGTCATAAAAGAGAGCAAAGTGGAGTTGGAGTAAAATACAAGCAAACCATACTGAGGTGAAAAGTGGATGAGAAATAATACTATTTTAGAGAAAGGAGATATAAGAAAGGATAATGGAAATGTATTTAATTGATTAATTCATTCATTCATCCATTGTATAGTGAATGCCTTACCAGTTGCTTTTCTGAGCACTGAAGTTACAGTAGTGACCCCAGAATGCACCTTTTCTCATAAGTACTACAGTTCTGTCATGACAGGTGGAAAACCAATCCAGATACCAAGTCAATGTGTAATAGCTTTTGTCTAGTACGAGGGTCTCCAGACTGTGGAACATTAGTCAACTCCAGCTGGCCACCTATTTCTATAAAAAGTTTTATTGGAACACAGCCACAGTTCTTTATCTATTGTGCATGGCTGCTTTCATTCTACCAAGTAGACTTGAATGCAGAAGCTGTATGGGTCTGGTAAGCTGAAATGTTTGCCAATCCTGATCCAGAAGAACAAGGCAGGGAGGCAGAGGTGGTTGGCCCTGGGGAGGGGCAAGGAGGAAAATGTCTATCCTTAGAGAGTTGGTAAGAGGAAGCCATGCTGATGCAGTGGCATTTTTTAAAAATTTATTTGACAGGTAGAGTTATAGACAGTGAGAAAGTGAGATAGAGAGAAAGGTCTTCCTTCCATTGGTTCATTCCCCAAATAGCCGCAACAGCCCGGAGCTGTGCCAATCCAATCCAAAGCCCAGAGCCAGGTGCTTACTCCCGGTCTCCCATGGGGGTGCAGGGCCCAAGCACTTGGGCCATCCTCCACTGCACTCCTGGGCCACAGCAGAGAGCTGGACTGGAAGAGGAGCAACTGGGACTAGAACCCGGTGCCCACGTGGGAGGATTAACCAAGTGAACCATGGCGCCGGCCCCTTGATGCAGTGGCATTTGAGATCTGAAGACCTGCAAGAGCAAGCCAGGTAGACACCCATGGGAAGACCATGCTAGGGAGTGAGAGAAAATTCAAGAGCATGCATAAGGCAGAATGAATGAGGCCAATCACACAGGCCACTGTTAGGCCCCTCCAACTTCCCCCTTTTCTGCAGCCTGGATGCCTTCCACAGTGCCGGTCTTTGCCTCATGATCTGGGAAGCCACAGGCAGGTTTGGAGCAAAGGATAATCTCATCCGTCTGCCTTCATGACAAAAGGATGTAGGTGTGGAGCAGGGTAGATATGAGTCTACCACAAAGCAGGGCATGGACTAGGGTTGAAAAGCAATGGCCAGATTCCAGATCTCCCAGTTGGAGCCATTTCTGATGACCTGGGGGTAGGTGATAGAGAGAAGGCTTATAGAAAATAATTTCAAACTTTTAGACTAAAGTCTAAAAAACCCCAAAGAATATTAATTATAACCCTTTATCTAGATTCACCTGTTAACATAGAATCCTCTTTCAAAAAATTATTATTTATTTGAAAGAGAGAAAAGGAGAGAAGGAGGGAGGGAGGAAGGGAGAGAGAGAGGGAGAGGGGGAGACAGAGAGATACAGAGAAAGAGAGAGAGATTGATCTTCCATCTACTGCTTCACTCCCCAAATGGCCTCAACACCCAGATCTGAGCCAGGGTGAAGGCAGGAGCCTGCAGCTCCATCCTAGTCTCCCACATGAGTGGTGAGGCCTTAAGTCCTTGGCCCACCATCTGTTGCTTTCCCAGGTGCCTTAGCAGTGAGCTGGATTGGAAGCAGAGCAGCTGAGACTCAAACTGCCACTCTCATATGGGATGCAGGTGTTGCAAGCAGTGTGTCACAGAGACAACCCCAACATAAAACCCTTCCATGTCATATTCTCTCTCTCTTTCTCTCTCACAAACACACACACACACACACACACACACACTGCCTCAAATTCGAAACTTTGAATGCCATTGGTGACTACACACATTCTCCAAGGGTCAAAGCCTCATAATGATCACTTTGGACTTCTCCAACTCATGTTTGACTAGACAGCATTATATCACTGTGTTCCATCAGACTGTGTACAGCCTTATTTCATAAAACTTGCAGTTGAACAAGTGGGGGTAAAGTAAGGGGCAAGGCTTGGCTGCATTGGTTAACCCATTTTAGAGAGCATAAAAGAATGTTATCATTGATTATTGAGAATAAAGACCAGGGGTAAGATTCAATAAATACACATTTACAACCAATTACTTATGGGTTTTGACTTAATTTGATTCTTTGCTTAAAGCCAAACTTTGTCCTATAAACTAATGGATAGATGCTTTGCACATGAAACTTTTAATTACTTAGTAGTTCTCTCGGAAGAGAATCAAACTCATGTTTCTTTGCTTCTCATCATAATCCTTGGATAAAGGCAAGCAGGATCCTTTTGAGAGATGAGGCTTTGAAGGAAAATGCATATGTAATTGGTTGTGTGGTTTGGATGAGGAGGAAAGAGATTTAAAATTGGTGGGCTTCATTTAAGGTTTCAAGTGCAAGTTTTAATCAAGCACAGATCTTACAAAGCATAAAGGTCATGGCCAGTGATTGGCTGTAATGTGGCTCAGAGAATGCATTTCAAGTGTAAAGCATTATCTTTACAGTTCCTTATTTTAGCCAGACTTAATGTAACTCAAAGCAGGGGAAAATATCAACTGAAACATGATACATTCGGCTTAGGTGTTCTTTCCTTTGCATAAAGATGGAAACAACACATTGCAATAGCCTGATTCTAATTGCCCATTTTCCCACTAAAATAAATAACATACTTTCACAAGGAAATGTTCTTTATTATTATTAGTTTACATAATGAGTTGTCCTCTCTGGAGCAGAAACTGAGGCATCTTTTGCAAATCAACTGAGACATCATTATTTTATTTCCTTTCATGAATCGACAACACTACACATAAAGAATGAACTACTCATTGTTATTTCAAAGTGCCATTTCAAGATTTATGTTTTCAGATAGCTGATTCTTCAGGCTCAGGACACCACCTCTTTATATATTCATTAAATCTTGTTAATAAACATGCACTGAGCGCTTGTAACTCCACATCGTGTGTTTGAACTGTTGATGAGGAAGAAAGAGCTCCGCCTAACAGAGACCCGAAACCTGCAGCAGTGAGTCTCAGCTGGGAGTGTTTGTCTCAGGGGGCATGTGACCATGTCCTCGGATGGTTCTGACTGCCTTGACTTGTGCGTGTGTGGATGCTACTGGTATAAAATGAGTGGAGGTCGGGGAGGCTGTGAAATACCCCACAATGCAAAGATCATCCACTCTCTGTACCTACCCAACAAAGAGTGATCCAGTTGGTGCAGCACTGGCCGTAGTGGCCATTAGTGGAGTGAACCAAGGGAAGGAAGACCTTTCTGTCTCTCTCTGTCTATAACTCTCTCTCTCTCTCTGTCTCTCTCTCTCACTGTCTAACTCTGCCTGGCAAAAAAAAAAAAAAAAAAAAAAAAAAAAAAAAAAAATCCAGTCTACAGGCCAGTAGTGGCAAGACTGAGAAAGTCTGGTCCACAGGGAGCAAATCATTCACATTTACAATTCAATAAAAGAAGGACTAAAATACTGCTGACGGCTGACGTGTATTGTGTGCTGTCCTGACTTGGGGGAGGCAGCATCTGATATGGACTATGGTGGATGGAGATGAGCATGTCCTGAACAGGGTAGCCTGTTAGTTGAAAGGCTTGAATGTTGAGTAGCAATTCACTGGACTAAAGAAAAGTGCGTTTTGTTGTGGAGGGAGCCACATGTTCAAAGCCACAGAAGCAAGAGAGATTCTGGACTGATGACGTACATAGTACAGCTGGGGCTCAGAGCCAGGCAAGGGTCAATGGGAGGTAAAGCCTGGAGAACAGAAGTGAGGGATGAGACGGTGCAAAGCTTGGAGAACGTGGTGAAGAGGTTGCCCTCTCCCCTGCCAGTGGAGAACCACTAGAGAGTGACAGGCTGGGCAGAGACGCAACTACCTTTGGACAGTTGGGTGGAGCCTGGCCTGCAACCATGACTGTTGGAATCAATTAACTGTTGAGAGCAGGTGGGAGAGAAGGGATGGTGTGAAGGAAGAACCTTAGAAGAGACAGAGGAGGCAAGAATGGAGGCCTTTGTAATACATTCAGTGTGAGGAGAAAGAAGGAGAGAGGGAAGTCAGAAATGGCCCCAGTGTTTTCAGCTTAAGATGCTGAATGGATACTGGTGCTATTGCGGGAGGTAAGAACTTGATGCTGACAAAGGGAATTCAGATTCGGACGTGGTGGTGCTTCCTACAAGTCACAGTTGGGAGTCAAAGAAATTCTGGCAGAGGCAATGTGGTTGTCTTTGAGAGTGTTCAGGGTAACTGTGTCAATGTAGAAAGAACGAGGGTCAATGAAGGAACCTCAGGAGCACCAAGACTCCAGGGGCAAGGCAGGCGTGGGTGTGGCTGCAAAGGAACTCAGGACAGCACAGAAAAGAAAGGGAGTCAGGAAGAGTGGCCAGGGCTGTTAGGAGGGTTTGCAGGGATGGTGCTCCCACCAGTGACAGAGGAAGACAGCAGGTGAGGTGCTTAAAGTTGGCAGGGCCGGGCAGCGTGGCGCTCACAGGCTTCTGGAAGAACAGGTGGTGGGAGGGTAGCTCAGCGCATGCGTGGAAAAGGAGGTGAATGTGGTGAATGGAAGACAGTGGCTGCAGCAGATGGGGAGAGCTAGAGGGCAACCGGCGGTGTGCACAGCTGGGATGGAAGTGGTGTGCTTATCTGCTGAGCACGCAAGGCCAGCACTGTTTTATTACCGCCTTTGATTTTTTTATGGTTGTTGATATTGTTATTTTTGAGTCTATAATTGTTCCTAAGACTGTATTGAACCATCAACCTCTGCTAGACATAATACCAAGAGCACGAAAGGATGTAGGCTTGATTGGAAACAGTCAACATTTCAGTTTCTTTTCAACCAAAGGGACATTCCTTTTAGATTAGATGAACCTCGGGTGGGAAAGTCATTCATGGTCAGAGACAGGCGGCTGAGCGAGGTGGGGGTGCGCTCTGTTTTGCATGGGGAGACACAGTGGGACAAAGCAGTGAGCTCTGAATGGCACAGCAGGTGGCACAAGGGAAAAGATACCGTTCAGAAACCAGCAAATGAACAGAACTAAGAGCAGAAGCAAAGCCCAGAGAGGAGCTTCCTGCCCTGGCATGCTGGAAACTTTTAATTAGAAACGTTTGGTTGCCGTGGGAATGCCGACTGATAGGAGCTTCAGCGGAAGCGTATCCACCAAGACAACGAGAGAGAAATGGGTGCAAATGGGTTGTGCGGTCGTGTGCTCTGCATGCAGAACTGTGAGTCCTTGCTAATGTGCGGACTGAAGCTTAGGCTGCCTGCCATGTTCAGGAAATCCTTGTTAGTGTTGTTTCACTGACTTTTTAGATTCTAGTTAATTAATACAGTGTTCTCCCCACAACCATAACTTTTTAGATTTTCACAGCAACTGTTGAGGAGCTTTATATCTGGTGGGCAGTGAAAGCTATTTGTTGACATGGAACTGAAAGGTACTCACTACAAAATGGAGTAAAAAACCAGAGGAGGAAGCAATCTAAAGATGACCAAATGCTTGCCCTTATCTGGTATTTTTATTTGTATGATTTAATTAAAAACCTATGAAGCTAGCATCTCAGAACTGTTCTGACCTGGCGTTGTTCCAAGTTCCCAGAGTGTCAGCATTTGTTATTGGGTGCCTATCAAACACCACCACCAAGGAGATGGTAAATCCAGGCCTGGGACCTGCTCAGAGATAGATTCTAGGGGTAATTCTTCTTCTTAACTGGTTCTCCCTAACATGGGCAGACCACTGTTGGCTTCGCAAGAATGGCACAAGATGTAAATCAAAATGAATATTTTTTTATTTCTTCTGGAACGAGGGGTGAAATGCTTCAGATGCAGCAATTTTCCTATTAATAGAGAAGAGGAACATTGTTGGTGATTCACCTTCCTCTTTCGTTGGAAAACAATTGTCATCCAAAGCTGTCTGTGGTTAAAGGCTTTAAAGATGACTCTAGAAAAACTGAGATGTAATGTATATCATTATATACAGTAGTATCTTTTTACCTTTTTAAAGTTAGGTTGAACCACCTGAAATTGTCATTCCTCATGCTTGTGGGTCAAAAGATCAAATATTGGCAATTTTAGATGATCCACTCTGAGAGCTAGCATCATAGCATGCAAACAGACATGGTAGTTGTGTGTAATCTGCTTTACGCACTCTCTCGTTATAAAGGTAGGACCTCCTCTGTCACTTTAAAATACTCGACAGATTTTGCTAGGTTATTGTGCAACCCCTTCATAATTTGGAACGAGTTGAGGTGTTTTGTGAGGTGGAGCTAAAGGTGGATCCGATGAATGTGTGTCAGAATTCAGGAGCAAAGGCCCAAGTACAGCCGAGCTGAGTTCACGGAAACCCACAGTGGCGTTCATTTGGAAGTCGGAAATGGCTCCTAGAGGGATGTCCATGAAAAAGGAAAGTTTTACAAAGCGTTGTCTTTGTAGACACTGTCTCCTTTGAGATGTACTGTTATCTTTTATTCATTAAGCAGAACAAATCAAGCTCCAAATGCCATATTGGAATTACTGTGCTTTTGTTGTTTTTTTATTAGAAGAATAAAAGAGTCCAGTCTTTCTTTGGCCTTGCCTTTGAGTGTTGTTTTATAGAGGAAGTTGGGCATTATTTTGTTTATAATTAAAGACTAGGTACTAAAGCACAATTTGAATAAGCAACTTTAATTAATCAAGAAAAAAACCAACAACCTTCTACACCCATATTTTGGTTTCTAAGAATGAGTAAAAAGGTTTTCTTTTTTCCCCTTTGAGGTTAGAAGCAGGTCAGGTCGGTAATTGGAGCTGGCTAGTCATCAGCTGGTTTGACCTGCTAGGCTAGAATTTTCTTTACTACGGGAAAGTGTAATCAGAAAACCAGATGTATCCCCATCCTGAGACTGGAGCATAATGAAAAGCATGCAGTTCATTTATTTCCTCCAAGCCTTTCAGATCTTCATTCAGCCATTTGGGGCTTGACTTTGCACTGGACTGAGGAGCTACAGGGGGAGGCATTATTTAACTGGTCACAGTCCAGAGATGGAGAAATTGAGATTCAAATGCTCATGTTGTCTCAGATCTCCTGTTTCCTCCCAAAGTCAATAACTATATGGTTTTGCCTGAAACCAAGGGACAACTTAGAGATTTCAAATAAATAATTCCAGTGGCCTGTCTGTTATAGGCTTGTTCTGATTTATAAGCACATTGTCCCAAAGTCCTGTAGCTTATGCACTGGGGACTGGAGTGGAGGATGGACAGGCACGCTTTTCTGGGGGTGGAGGAAGGGTCATGTACAGTTCGAACTGGCATGTTGAATGCAACTCTTGTTTGCATAACACAAACCACCTTATTCTGTATTCAGTTCTGTGCATTTGTGTGTTCCACTTTCATCCTGAAGCTTCCCACACATTTCCCAACTCCATCCTACTATTAAAATGCATCTGTGAATCACAATTCTCATAAAAAAGGAGGTCACCAAAAATTAGTTTCTCTACCCAATTTTTGTAGGTACAGGTGTGTATATCATGATACTTTTGGGATTTTTTTAGAGCAGGTTTGAACTGTTCTTCAGACATTGACTGTTCAAAGGCTTGTTATCTGCAATAATGAGAATAGTATTTATTGGAAGCACGGAGGAGTGAAGAGAAGAATTCTATTTATGAAGCTGTTCTTCTTTAGGAAGAATTCCTTAGCCTCTGATTTTAATTCAATGAAGGTGCTGAAGGAAATAAGTGAAACCTGGTGGAATCGATTCTTTGATGTGGCTTGGACATGGTTGAAAGGATCAGGAGAGGGAGACAAGATACAGAGACCCAAATTAAGGATCCATGAGATAGTTGCGGACAACATGTCTTCTGTTGGGATTATCTCATGCAGGTGTGGCAAGGGTTTAGGTCTTGGAATACTCCAAGCATAGCAGAAGACCTTATTATTTGTGCCTACAAAAGATATTTGGTCATGATGATAGTGTAGTTGAAATGACTTTTTCTCTCACCCTTTCCGATATCTTGTCCTAGCACTCTCCCTGGGGCATAGAAGAGGACATATGGACAAGGAGGGTTGGGCACCTACATTCTTGTCTGGTTCTTGGGCTGAATGGAGATGCCCCTGTCCAGATCCTCTCTGTCTGAAATGTCCCTTCTCAGACTTTGGTAACAAAGTAAATGGATTTGTGCTAGGTTCTGTTGTGATAGCAGAGAATTTTATTGTATTGATTTACTTTATTGAGAAAGAAATGATGTGCTCTGTTTCTGTGATCCCCACGTGGTGTTTATAATGCAGGGATGACAAGAAATGATGGAGCCTTCCAGGTGGGTTTCTGGTAACCTCTGTCTCCTTCCCTTCTGCTCCCACAATCACCCTGACTTCAGGTGTCCTTCCTCTTTTTCCATCTTCCATTTTTTTCCCTTTTAGATGTATTTATTTGAAAGACAGAGTGACAGAAAGAGGAATGAGAGACAGAAATAGTGAACAAGAGAGAGACAGAGAGACATAAATCATCCACCTGCTGGTTCACTCCCTAACTACCTACAACATCCAGTGCTGTGCCAGGCCAGAGCCAGGAGCCAGGATCTCCATCTGAGGCTCCATGTGAGAGGCAGGAACCCAAGTACTCGGGCCATCATCTGCTGCCTCCCTACATCAGCATCAGCGGGAGGCTGGATGGGATGCAGAGTTGGGACTCCAACTGCAGCACTCTGACGTGGGATGCAGCAGTCCCAGGTGGGGACATAACTTACCCCAGCATATGCTGTCTCTGCTTTTTTTCTTTTAAAGTCTTCCTTCTTCCCAAGTTTTCCATGGACTTAATTCCACAGACAGGTGGGAAGGAATGGATGAGACTTCAGAAGTTGTGGTTGGGAATCAGTTATCAATTCAAGAACCTATGCGCCGGTGCCGCGGCTCACTAGGCTAATCCTCCGCCTTGTGGCGCCGGCACACCAGGTTCTAGTCCCTGTCGGGGTGCCAGATTCTGTCCCGGTTGCCCCTCTTCCAGGCCAGCTCTCTGCTGTGGCCCGGGAGTGCAGTGGAGGATGGCCCAAGTGCTTGGGCCCTGCACTCCATGGGAGACCAGGAGAAGTACCTGGCTCCTGCCATCGGATCAACGCGATGCACCGGCCGCAGCGCGCCGGCTGCGGCGGCCATTGAAGGGTGAACCAATGGAAAAGGAAGACCTTTCTCTCTGTCTCTCTCTCTCACTGTCCACTCTGCCTGCCTGTCGAAAGAAAAAAAAAATCTAAAAAAAAAAAAAAAAAAAAAAGAACCTATGCAAGTAAATATGGCGGCCTGTCTGGTGAAACTGCTTTTTCCCAGAGAAGCACTGAAGCTACTCTTTGGTCCTACCCTCTAGGAATGTAAAAAGGAAGTAAACTATTTCCCAGAATAAGGTTCTTTATATTTTCTTACTTAGAACACTGATTTGATGGCTGAGCAATTTTTTTGGACTGTCAATGATATGTTACGAGAAGGAAGGAAATGAACAAATAAAAAATAGCAAAAAAAAAAAAAAAAAACAAAAAAGGTTATGAAAAAGAGCCAGGCCCCTGGATTGAGCATCCTGTACATAATTCTGAGCTTCTGTGGATATTTGCCAGGCTCACTCCTTGTGCTGAATCATATGTTTCTTGGATTGGACGTAGGAAAGACACCATCAGTCAAAGTTTGTCTCTAAGGCTCTGATCAATCATGCTCTCCTGCACAGCCATCCTTCTTCCCTCCCTGGGCATGAACTCCAAGTAGTCCCCGTTTCCTTGTGGCTTTGTCATCCCCCCCACAAAAGTACCTTCCTGGATGCTGTTCTCTCAACATCCATCTCCCTATGGGACCATTGAAACCTGAAGAACCAATTCATACCAGCACAGTCATAGAAAGGTAGACCCTGATGCAACCCTAACCCCACAGGAAACTCACACACAGCAAGGGGCTTTGTAAGGCTTGGTCAGAGAGGAGTGAAGACCACACTGTGACCTGCGTGACTTATTGGTGTTCTTCAAATTCTGCCCTCTAGCCTGCTAACGGGCATCACCACGATTTTGATTTACTTTGTTCTTAAACTTCTCTGTACCACTTTCATTCCAAAGTCCATCTCATTGCAGGCCCATGAAAATACTGAAGTTAAGTCATGTAAAAAGTTATCTATTTGTTTAATCAAAGGCTTCAGTTCTACTCAGCTAGAGTTGGGGTCTTTAAAATGAAATATAAGATGGCAGATGTGTACCTGAGACATGTTAAGTGCAAACTACACTCTACTTCTTGGAGAAAAGAACATGAACAGGTGAATTATGCTGAGAGTTAGCAAATCTGAGCAGGCCTTTCTCATGTACTTATTTAAAAATGTTTCAAAGACATTAAAATGGGATGTTTTAACAGCGAATACATTAGAATTTCCGTCAGTCTCAGGACAGTCCTCTTTGAAGATGTAAATTTTGTTCTTGGGCTCTTCTTAAGTAACTAATTCTGCTGTCAATGTATGTATTCTTAAATGAGCAACACCTTTGAAAATGAGTGTTACAAATCTTAAGGATGACCAAGTAAAATCAAAATGGGAACAAAAAGATTCAGTATAGTGATGTGTGACTGAATCCTTGTTAATTTCATGTAAGATTAATTTTTACCGGTTTATGAAAAATAAATAATTTTTAAAAACTTTTGTTTACTTGAGAGGCAAAGAGAGAGAGTATGTGACAAAGAGCTGCCATTCACTCATTCACTCATTCACACCACAAACACCAGCAATGGCCCAGGTCTAGGCCAGATCAAAGCTGGAAGCCAGAAACTCAATCCAGGTCTCTCACAAGAAGGGACCTGATTACTCAAGTCATCACCATTACCTCCCAAGGAGGAGCTTGGAAATGAACCCAGGCACTTGTAATATGAGTTGTGGGTATCTAACAGGCATCATAACTATTAAAAACCCCACTTCTCAAAACAGACATTTTAACAACTCCTGCACAGAAAAAAATAAACTATGTTTTAAACTATTTTGCAGTTAAGATTTATGTTTAGAAAAAGAATAATGTTTTGACCAAACTGTTCTTTAAAAAAACATTTATTTTTATCTACTTGAAAGCAGAAGAGAGAGAGAGAGAGAGATATTGATTGATTGATTGATTGTCATCTATCTGTTGATTCACTCCAATTGCCTGAATCAGCCAGCACTGAGCCAGGCTGAAACCAGGAGCCAGGAACTCCATCCAGGTTTCCCACATGATTGACAGGAGCCAAAACATGAACCATCATCTGCTGCCTTCCAGGAGTCCTAAGCAGGAAGCTGGGTGAGAAGTGGCATAGCCGGGACTCAGACTGGGATGCAGATGTCCCAAGTGGCTTAGCCTGCTTTGCCTTAACACCTGCCCTTAAAAGTGCACCTTAAAACTGTGCACAGAGGGGAGAAGAAAAGGCGCAGTCATATTCTGGCATTTATCTGCATTCCTGCTGGGGGCAGGTGGACATGGTGGCTGCTTTTTCTAATTGGATGTGCAATCCTTCTGACTTCACTTACTTTCCTTCCAGAATAGCCCCAGAGAATTGAGTTCTGGCTTCACTTCAGAATTAACTTAGGGGCCATCATCTGCTGAGCATGCATGAGTAGAAGTGGTTCAGCTCTGGTATCAGAACTTCTGAGGCTAACTGTGCATTTATAATTGATAAAGTTATATATATGTATAATTCTATTACAGATGAAGAGTTTTCAAAATGTCCATGGAAAATGCATATGTGGAAAAAACTATGCATCGATTTAAAAAATTTCCTGCATCAGAGCCGGCGCCGTGGCTCAATAGGCTATCTTCCACCTTGCGGCACCGGCACACCGGGTTCTAGTCCCGGTTGGGGCGCCGGATTCTGTCCCGGTTGCCCCTCTTCCAGGCCAGCTCTCTGCTGTGGCCAGGGAGTGCAGTGGAGGATGGCCCAGGTGCTTGGGCCCTGCACCCCATGGGAGACCAGGAAAAGCACCTGGATCCTGGCTCCTGCCATCGGATCAGCGCGGTGCGCCAGCTGCAGCGGCGGCCATTGGAGGGTGAACCAACGGCAAAGGAAGACCTTTCTCTCTGTCTCTCTCTCTCACTGTCCACTCTGCCTGTCAAAAAAAAAAAAAAAAATTTCCTGCATCAAAAGAAACCATTTTAAGTTCTAGTTTCTATATAGTTTTCAAATCCCCTGTATGCCTATATAAAATCATATATATAATGATAGCACATAAAATTCTACAGTTGATACATATAATGTATCCCATACATATAATTTTAACTGATAAACACACAAGTAGAAGGAGCGAGCATTTAACGTTGCAGTTCAGGTACCCACATCCCAATCAGACTCCAGCTTCCTGCTAATGCAGACCCTGGGAGCTAGTGGTAATGGCTCAAATAATTGGGTTCCTGTCACCCATATGAGAGATATGGTTGAGTTCTTGACTGCATGCTTCAGCCATGAGCCAGTCCTAGCTATTATGGAGCTCTGTCTGCTTCTTCATAAATAAATAGTTTTTTTAAAAGAAGATACAGAGGTGTCATATTACTATGAAAAGAGAAGAAGTAATAATACACACTATATTATAGGTGGAAATCTTTTAAGAAGAGAAATTAAGTATAAGAGAAAAGAAATTAGGAACAATTTAGAATGAGGAAGACATAGTTGAATATCAAATGACAGGTTATGGATTTTGAGGGTCCCAGAAATTGAATTCTGTTGAATTTTCTCCACTGAGGCTTCTTTTTTCCCCCTGAGAAAGAAGATCTTAATATTGACTGAATTTAGTTAATTGGTATCTGATATTCAGTCATTTTTGTTTGCTTTTTAAAAATATTTATTTATTTGAAAGGCAGAGTTACAGAGAGGTGGAGGCAGAAAGAAAGCGATCTTCCACCCACTGGTTCACTCCCAGATGGCCACAACAGCTGGAGCTGTGCCGATCCGAAGCCAGGAGCTTCTTCCAGGTCTCCGTGTGCAGGTCCTTGGGCCATCTTCTACTGCTTTCCCAGGCGATAGCAGAGAGCTGGCTCAGAAGTGTAGCAGCTGGGACTCGAACCAGCGCCCATATGAGATGCCGGCACTGCAGGTGGCCACCCCGTGTTTTTGTTTTTAAAATATATTTATTTGAAAAAGTTACAGAGAGAGGGAGACACACATAGAAAGAGATCTTCCATCTGCTGGCTCACTCCTCAAATGACCACAATGACTGTGCCTGGGCCAAGAAGAAAGCAAGGAGCCTAGAACCGCCCCCATCCAGGTTTCCTACCAAGTGGCGAGAGCCCAAGTACCCATGCCATCTGTTGCTGCTTTTCCATTAACAGCAGGGAGCTGGATCTGAAGTGCAGCAGCTGGGACTTGAACCAGCGCCCATACGGGATGGCAGCACTGCAGGTGGTGGCTTAACCCACTGTGCCACAAGGTCAGATCCTATTCAGCCATTTCTATAGGAATCACTTCTAATTTGGGTGACTTTATTATTATTCTGCATACTGCAATCCACACTTCTGTGTAACCTTTGGTTCCCTCTTCATCAACTCCTCAGGGTTCAAAAACCACAGAATGGAAAACGCAATGAAGAATTCAGAGGGTTTGAGTTGGGAGCAGCTGTAGGTCTCTCAGGGCCTGGTCTAGGGTTGGGGGGCCTCAGGGCCAACAGTGGGCTGGTGCATCCACTGTGGGCAATCACGAGACCCCAGGTTGCCCAGGTCACTGCATCAGCCTCAGTGTGCAATGTAGCTTAACAGGTGGCTGACTGAGGATCTTTTGTCAACACTGTTGACTGGGTCGTCACGTGTTTGTTCTTGGATTTATTGAAGCACAGATTCAAAAAGCATGACCCAGACTTGTCTTAAATTTGGGGTATTTAGGACTTGGTTATAATCATTTTTCTAATGTGACTATTTCTGGCCTCGCCTGACTATATGATGTAATATTAAGCCCTATTTAATGTTTCCATGCATCCACACTCTCTGTTTGGCTAAATACACATGTGACTGGAACTTGTCATAGGCTCCTGTGGAGAGTACAAAAAAATGAGTTGAAAATAAAGAGGCCAGGTATTATGTGTGCTGTGTCTTTGCAGTGTGGCCAAGCATTTATAAAGCTTTTCTAAAACCAAAATTCTAAAATTTGTCCATGCAGATAAATATTCTCCTTCAGAGATTTTCCTTAAGATTCAGAGTGCATTTAATGATTGATATTACTCACATATGCTTATAACTCTTAGAATTATTTTCGGAGTCAATTTACAAGCTAAGAAATACACAGTCCATCTATTTCTTTTTGGATGCAGCATTGTTTTGACCAAAAGTTATTACCCAGCTTGGTCACTCACCCTCATTCACCAAACTTGGCTGTGAGTGGCCACTGCCTTCACTGGTCCCCCTCCCCCCCGAAATAGAACCCACAGACCAAGCGTGAAGATTGCCTGCTACTGACCATGCTCTGAGAAGGGCTTAGGAGCTAATCAACAGAGGAATTCCAAGCACGGCATGTTTTCAAACAACGGCAGCTTCACAGGTATGATGTTGTCCTAAAGCACACGTGTGAAGGGGTAAGCAGGCATACGCCTGGCCTGCTGGGGTGTGCATGTATGCTTGTATGTGTGGTTTTCTGCAAATACTCAGACACAGCCGGAGGGCATGGGCTCATTGCGCATCACTTCCTGGCCAGTGCGCCAGGGTGCAGCAGCCAGCATGAAGACGGCAGCATGGCGATGCTGGAAGAGGACCCCAACACTGGGGGGCACACACCAGGATGCCCCAGCCCCTCCGCTGTGTCATCGGGGCACTGACGCCCAGGACTTGTGATTTGACCTGACGTGAAGTGATTTCCGTGGTATTCTGCCAGAGGCCGGGCTGCAGGGGATCATCTGTCCATACTGGTTTTGCCTAAGGACCACTCTGTAGGGGACAGCATGGATCTAGCTATCACATCATATCTATTTCCTTAAAGGGGGCACTGGATTTAGTGACAAGGTCCTGGAACTACACTCAGCTCTGTGACCTCAGATAAGTCCCTTTACCTACCAGAGTCACAGCATCATTTGTGATGCTACAAAATGACCCTAGAATTTTTTTTTTTTTATTTCACAAGGTCATTATATTCTCTCTCTATGATTAAGCACCTAAGGAGTCTGCATACTGTTACTCATTAGTTTGGAAACTCACCTGAGGGGATAAATAGTCTTTAATGCAGCATCCAATACGTCATTCCCCTACATGATAACTATCTAAAACAGGTGAGGTCAGCCCAGGTTAAAATGAGGGCATAGTTATCATTGCTCATTGCAGAAGCTATTTAAATTTCATATGAACAAGACATTTTTGTTATTGAATAAACTCCTGTTTCATAGTCTCTTCGGATTATCAAGTGGTTACAAAAAATTTTATTCATAAAAGTTTGCAGTGGCTGGCATGGGTTCCAGGCACACCTTCTACACGTCCATTCTGGTCAGAGATGCTCATTCTACGTTTCCATTTCTGTAAGTCCACGGAGGGGCTTGCTTTGCACGCGGGAACTTTCTGCCTGCGTCATGTAGATTGGTATTTCTTGTCCTGAAATATGCCTGGATTGTACACCCTGACATGCTTATAAACTAAATGCAGAAATGGCACTGCAGAAATAATTATTTCATGCGCAACATCCGCAACTTATTTCCACTGTTTAACCTCAGACACATTGTTCTCATTTCCACTCTTCACAAGACATTTGTTCTTTTCACTGTTCTCTACTTTAAGTGGATGAGGGTCATCTGGTTTGTTGATGTTATGAAATATGGAATCCTCATATTAATGGTTCTGAAATCATCTGGGAGTACTTAACACCGTGTCTGCGCCGTGATGCGGCATTACCTTGTATCATGCAGAATGAGTTAACATGATATTAAATTACTCCTTTTTATGTCATTCACGCTCTTTATTTTCTGGGACCTTCGTCTTACTGTCTCTCTAAAAACTGTGCAGCTGTGACACTGGAAAAGGAGATCCCAGTGCATGTATTTGGAGATGGGTCTTTGTATAAAATGACGTAGGGGGTATTATTGACTTTGGGGTTTCAGGGGAGACATGTAGAAAACCAGCATCTGAGGAAGTTGGATTGTTTTTTGTTTGATGCATGTAGTTAGGGAAAAAAACAAACAAACAAGTAGATCAATGGTCTTAAAGGAAACTATTAGGAGTTAGGTTGAGCCTCTCCAAATTAAGTCAGCTGATTTTTCTAGAATATTAACTTTGTTGCCTCAGACAATGTGGATCAGGATTTCTTGAGCTCAAAGTAAAAACAAGCAGCTGATCTCTGTGAAATTCACTTAGAGATAGCTGCGGCTTTGTCCAAAAGCCAGACTGTTGTCACAGTGGCTGTCATTTATTTTTCCCCATCCCTTTAAAGTTCTGTTCAGGAAGGTCTGTAAGCTGGAGCCAGAGTTCTTGAACTTGAGCTTGCAATGGAATCACTGAGCGCGCTCATCAGGCAGCCAGCTGCTGGCTCGGCCCGAGCCTCTGATGTCCTGCCCTGGGGTGCAGCTGAGACTTTGCTCACAAGATCCCACTTAAGGCTGAAGCTGCTGTTCTGGAAAGTGAAGGAACGCCAGGGCAGAGCCACCACAACGGCGGGTGAACGCTGCTGCCACTGGGCAAGTAATCTAAAGTGAGATTCAGGACTCAGCACCAGATGGATCTAAATTGGCATCAGAATTTAAAGATGTGGATTTAAAAACTGTAGCCTCCTGCGTGTAGTCCCTCTTCTTTTGCTTTCTTTGCCAGTGTCACTACCACTCATGGTTGTTGCTAAGTGAGTGCTGCAGAGTAACAGACCAGAGACCCTGCAGGTGGAGAGCACAACGGGCTAAGCCCGTGAGGAGGCCTGCTCAGGAGACATGGAGGAGCGATTTCGGAGGGGAGAATCAGGCTAGGATCCAGCACTCCAGGCTCTGAGCCTTGACTCTGGCACTTACGTTTAAGAGATTAAGGGACACAGTATGACACCTGCAGCTCCTGTTAGGAAGGAAGGAAGCAGGCTTGTCGTTTGCATGGTCAGCAGTAACGTCAACAGCAGATGAAGCCGAGTGTGGAGATGCAACATGAACACGTGCAGGACCCAGGGGCCTGTGAGCCTGCAGAGCAGAGCCTACTTGTTTCCATACCTGGAGAAACGGTACTTCCCGCAGATACCCAGGGAGCCTGGGAAGACACAGAGGCCTGCCTGGGTCACAGCACATTGGCTGGGGGACTTTGGCCTTCCGGATCCTCCAGTGAAAGTGTCCACAGTGCAATGACAATGGGGCAGTACTTTGCCCAGAAGCCACCAGTGCTGAGGTCCTAATGTCACAGCTGTCTGCTGTCCCTCCTGTCCCACAGTCAACACAGCCCATCTTTGCCTGACGCCATCAAACTACCCAATGCCTTTCTCTTCTCGGTTATTAGTCAGCATGCAGAGTGTTCTGATCATAGCGTGGCTTCCCCTGGGTAGGTCTCCCAGTGTAAAGCATTTTGGCTCTTGCAACAGTGCATTTCCACAGTTAATGAGTAAGTTGGCTTATTGGATGGAGACGATGTGAACACATGACCTTGAACATCAATCCTTTTGCAGTCATTCTTCTTGGTAGCTCAATAAAGAGCCTCTTGACTGTGTTCCTTTTTTTCCCCTGCGGCTTAACCTTGGGGACAGAATGTATTGGTCCTGCTAACTAAGTCTGTGTGGCAGTTTTATTTCTCTGAAATTATTAAATTGGCATTCTTGCTTCATGCTGCAGTCTAATGAGCTTGGAAAATGTGCTTCTGCCCCTGAGTAGCAGCTTGTAAAGTAGAGGCCAGATCTCGGGCCAGGGTAGATCCTGTAACCTCATGAGGCCACTGCATGGGGCCTGTGGTAGCTGGGCTGCTAGCCTGGGTCCTCCCTGGTAATAATCACTCATCATGTGTGGTGACACCACTCAGTTTCCAACTTGTACCAGCTATTGTTGTAGAACAAATTACTTAACTTCCCTGGGAGGCCCAGAAAATGGGTCTGATGTCTGTTCTGACTTGGAATTTTATAAACTTCTTAATCTAACTCAGATTTTGCTTAAAAGTAATCTCAAGGGAGAAAATGCCCTTATTTAGTGCACTCAAGTTTTCTGCTGGCCGACGTCACGGCTCACTTGGCTAATCCTCCGCCTGTGGCTCTGGCACCCCGGGTTCTAGAACCAGTTGGGGTGCTGGTTCTGTCCTGTTTGCTCCTCTTCCAGTCCAGCTCTCTGCTGTGGCCCGGGAGTGCAGTGGAGGATGGCCCAAATCCTTGGGCCCTGTACCCGCATGGGAGACCAGGAGGAAGCACCTGGCTCCTGGCTTCAGATCGGCGCGGCACGCTGGCCGCAATGCACCAGCCGTAGCGGCCATTTGGGGGGTGAACCAACAGAAAAGGAAGACCTTTCTCTGTCTAACTCTGCCTGTCAAAAAAAAAAAAAAGTTTTCTGCCAACATGTGAGTTGTGTCTCCAGACCACTTGTACATGACTTCACAGCCTTCATTCCCTGGTTGTCCCTGGAAGCCTGGTTTGTCTTGTGTTCCCTCCTCTCCATCTCACTTTCTCCCTCTCTGCACTGAGGCAAGCTACCCGAACGAGTGACCTGTCCATGCAAGCAGGGCCTCACTGTCAGGAGGGCCACTGTCTAGAAATTCTTAATAGGGTTTTGAACGAAGGGCTGCACTGGAAACCCCAAAGGGCTACCTATGCACTGATGATGTCATAATCTATATCCCGATTCCAAAAGTCACTCTCAAGCACCAGATGTAGCACTACAGTTGTTCTCAACCATCATTGCCCTTCTCTAGACTATAGTGCCCACGAAGGTGTTTCCCAGGTCAATTAAAGGACTTCTCCCTTGTTCTGAATTCTAAATGGAAATCGTGTGTACTGCCTCACTCTGATCTGGCCAGGCCCTTAGTCATTAGATCAGTGAATTCAAGCTCCCAGCAAACTCTTCCTCATGGCCCCTCTCCACACTCCCATAATGTGGGGAGTGGGGCATAGTGTTTGCTCCACAGGCATCCTCCTCCTGGTCGCTCGCTCCTTCTGAGGTATTCCTTCCATCCACTATTTATTTGAAAGGCAGAGTGTGAACAAGCAAGCTAGTGTGAGTGCAAGCCAGGAGCTAGAAACTTTACTGGGGCCTCCCAGGTGCATCAGAAGGGAGCTGGGTCAGAAACAGTATCTGGGATTCCACCTGGCACCCCAATATGGGATGCTGGCATCTAGGTGATAGCTTATACTGCTGTGCCGCGAGGCCTGTCTCTCTAGTTGTCTTTAAAAAAAAAAAACTGCATCAAACTCCCATCCTTTCTATGACATACAAGCATCCATTTGTCCCTTGCTTTTTGTTTTTAATTTTTTTTTGACAGGTAGAGTGGACAGTGAGAAAGAGACAGAGAGAAAGGTCTTCCTTTGCCGTTGGTTCACCCTCCAATGGCCGCCGCAGCCAGCGCACCACGCTGATCCGATGGCAGGAGCCAGGTGCTTCTCCCGGTCTCCCATGGGGTTCAGGGCCGAAGCACTTGGGCCATCCTCCACTGCACTCCCGGGCCACAGCAGAGAGCTGGCCTGGAAGAGGGGCAACCGGGACAGATTCCAGCGCCCCGACCGGGACTAGAACCCGGTGTGCCGGCGCCGCAGGCGGAGGATTAGCCTATTGAGCCGTGGCGCCGGCCGTCCCTTGCTTTTAATTCTACCTTCATCTCCTCACATGGGCCTCCCATTGCCAGTGACATCAATCTCATGTTACGTTTTCTAGTGTCCATGTGCCCCTGACCCTGAGAATGTACAAATGCTGCTCCTGCTGTCTGGAAAGCCTGTCTTGCCACCAACTGAGTGGCAGTTATGTCATACATCACTCACCATGGAGCCCAAACAGTGCCCTTCCTGCAAAGGTTTCTCTGACCCCTGCAGGCCTCTGCATGCCTTCCAGCCTCTGCTCTTACAGGTCTGTGTTCATGACTGATTCAAGCACTTGTCCATGGTACCAAAATTGCTTATTTGCTTTCCCTCTAGGAACCATATCCTGGGAAGCGGTGGTGGGGATAGTTATTGAGGTGGACCATGTACATTATGTGTGCTAGGTGCTGGATCACTGTGTTATGAACTAAATGTCTGTGCTTCACCTCACCCCAAATTCATATGTTGAAGCCCTGCCCTCCAGCGTAACTATGTTTAGAGACTGTCTTTGAAGGCAGAGTTTCTAAGAGGTAATTACAGCTGAATGAGGTCATGAATGAAGAGCCCTTGTGTGCCAGTATCAGTCTCTGCCAGGCAGCCGTCTGTAAGCCAGGGATAGTGCCCTTACCAGGAGGTGACCAAGTAGGGTGGGACCTTGATTCTGGGCTTCCCAGCCTGCAGAGCTGTGAGAAATAAATGTCTGTTGTTTAAGATTCCCAGAGGATGGCATTTTGTTGCAACAACTTGGGGTGATTAAGACACAGTGTTGACCATACCTGCCATTTTTTGGGAGATGCTTATGTAGTGAGTGAGCCAGTTGCCATTTGAACTTAGACTAGGTGAACTGGTTTTTGTGCCTTAGCAAAAATCCCATATCCAACAGTTTTAGTGAAGATTAAATAAAGCAGTGTGGAAAACAATGAAGAACAATGACTCTTAATAAGCATGCCGTAAAAATTAGCTGTTATTTTTATGACATGTAGACATCCCCACAGACAGTAAGAATGTGATCATTTAATTCAATAATCATCCAATAAAAAATATTATGTGTAAGTTATTACTGCACTAGACACAGTGAAAGACACAAAATAAATTTTACAGACTATTCCTATTCTCAGAAATATATATTTAACTATGGGGATAAAACCCACCCTATTCTGCAAAGGCACCACTTGAGAATGGCAATGAGTTTATTCAATGTTTCCCTCACTTATTCCACAAATACCTGTTGACACCAACTCTCTGACAGTCACTGTCTTGGGTGCTGGGCACAAGGGGGAGAACAGGTGCAATGGGACCCCAGTGATAGTCTGGAGGAGTGATGAGTCACATTACAATGTTAGTACATAGAAAAACAGGTGACAAGGTAAGCTCAAGGGTTTTCAGTCTTCTTGGCCCAAGAAGGGTGATTCTGTTGTGGACAGGGAGGCCATGGGTGAGGCTGCTGCTCTATGTGGCTAGTTTTTCCTAGGGCATAGATGGATCTGAAGGCATTACACATGAGACAGGAAGAAAAACCAAAGTCCCTGAGCACTCCTGGGCTTGCCCTGTGTCTTTCCAAGTGAAGCTCTGACCCAAGAGCCTAAAACTTCACGAAATGAGGAGGGACCCCGGGTCTTTTCCTCACCACTGAGATCCTGGCCCCTGCGTCTGTCAGGAACAAAGCAGCTGTTGAATTTAAGTCTGCTGATCGAGTAAATAGATGGGAAGAGAGAGCTGAGAAAGAGAGTTTGGAATGTTTCCTTAGAGCAGTCAGTGCCAGTAAAATACTGTAATAGTAGAGGACAGGACAGAACAGGGTTCTAATTAGACTTATACCCATGAGGCATGGGCTCAGGAGGACCAAGAGCATGGAAGTGTTTCAGGCATCCTGATACAGGAGACAAGCCCTGACCTGGGTGAGGCAGAGGAGTGAAGGAGACGGGTTGACAAAGTGTGAATGTCTGTGTCCTCTTTATACCAGGTGAACTAAGACAGCCAAATGTAAGGCAGCAGCAAAGCTAGAGACAAAGTCAGAGTGTAGGCTGGGAGAAGCTGGGAGAAGTCCCACAACTGATAACGCCCGCACTGCTTGGTTGTTGGGTGGGCAGTGCTGAGTTGGGTTGGTGAATGGGTACCTGGTGGGAGACTCAGCTGGGGCGTGCCATGGCTGTCCTGGTGATTCAAGGCAGGGGCCATGCCTTATGTTATGGTTCCTGTTTAGATGAGGGCTGCCTGTGCCCTATGGGGGACTATGCCCATTTAATGTCATCCCCAACTGTACACATGTCTGATCTGTCTCTCAGCCACTGGCTCAAGATGTATGCACCTTTTTCTCTAGACTAACAGGAATGAGTGATGGCTTTCAGTAGGGAGAAGGTGACAAAATATGCCTGTACCGATATGTATTCCATGTGTTTGTCTTGCCTGGTACTGCTTGCACTGCACCAGAAAAAAGCTCACAGATTGGGGGTGGGTTGAAGATGAAAGGAGAAAAGAAGAAGTGTGCAGAGGACCCACTGCTGTCACTCTACTTGGATACAAAATGGCTGGAAAGAACCAAAAGAAGAAATAATCACATTAAAGCCGCTCTGTTACTGTTTGCTGGGGAAATGTGTGGCGTCTGGCCGCAAAAGAGAAGGAACATGATGGGAAGAGGATGTTTCACCTCCCCACCTCCCCTTACCCTCTGAGCCGCAGGATCACTGAGCTGCACCTGCTGGGGAGGCATTTAGCCGGGCAGTTAAGATGCCAATCCAGATGCTGTGTCCTACCTGGGTTTGATTCTTGGCTCCAGCTCCAGACTCTGGCCTCCAGCTAATGCATGCCCTGGGAGGCAGCAGTGATAGCTCAAATGATTGGGTCTCTACCATCCACCAGGGAGACCTGGATTGAGTTCCTGTCTCCTGGCTTCTACCTGGCCCAGCCCCAACCACTGGGGTGGGGGGGAGCATCTGAGGAGTGAACCAACCAGTGAACCAGTGAATGAGAGCTCTCTGTCTATATTGTCGCTCCCCGTCTTCGTGGAGGAACGACACAGGACCCTGCGCTGTTCTTTCGTCTGCTCGGCCCTCCCCGGGTTTGCTGCTGGTTCTTCCCGGGTTGGCTACTATCCCTTCCACCTCCGTGGAAGGGCAGTTCCCCCTGGCCACATTCCCCACTTCCGCAGGGGAGCGGCACACCGCCGGCCGGCTTTCTCGGGGGCTGCACAGGTGTTCCCTCAGATGTTCCCCTTAGATGTTCCTGGTGCATGCCGTCTCTCTCCTCCTTTATAGTCCTCCTCTGCCAATCCCAACTCGGCTGGCCACACGCCGAGTACGCTGCTCTCCTCCAATCAGGAGCAAGTCCCACAGTTCATTGGCTGAACTGGAGGCAGCTGTGTAGAAGCTGTTTTCTTCTCTCCCAGCGCCATATTGTGGGAGAGCAGATGCATAGAACAAGTCTTAATTCCAGTAACTTAGTCTAGTCCGAGCTGCTCCCCACATATATGCCTATTTCTTTCTACTTCTCAAATTTAAAAAATTTTTTGAAAGACTTAACATGTTAATGATATTAATCTACCAAATAAAACTACGTTTTTAAAAACAGTGGTCTAGAACACAGTGTGTACACATATTTTACACCGTCTTGAAAGCATCTGAAAATTTTCTATTGAATTATCCCAAATAGCAGAGGAGGTCATGCATTAATTTACTCATTCAAAAAATATTTGGTGCCTTCTCTGAATGAGGTAATGTGGCAGGCCCTGGGGGTACTTCACAGCAAAAATGATCAGTTTCTGCCTTGCCCAACTCGCAGTTGAGTGGGGAAGAAGTCATAGCCCAGAAGAGGGTGATGTTTCTTGGAAGTGTGACTTTTCTTTCCTAAGTTCACATAAAGGACGTCTGTGTTTGCTCTAAAATGCATTGTTTGAATAGTGTACGGGAGCCAGGGTTTAGCGTTGCTTGTTAAGATGCCTATGTCCTGTATTGGAATGACACACCTGGGTTGGATACCTGGCTCCCGATCCTGACTCTGGCGTCCTTTTAATGCACACCCAGGAGGCAGTAGGTGATGGCTCAAGGACTGGGTTCCTGCCACCCATGTGGGATACCTGGGTTGGGTTCCTGGCTCCTAGCTGCAGTCTGGCCCTGTTATGGGCATTTGTGGAGTGAGCAAGCCAGCAGATGGGAGCTCTCTCCCTCTGTCTATTTCTTTTTCTTCACCTTTCAAATAAATAAATAAATAAAAAATTTTAAAAAAGAATACAAGAGTAGTTCAAAAAGTTCAAGGAAACCAGAATTTAAAAATATGAGCTTATTTTGGCATATTTTTTTCATAATATGTGGAAAATGCATATTATAGAATGACTATATTAATTTTTTCACCAGTATAAATTCCTAGTTTTGGTTTACCACAAACTCTCTGAAGTCTCCTGTACACATGGTATGACTTTAGTTCACAAACTGAAGTTATACAAGGAAGAAACTTATGTTCCATAAGTTATGTTAGGATGCTCTGCTACATAGCTGGCAGGGCGTTTTGACTCCAATGTTTCCTGACTTCCTGGAGCTGTATTCGAGGATGGCGGAAGAGGAAGAGGAGGCTGGAAGTGGGAGTCCCCTTTTAAATAAGTTTCTTTTTTTTTTTTTTAAGATTTTATTTATTTATTTAAGAGGTGGAGTTACAGACAGTGAGAGGAAGAGACAAAGGTCTTCCTTCTGTTGGTTCATTCCCCAAATGGCTTCAACGGCCGGAACTGTGCCAATCCGGAGCCAGGAACCAGGAGCTTCTTCTCAGTTTCCCACGTGGGTGCGGGGGGCCCAAGCACTTGGCCATATCTACTGCTTTCCCAGGCCATAGCAAAGAGCTGGATTGGAAGAGGAGCAGCGGGACTCAAACCGGCACCCTTAAATAAGTTTCTCACGAGACATTTCTCCTAAGGGCCCTGTGTCCGCAGGAGAACCAGCTGACTGTGGGCTCCAGTCCCTTGCATGGTTCACAGGGGCCATCTCTAGGCTGCCCATACATCCTCCAGCTAGAACCATCCCCAACCAACTGCCCCAGGGCTCCTGCCAGGCCCCAAGTTCTGTCTCTGACCAGTGTCCTCTGACCAGGGTCCAACAGCCTCCTTCCAGCCAGCCTGGGGAATCTCTTTCTGGTCTTGAGAAAAATCCTTCTCTCTTCATGTGTTGTTGCAAGGATATTTTGCCTCTGAATGTTGGGTATTTGGGGAAACAAAACACTGGATTTCTGACACTGTGTACGGTGTGCAGCACTTCAGGAAACACTCCTCACTCACACCATCTGCTTCAATGGAGAGACGAGGAGGCAGCTAATATACAAGGAAAAACCAAGCTGCAGGTGAATAGCTCTCTTGATTTTTTGAAAAGTCTCAGCACAAATGTTTCATTTCCCTTTATCACGTGGCTTCAGTCCCTCTCCTGTACAAATAAGCAGATTGGTTTCATTCAACAAATATTGGTTGAGCACCTTTTATGTAGGGGAGATGCTGAGAATACACTGGGCAAAAATCCCTGTTTCCCGGGTTTACTTTCTCAGGTTGAGGAGCAAACACCAAAGAAAGCCTGAGTCCTCACGTTATTACCTGGTCACTTCGGGAACTTTCAAGCTTTTCTGAGGTTGAGCAGAAAGCAGAAATGGTCCACTTCACTGGCGGATTTTTCAGTCCGTTAAAATGAGATTTTTGAGTCATGTAAGAATTGCTTGGTCACCGGACATTAGTAGTCAAAGTAAAACCGAAGAGAGTTCAGACCACGGACCACTTTACACCTTCCCTCCCCCTCTTTTTGGTTTCTCTATTAGAACATTTCACTTCTCCAGTGAAATAATAGCCAGGATCATATTTCTTTGTTGAGGCCAAGAGAATTCTCTTTCTCTTTTCTCCCCCCACCCTAGGGGTCACCGCTCCAGTTCCGTTTTGAAGCATTTGTCAAGCGGTTATTGTCGTGCGTTGCCAGTGCACAAAACCCACTTTCAATAAAACAACAAGGAGGATCTGAAAGGCATTGAATATAAAAATAAAATATTCTCAGCGTACTTTTCCTGTAGATGAGCTTGGCTGAGGGAAATGGACTTTAAAATTAGATCATTTACTTAGAAACCCTAGGAAACAAAGTTCTCTCTCTTCCGAAATGAAGAAGTAAAACTCTAGGCCATTTAAGACAACATGGGCAGGGCAGGGAGGAGGGACAAGACTGGGGACTGTGTGCCTGGCGGTCATGGCAACAAGGAAGGAATCCCCACCCCAGGGTGTGTGCACTCCTAAACAAAAGTGCTACCCTGTGGTCTTCACGGAGAAAGTCTGGCCTTTTATCTGCTGCAAATTCTCCAGGCCCCAGGGAGGGCAAACAAAGCAAGGGTTCTTTTCTATGCTTACCCAGGCTCTTCAGAAGGGGCCCTTTCTTCATGACTCCATTTCCCTTCCTGCCCTTCCTGTCCACCCCCCACCAAGCCTGCTAGTTTATGTCCCTCAGGTCCCCTGGCCAGGTGTATACAGCAGTGCATGCCCTGGGCACATCCCAGTTCCCCCTTTACCCCCTCCCCACCACCACAGGCTCAATTCCAGGGGCACCTGCACTGCGCTGTGGCAGATGCCAGTGCACAGGGCTGTCAGGAGGAAGTTGCCAGGGGACTAGCAGGCTTCCCCCTGCACACCCCGATTCTCTCTAGCGTGGACACAGAATCTTTTATGACAGGTTCCAGTTTTCCTTTTTGGGGGGAATGCAAAGAAGCCATTCAGAAAGAAAAGCAGGGAGACAGGGTTAAGTGAGAACACAAAAAATAAGATCATTCAGAAGTGCAATCGAAACCTTGGTTAATGTCCGACTTTCCATGGGTGGGGAACCGTGGCCTTGGTCTGCACTGCCCAGTTAGCCTTCTCAGGTGCCCAGTTTGCTGCTGATAAGCCTCAAGTGCATTGTCCTGTTTGAAAGGCATTATCAATTCACTTTTCTTCCTTAATCGTAACACCTGATTTTATCACAAGGCAGGTCTCTGAGCAAACAATGCCCCCTGAAGGCCCCCACAACCCTGCAGCTCCTCTCCCTCCTGCAGCCAGGCTGCCTTCCACATGCAGGGCTTTGCTTCCTTGTCACAGACTGCTGGAATGCAAAACGATGAAAATTAATGCTATTATTAAAGGATTTTTCAATTAAATGTGCAGTGTAGAGCCAGATGCTGCTTTCTTGAAGGAAGAGAAGTTTAAGTAAAAAAATCTGACAGATATTCGTTCCATCTAGCGTGGCAGAATTTATAGTAGATTACAGTCTTTGATTTCTGTGGGCTTGGGCTGTCAGGTCCACTTGCAAATGGGCTGTGGGAAAGAGTTACACTTTTGTAATTTGAAAACATCTGGGACATATGGTAAATATTACACCCATAACTGTTACGAAGTTCTGCTTCCTTTAAGGCCCTTTCTTCTTTGCTCTACCCTCCAGTGGATTATTTGCAAGAACCCCATTACTTTCTACCTCTATTTTCCACTGAAATATGACTTGCTTTATTTTGATGCTTTCGATTCCCAGTGAAAAAAATCAAGAAAATAATTTTTTCCCTTTGTGTATGACAATGCACTATCCTACAATTTCCTGATCTTCTCTTGAGTCAATGTTTATCTTGGTATTCATTTTTTCCCCAAAGATACAGGCTGCTTTAAAAGTGAGTTTATCTGTTGTTTCATGAGGCCGCCCTCCCCAATTTTATCAGAAAGTGGATCAATTCAACTGGCATGGGCAAACGCTTTCCCTAGGCATGCACACACAGAAGCACACACAAAGTCAGTTCTTAGGATTTAAAGTATATTTTACACTGAAAAGTCAAAAAGGTTACTATAGAGTGCAAAGTCCTATGGGAACTCAAAAGAATGAAGGATCAAGTCTGCTTAGAATGCAAGTGGAAACGTTATTGTGGAAGACACAGTTGGGACAAGCCCAGTGTGGATGAGAGGCAAAGGCAGATAACGTGGGTTTCTGTTGGGAAGGCTGCTGGCTGGTTTGTTTGTGGGCTGCCATGTGACAGCCCCATGGCCTTCTGGATGTCAAAGTTGGAATGGTCAATAGTGGACCATGATGAGCAGGTGGTCCAGTTGGATACATATGCACCAGGTCTCCAGGAATGAAGGCGAGGGGCTCTGGCCATTTCTCCAGATCCTGTGAATGTGCTCATCCGGGGGTAGAGCCGGGAATGTGCAGTTTTGCAAAGCTCTCTGTTTGCCTTTATTGATCAGGCTTGAAAACCATTGCAGACACATCATGGCAAGCACTGTGCACAACCCTGACGGTGAGCCAGGACTGTGCGCCTGCTTGATAGTTCTGGCTGGTACCAGGGTTCTTGAGAAAACTTCAGCATCCACCAACATATCCGATGATCCCACCAAATCTGTTTTTTGGTATTAATACATAGTCATTTTCCCAAAATACTAACTGACTCCCATGACCTTCTGGCTTAAAATGCTCCCAAGGCCCACCACTGGCCCTAGGGAGATGCTTGACATCAAGATGACCTGCAGGGTGCTGGATGACGGGATTCTGGCCCCCTTTCCATTCTTGTCTCCCTGTTTCTCTCTTCTCACATTCCGACACAGTGGCACTGAAACGCCCTTCCCTCATGTGTGCACCCCATCTGAGGTCCAGCTGTCCTCCTTCCGACCCACCACCCATCATCACCCTTGCTCCACATCTCAGACTCCACTTCCTGTGGACCATGTCCCTAGATGTCACCACTCAGGAGCTCACCCTGTGTGACCTTGGGGCAATCACCGTGCTATCGAAATGGTTGTATGCTTTCTGTTACCTGCTAGACAATGAGCCTTGTGAAAACAGGAGCTGATTTAAAGTCCTCAGTCTTGTACTTCTAGAACCAGTACTGTGTCAACCTCTAGTGTATTCTTTATAAAGGGGGTTGAGAGAACGATTACATGAAAGAATGACTAAATAAGGGAATTTAAAACATACCTCTTACAAACAACAACAAAAAACAGTCTGACAGGATTCTTAGCTTCTGCTAGAGTACCATCTAATTTTAAGTAGAATTTTTGCTTTACAATTTCCTGTAGAGGTTTTAACTCAAATTATATCACAGAATATCATCTTCCAGTGGCTTTTACTGCTCACATTGTGACTTCTTTTCAGAAATATTCCTCAGACTCAAAGGTGTGTCCCTAAAAAAGATCAAATTCTCTAAGCACCATTTTAATTTTTCAGACCTAAAATATATATTTAGCCCCAATTGGAGATTATTTAGTTAACATTACAAAGAAATAGTTGAGAAAGTGTATTAGAAACAAAATAGCATACCAGCTCAAAAATGTTTTATATAATAATGCTTGAAGAAAATCTACTTTCTGAGTTGGCTAGAATTCTAATGGAAGAGTGAGATATGTGCCCTCCTGATATTCTAGGAGATCTCAGAGTGGTGCTAACTGCTGAGATTTTTGTGGTTATTTTAATCAATAAGTGTCTTTATAAATTCTGTTTGCATTTATGGTTGTAATGACTGTAAAAATCCCCCTAGTTAAGGATTCTTAACCAGGGATCTACTGACCCTTTGTCTGCCCTGTCAGTGGGTTTTCAGGGAGGCAAGAGTGTCAGAGAACTTTCTGCAGATGTAAGTAAGTGCTCGTGCAATTCACTTATGTGTGTCTAGGATGAGGGTCTTTAAATTTCACGAGATATTCACGGGCTCTGTCTGAAAGTGTTCTGAGATTTTGCAGATGCCCGGATCACGGAGTACTAATTTGCTTAATTTATCGTAAAACATCTGACCACAAAATAAATGTATGTGACCAGGAAACAGGTACAGTAAAAGTGACTAAGCCTGTGAGGAAAAGTACAGAGTACAGGTTTTATTGCTTCAAATGGCTAAGGGTGTGATAAGGATCAGTGAAACTGCATTGGAACAGCAGATGCAGCCATGTAACAAGGTCCTTGCTCAAATTCTTAAGTACCCTGTCTTGTGAAAAACACGCTAGTGGTGAGTGACAAAATCGTAATTAAGATATTGCTTCCTGCTCTGAAAGACTCTCTATCTATATATACATGCATGTGCACTCACACATAAACATGTATAATTTTTTTTAAAGACTGGTAAAGATTCAATTCCAAATGCCATGGGAACATTCAGGACGGAAACAAGGGAAGACGGATTGCACCTGGGAAAACTGGAAGGGCTTCTGGAAAAGCTAGGATCGGAGCTGGTTCTTCAATGTTTAGATGGAGGGAGAGGGACAGGAAGAGAAGCACAGCAGACAGAAAACAGTAGGTTGATGAAAGTGGAGGAGAACAGGGTCTCTGGGGCCAGGCTATGGGGCAGTGTGGCATACCCAGGTGGCCCTGGGAGTGGAGTGTAATGGAGAATGATAGGGAAAGATAGGTGAAGGGTAAATAAATATTTGAATGATGGGCTGGGCGTTTGTATTTCATACTGTATCAGGTAGAGAGTCACTGAAACTTTTGAGTCTATAGTAATGTGATCTGAGTCTTGCTTAGGAACATGCTTTTTTTCCAACAATCTGTAGGGTAGATTGAAGGACGAAAAAATTGTAGAAGTCTGTAATACTTCTAGAGAAGATAACATTGAAATCACCAGGTGGGATAACATAAAAAGCTAAATAGAAGTGTATCTATGGGGCCGGTGCCATGGCTCACTTGGTTAATCCTCCGCCTGCGGCACCAGCATCTCATATGGGTGTCGGGTTCTGGTTCTGATTGTTCCTCTTCCAGCCCAGCTCTCTGCTGTGGCCCGGGAGGGCAGTGGAGGATGGCCCAAGTGCTTGGGCCCCTGCACTTGTATGGGAGACCAGGAAGAAGCACCTGGCTCCTGGCTTCGGATCGGAGCAGCTCCAGCCATAGCGGCCATTTGGGGAGTGAACTAAGGAAGGAAGACCTTTCTCTCTGTCTCTCTCTCTCACTGTCTATAACTCTACCTGTCAAATAAATTAAACAAAAATGTATCTATGAGTAGAAAGAGAGAGAAGCATATAATCCCAAAAAGGGACTTCTGAGGATTCCATGTATGATTGAATGTAGATATGAAAAAAGGGGATAAATTACAGATGGAGGTCAAATTTTAACTTTAATTTCCTGGACACTTAATGTTACCTTTAACTAATGTAGTTCAGAATTTTTATTTTGGGGGGGTGACAGGTGTATTCTATTTTGAGCATGTTTTTGGGATTTATGTAGAAATGTGTAGTCCATAGCTGAAAATATGAGTGTGGAAAGATTAAGGCAGAGAGGTGGATGGGCAATTCATTTGCAAACTGGTGACAACTGAGTCCTAGAATGTAACAGCTTAGAAAAGATTGAGAAAAGCCACTTGCCACCAAAAAGAAAAAGAAAAAAAGAGACTGAGAAAAGAAGGGGACCAGGCCAAAGAAAGTTACTACATGCAGAGGTCGCAGGTGAGAATGGAGCAGTGGCCAACAGGCTGGCTAGACTCCGAAGGCAATGGATGCTTTCCTGGAAAAGTTCCAGTAGAACTGAAAGCCAAAATAACAACTTCAGAGAGTTTAAGGACAATAAAGAAGTAAGTGGAGGTAGTGAGTATGGATAAGTCTTTCCAAAGGTTTGATAGCAGGAGGAAGAACAGTAACATAGAGACCCGTGAGACTGCATGTGTGTGGTGCAGGGTTAGGGTCAAAGAGATTCTGAACTTGAGTTAGCATGATAAAAGCTAGCACAAGAGAAACTGGAGACATGGCAGAAAGGACCACATTACTGATGAAGCAAGGAGACCAATCAACATGCTGGTACTCTAAAGAATAGATACAAATATTCCAGAGGGTACTGGGAAGAATTTGTGAGCTATGACATAGGAATCGCTTCAAAAGGCCAAGGCCAAGACTCCTTATATGGCCAAATGCCTTCAATGCAAGAAACTTTGGACTGGACTTGACAACAAGCAACTTCATTGCAAAACAATTGCTTGTTCACATTTTACAAAGTGTTATCACATCAAATTTTGCTGAGTGCAAAGGGAAATCATGTCAAGTTGGTTCTTATTGACACAAAGCATCTCCTTTATTCTTAGCATTTGTGTTTTGATGACTGGATGACTTTTAAAAGCTATTTTACATATGAAATATTTATTCAGTCGAAAGGTAAAATTCTGTCCTGGCTTTTATTAGTAAATCATGAATCAAAGTCTACACTCAAACACCACCTGTTAGAAAATAAAACATTTCTGGGAACATTGTGTTGGTTTCCATAAACAAATGTCATTGAGTTTAACTCAGCGATCTCCCAGGTTGGATTGTGTTCTACTGTGGATACTACTGATAAAGACAAGAAAAGAAGGCAGCGTCCATGCCCTAGTGACATTTATTTGCTGGCTATCGTCCCTAAAGTTTGCACATTAAGAGATCTCTAGGAATAAAATAAAAAATTGTAACTTGTTCAACTTTATTTATACTGCAATTATACAAATAAAATATAGTGTTGAGAGCTGTGGGGGCATCTACAAAAATGAACATTATAATAATGCCTCAATGAGAACTAGATTTTTTGAGATCTAACCACATGAGTCTTAAATGTTTTATCCTTTCAACAACTTAATAATGTATAACTATATTTCACATGCGGACATCAATGTTTCAGTTGTAAAGTAACTTCTTCAAGGTCACACAAAAATTCTCAGGAGGAGAAAAGGAATTTCTGTGCTGGAACCATTCTCTGCTACCTGATAACAGATTTTTAGATCTCTAGAAATTTGGCAGCTGGTTGGTAAACACCGTCATTATAAAAATTTAAATTATATAGACATATTGTATCACTTACATTATTAAAATCATGATATCTGCAAAACTAAAAAAGAAAGGAGGGAGAAGGAGTGTGGGGAGCAACTCGGACTAGACTGTTACTCGAATTAAGACTTATTCTATGCATCTGCTCTCCCACAATATGGCGCTGGGAGAGGAGGAAACAGCTTCTACACAGCTGCCTCCAGTTCAACCAATAAACAGCAGGACCTGCTCCTGATTGGAGGAGAGCAGTGTACTCGGCGTGTGGGTAGCAGAGTTGGGATTGGTGGAAGAGGACTATAAAGGAGGAGAGAAACAACATGCACCAGGAACATCTATCTGAAGGAACACCTGTGCAGCCCCCGAGAGAGCCGGCCGGCGGTGTGCCGCTCCCCCGCAGAAGTGGGGAAAGTGGCAGGGGGAACCGCCCTTCCACGGAGGTGGAGGGGTCTGCAGCCAACCCAGGAAGAACCAGCAGCAAACCCGGGAAGGGCCGAGCAGACGAAAGAACAGCGCAGGGTCCTGTGTGTTCCTCCACGAAGAGGGAGAGCGACAAAGGAGGAAGATGGACAGGAGGGGAGGGGGTATCATTATAGTCTAAGAATTGTATCTATTAACTAGATTGAATCTGTTCTCTTTGTATTAATATTATATTAACACAAAAAAGTATCAAAAATCATGAAAAATGAAGTTAAAAATAAGTTTATCTTAGTGTAAAAATTTTTCATAATCTAGGGCTGGTATTGTGGCACACTTGCTTAAGCCACCACAAGTGACAAAGAAACCCTGGTTCAAGTCCTAGCTGCTCCACTTCTAATCCAGCTTCCTGTTAATGTACCTGGGAAAGCAGTGGAAAATGATCCAAGTGCTTGGGACCCTGCCATTCATGTTGGAAACTCAGGTGGAGTTCCTGGCTTGTGGCTTTAGTCTGGCCCAGACATTGCCCTTGTGGACTTTTGGGAAGTGAACCAGCATATGGAAGATCTCTTTCTCTCTCTTTCTAGCTCATTCTCTCCGTCACTTTGCCTTTCAAATAAATTAATAGAAAAAAAAACTTTAAAAAATTGAATCAGTGCAGTTTTTCATGAACATTTTCATGTTTTTGAAGACCCTTTATATGAATGGATTTCATTCATTGGATTTTGAAGTACAACAAATTATGGTTTTTTAAATAATATTTATTTATTTGAAAGGCAGAGTTATAGATAGATCTTCCATACACTTGTTCACTCCCCAAATGGCCACAATGGCCAGAGCTGGGCCAGGCTAAAGCCAAGAGCTTCTTTCAGGCCTCCCACATAGGTGGCAGGGGCCCAAACATTTGGACCATCATCCGCTGCTTTCCCCGGCGGTTAGCAGGGAGCTGGATCAGACGCAGAGCAGACAGGACATGAACTGGCACCCATGTGGGATGCTGGCATTGCAGGTGCCAAACTTGCTATGTTTTTTAAAATAAATTTATTCATTATTTATTTAGAGAAACACAGGCTAAGGGAGAGTGAGAGAAAGTGCGCCTATCTACTGGTTTACTTTCCAGATTCTCACATTGTCCCCTGGCTGGGGCTGAAGACTGGAAAACTAGGACCTAGGAGTTTGATTCAGATCTCCGGGTGGATGGCAGGAATATGATCACTTGAGCTATTGCTTTCTGCCTCCCAAGAGTACACATTAGCAGGAAGCTGAAGTCTGGAGCAGAGCTGGGAGTTGAACCCAGGCACTTGGATATGGGACACAGTCATTCAACTGGGAGCTTAACCAGCAGGCCAAACACCCACCCCATGAAGTGGTCTTGTAATTCGATTGTCCAGAACTTTTTTAAAAGATTTATTTATCTGAAAGAGTTAGAGATACACACATACACACACCCAGAGAGAGAGAGAGAGGCCTTCCATCTGCTGGTTTACTATCCCAATGGCTGCAACAGCCAGGGCTGGGCCAAGCAGAAGCCAGGAGCTTCTTCTGGGTCTCCCACATAGGTGCAGGCCATCTTCTCTTGCTTTCTCAGGCACAGCAGGAAACCGGATCAGAAGTAGAGTTTGACTCCTGGAAGATTAAGGCTCATAGGAAAGAGTGGGAGAGAGACGATGGGTTCAGGCCATATAGCATAAGAACCTGTGTGAGCTAAGGATGTTTCTTCCCTCGGGACTTTGAATGCTTTTGTTCAAGGAAGAATAAAAAGGTCAAGAGCTTTGTGTGCAGCAATACGGGGAGCATTTCTGCTGTTGTAGAAGGAATTTAATAGGGTCCCGTATCTTTGGTTGTTGTGGAAATCAGAAGACAGTAAGAGCTTCTCTTCAGAAGACTTGGTGAAGGCTGAGATGTGGAAAATCAGTGATATCGAAAATGGCTTTGAAATTAGCATCTGGGAAACTTAAACCAGAACCTGCCAACTTTATGGAGAAACGTTTTCCTCAAACAGCCTAATGCTTGATTTTAGAAACTGGGATTTGTCCCTTACAGCAGTCCCAAGAAATGAGGGCGTGTTAGAGAACAGCTGCTCATCAATCCATTAGAGAAAATGACGATTTATTAGGTGCCCCCAGAATATTTTGGATTCGAACTCAGATGCTTGCAACCAGGGTAACTAATCAGGAATTGGCTACTAAGACTCTTCCATTTAATTTGACTTCTTTTTCTTGTTGAGGCATCCTGCTTTCTGTTGACTCTCCCATCTCACATTGACTTGTTTCTCACAGGAGTGGAGAGTAGAATGGTGGTTACCAGTGGCTAAAGAGAGCAGGGGAAGCAGGGATGGAGAAAGGTTGGTCCAGGAAAACTGAGGGACACTTAAGAGAGGAAAAGGGGGCCGGCACTGTGGTGCAGCAGGTTAATGCCCTGGCCTGAAGCGCCAGCATCCCATATGGGCGCCAGTCCAAGACCTGGCTGCTTCACTTCCGATCCAGCTCTCTGCTATGGCCTGGGAAAGCAGAAAAGAAGATGGCCCAAGTCCTTGGGCCCCTGCACCCATGTGGGAGACCCTGAAGAAGCTCCAAACTCCTGGCTCCTGGCTTTGGATCCGCGCAGCTCCGGCTATTGTGGCCAATTGGGGAGTGAACCATCGGATGGAAGACCTCTCTCTCTCTCTCTGCCTCTCCTCTCTCTGTGTAACTTTGACTTTCAAATAAATAAATCTTTAAAAAAGAGAGAGAGAGGAAGAGTAAGTTATGGTGATTTTACACAGCATAATACACAGGATAATGTACACCAAGGTTTCTGTTTTAAAAAAAGTTAGAAGAAAGAATTTGAATGTTTTCACTAGAAAGAGATAAATCTTTGAGTAGATAGATGTGTTTACTCTAGTTTGAACTTTACATGATACATACACCTATCAAACATCACTTATCAAACACCACAGTGCACCCCACAGCTATGGGCGATGTTTATGTGTCAGTTAAATAAATAAAAAGATGTGTATCTAGGTATAAAAAGGCAGCATTCTGAGGATATGTCCATTCCAATTTACTGATAAAGTAGAAAACTAGACCATCAGATCAGGCACCAGGAACATAGCTATTTTGCATTTAGTAAGATTTCATACAATGTGTTAATTTATTCTTCTTTTTGGGGTTAGAGTTGGCATAATCTTATCTAGACTTGTCATAACTGCAATTTTTTTGTTTTGTATCATGGAGAATTAATGGTATCAGTAGAGTGAATCTCGGTGAACTCACCAAAAAATGAGTATGGGCAAAATTCCCACTTGCAATACTTTTTAGGTATTGAAAGGAATTTTTACATATAGAAAGTTTTCTGTGTCCTGTAATATGCCAACAGTGTTGGCTATTATAAAGAACTTCATTCTAGGAGAACAGTAGTGTTACAAATATGTACTGAGGGACCTTTATGCTCATGAAACACTTTAAAGCCCGCATTTTCAAGTGTTCTTTCTAGGTTCCTCTGCGCCCGCTCCTTCACGGGCAAGGAAGGGCACGGACATCTCTATAAGGCTTCGCGCTTGCTATTTATTCTCTTTTTAAAGGTGACCCGGAAGTGACGCCCTTTGGCCTTGACTTCCGGGGCGCCCTTCTGCAGCTGCAGCAGAGCGGATGAACGCACGCGGCGGGAGGACGTGAACTCTCGCGTGGAGAAAGGGCTGCCGTCTTGGAGGGGCATGCGCAGCTCGCCTCCTGCCCAGCCACGCCCCTCCCTGGAAGCAGGAGGAGCACATGGTGTTTTGACACAAGCTGGGATTAATTTAGGATCAAAGTTGTCCCTCCATCTGTCTCTTCCCAGTGATTCAGTATGGTCTAGTAGTGCTTTGTTGGTTCGTTGTCGTAAATTTGGTTCAGAATCTACCCCTGTTTGGGAGCATTTTGGTTCTGAGGACAGAGCCCCTCTCGCAGGGAATCATGTAGCCTTGGAGACCTCCTGTTGTCCTGCTCTGCGAAGGCCGAGGTGGCTTCGTTCCCTGCGCGCCCTTCCTGACAAAGACACACTTGGGGGAGACGCTGTGTGGGTTTGACGGTAGCATCTGCTGCACAGACTTTAATTGATGCCCCTCCTGCCTGACAGAGTAATATATGTCACTTCACTTACTATGCTTAAATTATTCCTCAAAATCAAATGATTCAGCTGCTCTGAAATCTCACATCCCTTGCCTGATGGGTTTTCCCTTTCCTTTTGAAAATACGCTTTTTGAAATATGGCTGATGCCTTTGTTATTTCTCTTATTTTTAAGCTGTGTTTTAACTGCTAATATGTTTTCTGGAGGCAAGCAATTGCCAAGCAACTGAAAGCATAAAGGGAAATTTGTACTATGTAAATGAGGGGCTTAATGCATTAATTAGATGGATTGGAACATTGTATTTCCATGTGTTTCATGCCTTAATTCTCAAGCTGAGGGTTGGAGCTGTTGGGAGGGAGGCTGTGATGAAGTTCCAAGTGGATTTTGGAAACCAGAATGTGGGAGCTGTGTGGTCACGGTGAGAGCCAAATGAAGTAGGAAAGAGTGATGGATTCCTCCTAAACCACCTTGTTAGGTTGTAATGAGACAGTATCACTGAGTTCTGAAGGACTGTTTGGGAGACATGGTCTCAAATAAGTGAAAACTGTATTTATTTTCACTTTCCGCAGGGGTAGGCTGAACCAACAAATCCCTTTCCTCCTTTCTCAATCAGACAGAAGCCCAGAATCAAAAGAATTTAATCAGACCTGGCATCCTGAGGCTGGCACGATTCCTTCTGGATAGCAAAGACAGCAACCAGTGACAGCTCCCCAAGTGTCTCTTGTATCACAGCCAAGCCTTGGTCAATGCAAGAAAGAGCCAGTGCTCCTTGGCCTAATAATGACAGAGGGGAGCTGGGCAGAGGAGAGCTTTGCGAAATGGCAAAGCCAAACTCATGTTAATAGGAGACATGTTACCACTCCTTCATCCACTATTTCCTCAACAGTTTATTGAACACATGCTATATGTTACATGCTAGGGATAACATTGAAAACTTAAGGGACACAGCCCTATGCTTGTGAGGTTTAGGGTCTAATGCCAAATTATACTGCTTTTGAATGAATACTTAAGAAAGTGCAAATGTTTTAAGAAGAGGAATGCAACATGTGAAAGAAATCCCATCAGGGATCAGGGGAGAAGTCCCTGAGAACGTGATCAGGGGAGGATCTAATAGAGGAGCTAATGTCCACAGCTAACAATGGGAAAGTCATGGCAGAGGAATCAGTAAAGCGATGTCAGAAACTGATAAAAGATCACTGCTGTTCAATTCGAGAGAGCCTGGGGCAGGAAGACTAAAGCAGAGAGAAGTGAAACAAGGGCTGTGAGTGCTGTGGGGTCCACAACTGGGACTTGGGTCTTTATTTGGAGATCATGGAACACATGACACTTTACATAAGGGGTGACACTGTAAGTAATGGGACTGAGCTCTTGTCTCAAAAGTCACACCTTTTTTTGCTCATTTTTTTAAGACACAGGATTGTACATATTTATGTGGTGGAGTGTGATAATTCAATACGCGTATACAGTGTATAATGATCAATTCAGGGTAATTAGCATTTCCTTCTCCTTAAGCATTTATCTTTTCTTTGTGCTGGGAAGCTAGTTCTTTATAAAATGCATAATAAATGGTCTGGAACTACAGTCACTGTGCTGTAGAACACTAGAACTCTTCCTCTTATCTACCTGTATCAAAATACAGGTGCCTGTTATCCAACCTCCCTCCACTCTCCTTCTCGTACCCTATCTACTGTGAAATCAGCTTTTCTAGTTTCTGAATATTGATCAGCACATGTATTTGTTTTTCTGTGCATGACTTATTTCACTCAGCATAATATCCTCCAGGTCCATCCAGGTGATGGTAAATGACAGGATTTCACCAGTGTCATGACAACAATAGTCTGTTGTGTGTATGTACCACAGTTGCTTGAAGGTGTGCTAGGATCTTTATGTCTCTGTCATCTCTGTATGATTATTTTTAGAAAGCCCGGTAAGCTAGCTTGGGTTCCTGTCACCTGAGTATCTGCATTACAGCTGTGAACCTCATCAGCCAAACTAGGGACTTCAGAGTCACCTTTGACTCCTCAGTCCTCTTTCAAGTCCACCATTAGTCACCAAGTTGACCAGTACCACCCCCAAAATGGATTACAAATCTGCACTTTCTCTTTGTATACCTCAATTACTTCCTGTTTGGTGTCATCATCTTTGGCTGACCCTCATCTCAACTTACTCTCTACTTCTAGGCAATGTTTATTTTATTTAACTGTGTGTGTATTTAATGCACTCATCTTGACACTGATAATGTGATTAAAAGACTCATTTTGATGCAATGATTTTGGCATGAATACAGATTGAAAATAAAAACATCAGGGGCCGTCATTGTGGCATAGCAGGTAAAGCCACTGCCTGTGATGCTGGCATCCTATTTGGGTGCCCATTGAGTCCTGGACACTCCACTTCTGATCCACCTCCCGGTTAATGCACACGGGAAAGCAGTAGAAGATGGCCCAAGTCGTTGGGCCCCTGCACTGATGTGGGAGACCAGAAGAAGCTCCTGGCGCCTGGCTTCAGCCTGGCCCAACCCAACCCTGGGGAGTGAACCAGAGGATGGAAGACCTTTGTTTCTATCTCTCCCTCTTTCTCTGTAACCCTGCCTTTCAAATAAATAATTTTTTTTAAAAAAAGAATGACTTCAAGGTTGCTTTCACCTTCCTTCCCTTTTTCTCTCCCTTCTGTTCCTTCCCCCCTCCCTTCCTAAGGATTCCTTGCAACAGGCTCCCTCAGGTCACTTGAACTTTACTTGTCCTTGTTGAAGATGATGACCCTGACCGTTCCACCCTCTTCCCATCTCACACCTCATCCTCTTTTGTACAAAAGAATTATTTATTTATAGTTGAAAGAGTGATGGGTGGAAAAGTAGATTTTCCATTTACTGATATGTTCCCTGAAGGAGCCACAATGGCCAGGGTCAGGCCAGGTTAAAGCCAGTAGCCAGCAACATCCTGGTCTCCCACATGGGTAACATCTTCCACTGCCTTCTCAGGCGCATTAGCAAGGAGCCAGATTGGAAGTGGAATAACCAGAGCTTGAACCAGAACTCACTCTGATGTGAGATACCAGCGTCATAAAACATGACTTAACTCAGTGTGCCACAGTGCTGGTCCCTCATCCTGCCCCTGTGTCTAGACATCATGTGCGCCTCCTGCACGTAGTGAGGAGCGTGGCTCAGCGGGAACTTTTTCTGCAGCCTTTTCCACACGAGTGTTCCCATCTTCCTCTAGTTTTGTAGCCAAATACAAACTGTCCTCTATGGGAAGTATGATGTTAAGTCAACACTTCCATTTGGCAAGTCACTCATATCCCAGTGCTGCTGTCTTTAAGCCCTAAGAGGCATGAAGTGATAATTCCTGTTCTTCTGACATTTCCCAGGCTGCCACCTCCACAGAATCCTGGGGTTGTTCATCACAGGGGCCATTGGTTGAACATTCTATTGAGTGTTCCTGACTCCATTAAACTGTGAGCCCTGAAATCACACCCTTCAGTACCAGTAAGTGAGAGCTTATATTATGTAAATATATCACATCGTGCTTGTATTTTTGCTTTCAGTTGTAATGTGTCAGATGAAAAAAAAAAACTATGTTGAAATAATTTGTCAAACTGTCCAAGAAAGTAGTCAATCATAATCATAAAAAATGGGAAAAGTATTTTAGTTAATTAAACTTTTGTTGGTATAAGTATTTCAAGTGGTTGGGATCTCTTGGGTATTTCTACATTTTTTAAAAGGGAGTGACAAAGTATAATGCTGGTTGGCTATGAAATATAGTTTGAGCAGTAGAATGCACGTTTATATAATAAGACTATTGAAGTTGTAGCCATGAGTGGCATAAAATATCCCTTGATTCATACCCTTGGTAATCATTATGATGGCCTGATCATCTACTGACATTTCAGCAGGGGAGAGGACTCACTCTTACCTGTGTCTAGTGTTCTTTCTTTCTTTCTTTTTTAAAGATTTATTTCTTTATTTGAAAGTTAGATTTACACAGAGAGAGGAGAGGCAGAGAGAGAGAGAGGTCTTCCATCTGGTGGTTCACTCCCCAACTGGCCGCAACGGCCAGAGCTGCACCGATTTGAAGCCAGGAGCTTCTTCTGGGTCTCCCACATGGGTGCAGGGGCCCAAGCACTTGGGCCATCTTCTACTGCTTTCCCAGGCCACAGCAGAGAGCTGGATCTGAAGTGGAACAACCGAGTCTCAAACCAGTACCCATAAGGGATGATGGCACTACAGGCCAGGGCGTTAACCCACTGTACCACAGTGCTGGCCCTGGGTGTTCTTTCTTTTACCTGACTGTGGGATCAGGGTGTGGCTCATCCATGCATATAAATAGATGAAAAATTCACCTGCCACAAATAAAGTGGGGGGGAGAGGAAGAAACTTAGACTCTTCCTGGGAATAAATAGGTTTAGAGAATTAAAGAGCAGACATCAGAATTTTGGTAGGGCAGATTCTCTTGTCTTTTTATTTTTTGGCACCAGACCAATAACCCTTTATATGGTACTAGTGTAGTATCTTTTGCATTGCAAGTTCAATGATGAACATGATTCTTTGTTACTCCAAATCTGTATTGTGTTGAAACAATGCCAGAATTGGTCTATTCATTGAGTGAATGAATGAATGACTGATAAATAAATGATTGTTTTGCTGTGGGTAAAAAGAAATGAAACATTGTTTGCCATTTTTCACTGGATTATGTTGCTGTCATATAGGCAGAATTCGCAGGTCAGGTTTGTGGGTTTTTGGGAAAGAGAGGAATGCAGAGTGGGAACATGTTTTTTACATCATCTTTGTCACATTTTCTTCTACCTGAATTAATATGCCCTTCAAAACAGTGAAGGATTTAGCTAATTATATTCATTATTAGCTAATCTGGCTCTAATGGACTTGCTGGTTTACTGATTATGAATGGAAAGAATATGTAATATACTGTTGATTAAATGTGTGCCTGTTCTTCCCTGTGTGATGCAATATTTCCTTTGCAAAATTTTGAACCCTTAAAATCTGATTTAATCCTAAAGGATATTCTTTAGGTAGATGCTGAAGCACTATTTGAGAAGAGTAACTGAGACTTCTGTAGATCCTTTTCTCCCAAAATTAATTTATGAACTGATTAGATAATGTGAAGGTGAACTTCATGAATAGAAGCAATTTTACTGTATTGTATTTCTGCTCAGAAATAAAAGCCAGGGATTATGACGTTATGTTTGAAATTATTGACATTAGAAGGCTGGCTGTTAATAATGCAACTCCCCAAACTCCACCCAACCCTAACCATGATTAATTTGAAGTGAGAGCTTAGGAATCTGCATGTTGATTAAATTCCCCACAGACTATTATATACAGGAAAGTTTGGGAACCACTGATTTAACAGTCACTTCCAAAGTCAGAGCTGGATGTCAAAATACTCCCAGCAAATGCTATTCCATGTTGAGAGGCAAATCCAATGTCTGCTGAATTAACAACCTCCACTAAATTTTTCCTTAAGGTCACTCTTAGCCATTTCTGGAACCCATAGACATGCGGAGTCCCCTGGAGGCAGCCACACTGGCTACTTTCTCTCCTGCTCCCTCTCTCACTTGCTTTTTCCTGCCTGCCCCACCCCAGGAAGAGCTTTGCTTTCACTACTAATCCTCTACCTGACCATGTTCACGGTAAGGAGCAGTCCAGGGCTCCCCATGCTCAGGGTGCTGATATTCAGGCATTCGAGCCAACCTTAAAGTCAGTCCCATAAGTGCTTTCCGTCTGCCCTTTCAGTAGCTGGCCTTGCCCTCCCAACTACAAGGGGCTTGAACCCCAGCCACAGGGCCTAATGTGGAGACAGAGGTTCTGTCTTCACCAAGAACTCTTCCTCATCAACATTCACATTTTTTTCTTTGTGTGTGTGGCTGGAGCTCTGTGTGTGTGGATATGTTCTGTTACAAATAGATGATAGGGGTCTGCAACGCAGACATAAGGTACCAGTTCAAGTACCAACGGCTCTACTTCTGATCCAGCTCCCTGCTAATGTGCCTGGGAAAGCAGCAGCAGATGGGCCAAATTTTTGTGCCCCTGTACTCATATAGGAGGCTCAGATGGAGTTCCAGGCTCCTGGCTTTGGTTTATCCCAGCCCCAGCCATTGTGGCCATTTGGGGAGAGACCTAGCAGAGAACTCTCTCTCTCTCTGTCTTTCAAATAAATAAATCTTTAAAAAACAAAAGCAAATACATTACAATTAGTGCCTTAAAAAGAAAATGAGCAACAGGCAATTTTAGTGCCTTGAAATTTGCTGTACATTTTTCAATCATGGAGGCTGTGTTGGTGTCTGGTGCCTTCTGACATGAAGTGAGCAAGTGAGAGGGAGTGCACAGGGGAAATAGCACTGGGCAGTGCCAGTCAAAGGAGAGTAAACCTTGGGGTAGGAGGTACTGCAGAGGGAACTTGAATATGTAAAAATGATACTACAGGAAGCTGTCAAAGTCCTTCCTATGAAATTGGGTGTCAACTGTTAACCAACTGGCCATAAGGCCTACAAATCAAGCTGGGATGAAGATCCCAACACAGTCTCTTTAAACCACTAACACGACTTCAACTGGATGGAAAGATTTCTGAATATTGGGTGAAAGTTCTTGATAACTTGTAGAGGCACAGGAGTGGTGGAGGACAAAGTCCACTTACAGAATTCCAGGAGCAGAGACAACTGGCTGCTTCCAAGGCCATGTGGGGTCAAGGCCATGAATGTCCCCACAAAACCTCTGCTTGGAGCAGCGGCCTTAGGTGGGGCTAATTCTGGTTCCTGGCGTGCTTCTGTTGCAGGGAAATTTGCAGACAGGATTTTGGTTGTTGTAAGGAATGAGGGATCATAATGACTAATGGATATGGGCCAAGGGTATTAGGCATCCACAGACATCAGGTTTGTACTGTACAACAAAGTTATCTTGAATTTGGCATAAATTTCTAATGTCTCACGGATCAACTTCCAGCTTTAAAAGAAAAGTAATTAAAATGATCTGCACATGGAAACCAACTCTGTTTTGATGTGGGTTTAAATATAGATATAATGGATTTTTCTAGAAATGCAACTGTTTTACAAGTTGAGTGATACTGCATTTATTGGTTCAAAACCCTACCAACTGCTGTTCCTCAACTAAGTCAAATAGGGATCTCAGTCTCCACCATGTTCTATCCGCCTTGTTCACCATGGAGATTGTAAACACCTGAACACCATAATTCTTCAAGTGTAGTTATGTGAGAGCATGTAAATTTGAAAGACATTCTAGTTTATTATTTATCATTTTCTTTTTTATATGACTAGTATACACATTCTTGTATATAATACACATAAGATGTGTTATGAATTTATTTCAGGATGGTAAAAAATAGTGTAATAGAATACCAAGAATATCACTGTCCCGTTTTAATATTTGCCAGAACTAGTGCCTGAACTGGTCCTCCTGAAATCAACTGAAAGGCCAGTGGATCAGGGGCAGCCCATCCTCTGTGAATTTGGATGAGAATTTTGCTGTCTGGACCAAGCTAAAGTACCAAAGGTAACGAAAGTCTAGGTTATTGTCTAAGCTCTCAAATTTCTTGAGTGTGATGTGTCATGAGACCCTGACACTTAGTAAAAACAACATATGTTCTATTGCTACCCACCAGAGGGATGTATAAAGACTGAAGATTAGAGGCAAGCATTGACTTAATGATTAAAATCCTAGTGGGGATGCCTGTATCTTATATTGGAATAATGGCATTCAAGTCCCAGCTCTGTTCCTGATTCCAGCTTTCTCTTAATCCACACCCTGGGAACTAACTGGTGATGGCTAGGTGGTTGGGTTCTTGTCACCTGCCTGAGAGACTTGGATTGAACTCTCAACTTCGGTCACGCCCAGCTGTGGCCATTGTGAGCATTTGGGCAATAAACCAGTGGATAGGAGAGCTCACTGAGTCTGTCTGTCTCTCTCTCCCCCTCTCAAATGAAAATAAACACATAAAATTTCTTAAATATAGAAGATGAAAATAAAATGGGCATATCACATAATTATACAACATTATGTAAAATCACACATTGAGAAAAGTAGAGAAGAAAAAATTCAACTTGGTCATGTGAGATTAACTTTTGCACGTGTCAGTATGTATGTATATGTGCATATGTATGTGAAAGTATACACGTATATACTCACAGGTGCACACATATACATAAACAGAAGGATGCTTTGGGGTGCGTCTGTGTATGTATATGAGTCTGCAAGCTGTTGAACTAGGGCCCAAGAGCGTTTTCTTTGTAGCTGTGGCACTTTAGAAGGTGCAAATACATAATAGGAACTCAGGGAGTGTTCACTCATTCACGTGTGTTTGAATGAATAATGTCGGAATCTCTGAAATAAGTATCTGAATGTAATAGAGGGTCTAACTAGCTGACGTTCCAAATGATGTGTTGCAGTGATTCTCCGACAGGACTTCTCAAACGTCAGCATGCATAGGAATCCTGCTAAGTTGTAGGCCTGCAATTGAGGAAAGGGGTTTGCATTTTTCAGACATTCCCAGGTGACCCACAGATACTGGTCCTGGGGCCGCACTTTGCCTCACATCTCACATCTCAGCTCTTGTGCACTGCAGATCAAGGCTCATATTTCCAGAAGGAGAAAAGTTATGGTTAATAAATAATTCCATTTTTCCTTTTTATTATGTAATACTTCATATTTCTTGACTAGACTACAGGTTATCTATTTTGTTGTTAATAAATATGTGAGAGGTTTCCATTTTTTGTTCTCATAAATAATTATAAAGATTTGTGTCCTTGCCTCCTTATGCATACAACCCAGGGTTTCTCAAGGTTATATGCACACTTATGAGACAACTTGCTGGGTGTAGGATAAGTATTAAAAGTTAATGCCACATTAAACTCCAAAGTGTTTGTATGAATTCTGCTAGCAACACTGTGCTGGTGTTGCCCTTGGCTTCTATAGTTTTAAATTTAAGATGATCAGACTTCATAACTTTTCCAGTCTCAGGGGTGTAAATAGTATGATTTTTGGTCTTAATTCACACTTCAGTTATTACTAATGAGATGGAGAACCTTTCCACAGAGTTGTAGGTCGTTGGTGTGAATGGCTGTTTATGTATATTTCCAATATTTCTATGAGATTATTGATTTCTTTCTTAACAGGATCTATGATTCTGCTATGGCCTGAATGTTTATGTTCCCATTAAGTTCATATATTGAAACACCATCTGAAGGGCAATGATATTCTGAAAGGTGGGGCCTTTGGGAAGTGATCAGGTTATGAGGGTGGGGGTCCCCTGAAGGAAATTCTGTGTGCAAGAGAGCTGCAGGAGGTTGCCCTCCCTTCCACCCACATGTCAGGATGCATCAAGGACTTGTCGTCTGGGAAGCCGAGCTGTAGCCTTCACAAGGCACTGAATCTGTTGGACTCTCCAGTTTCCAGAAATGTTGAACAATAAACTGATGCTGTTTCTCAGTTACCAAGTGTAAGGTATCTTGTCATAGCATCCAAGCAGGTGGTGATAGGCTCTATTCTATGTTCCAGAATCTGTTTGTGTATACGGATTGCAAATGTTATATGCCCATTATTTTCTGTCCTTCGTAGTCTCTGTGGTGTCCTTTGATGTGCAGAAGTCTCAGTGTTATTGGGAGGATTGTAAGAGAAAGTGCTTCGGAATGTTTCATCAGGAACCCTCTCTGCTCCAGGTTTTTCATAGGTGTATTTATCTTGTTAAGGGACTTCCTTTTTATTTCTTGTTTGGTAAGATTTTCCTTATCATGAAGGAATGTGACATTATCAAGCACATCTTCTATATCTATTGAGATGATTATGTGGTTTTCACTCTGATCTTTTAACATGGTTAATTAGAAGTTTCCTTTGTATAAACCTGCTTCCTTTACTTTCCTGGGATTAGCTCAACTTTGTCATCCAGGTTTTAAAAACATGGGTCTGCTCATATGGGTTTATCTGTTATGTTATTTAGGAATTTTGCTTCTGTATTCCTGAATGTGGCTTTTCTGAATTTCTGTAATACCAAACCCTGTCTGCTTTGGAATCAAAGTTATACTGTCCTCATGGTGTGAGCTGGGTAGTCATTCCTCTTTCTCTACTTTCTGGAAGAGTTTATGTGAGAGTGGAGTAATATGGAAAAGTCCTATAAAACCATTTGGGCCAGATGTTTTTCTTATGGAAAGATTTTAAACTACTTATGAAAGCTTTTGCAATAAGTTAGAACTCCTCGGGCTTTCTCTTTTTCCTTGAATCTTTTGAGAAATGTTATTTTTTTCCAAGGGACTTTTCTGAGAGGTTGGCATGGATTTGTACACAACAGTCTTGCTGTCCATCTCATCTCGTCTTTGTAGCTGTCTGCCTTTTCATTCATGGGACAGAGTGTGTACTTCATGTTGATGTTTTCCATTCTTCCCACAAGTTCATCTGCTTCTGTAGTTTTCCTGAAGAGACAATTTTTGGTTTTGTGCAGACTTCAAATTCTATATTTGCTTCTGTTTCAATAATTCTTGGATTTCTTTCAATTGGTTCTGTTGTATGGTTTCTATCTTGTTAGTGGAGATACCTATCCCTTTGTTTCCTTTGTGCAGTAAAAATTTAAGATATAAAATTCTTCAAAACACTACGTTACTGCACCCCACAAGTATTAAGATGTATTTTTATTATTGTTGAATTTTCTTTTCTTCTTCTTTTTTTTTTTTTGACAGACAGAGTGGACAGTGAGAGAGAGAGACAGAGAGAAAGGTCTTCCTTTGTTGTTGGTTCACCCTCCAATGGCCGCCGTGGCTGGCGCGCTGCGGCCGGCACACCGCGCTGATCCGATGGCAGGAGCCAGGTACTTATCCTGGTCTCCCATGGGGTGCAGGGCCCAAGCACTTGGGCCATCCTCCACTGCACTTCCGGGCCACAGCAGAGAGCCGGGCTGGAAGAGGGGCAACCAGGACAGAATCCGGTGCCCCGACCGGGACTAGAACCAGGTGTGCCGGTGCTGCAAGGCAAAGGATTAGCCTATTGAGCCACAGCGCTGGCCATTGTTGACTTTTCAATGTACTTTTTAAAAACCTCGACTCTGATTTCTTTCTTTGAGAATTATTTAGAAGTATTTTAGGTTTTCCAAAATATGGGGATTTTTAGTTTTCTGTTACTATAATTTGTTATCTTACTTTTCTTTGTATAGAAATCCTTTGAAATTGTTTGCAAATTTCTTATACATGAGCATGTGATAATTTAGAACAAGTTTCCATGTATTCTTGAGAAAAAATGCGTATGCTCTGTGTTCAGGGTCTGAGGTATGCTTATTAAATAAGCTTTTTATTTGCCTCTAAGCAGCTTCTGTCTTCCCAATAGTTTTGTTCCCTTGACCTGAGTAGCTGAGGTGTCCCCCTGCTGTGGATGGTGGTCTCAGCCTCATTCCATCCGTGTTTCCTGGTGATTCTTCATGAACCTGGCCAGAGCCATATCTTTACTGGACTTGGTGGCGTGGGCCACCACTCTGTCACCTCTGTTTTCCCCAGGGTGGCAGCTACTGAGTGAGCAGATGAATAAGTGGGTGTTCTGGGAAGACTGAGCAGACTTATTAATCTGACTTTCTGTTCAGAATGGAAAACCGCAGTCACAGGATAATCTGAAAGACTGTACAGGAATGGATTATGCCCGACAAAGCTTTCCATTAACTATCATTTCACAATAGGCCAAAGATCTTGTAACTTCAGTGGAGGACTTTCCATCACATGGTGTTTACTACCATCATGGGGTCGGGTTTCAGATGAAAGCAGTGGGAGTTCCAGAATTTGGAGTCATGCCTGTTAGTTAAGTGAAAGGCATTTCACACATTTGCTTTTATCAGTTTATTCATGCTGATAGGTGCTTTTAGAGGGAATTCACAGCTCATGAAAGGCTCTGAATGAAAAGAGCCAGTGAACAAAGTCTTCTGTTTATCTATAGAATGTGCCTTGGGATGGGTATCAGCAGCCCCACAAATTTCTCCTGTGTGTTTGAGCACATAAATGGAGGAAGAGTAACCAAGGTTACTTCTTGTGTAACTCGAGTTCATTAGATTAAATCAGTATTTGGTCACACACATCGCTTCAAGGCACATATTTAATAACGAGGCTCGTTTTATAGGAGAAGCTAATGGCTCCTTAAATCATTCAGGTATGTTTAAAATTTTCAGAGACACTTAATAATTTTAACTCTGATCCAGTTTAAAGATCATTGTAATTCCAAACATGCTCTGTCTGAAAGATTCAGATCAGTAGCATAGCTGCTCAAGAAATGACAATTTGACCCTACCTTTATCACCCTCTTCTTAGCATGTGTGTGTGTGAATAATCCTACAAGAACTTCAGTCTAATGGCGCCGTGATTTGGAGTCTTCTCATTTCATATTCTCCCTGTTTTGCACTCACTGTCCTCTGGATTTGCCATTAGATGTCTTCCTTCAACACTCACAAGTCCCCAAAGCTGTTCTTTATTCTTGCCTTGAAGCAAAAACTATTTTTAGTAGTAACAGAGAAGTTACTTGACACAAGTATTAAATTTGTAAATTCCCTCTTGAAGAAGCAGCAGCAAGGAGTAAAATGGAACTGAGAATGGTGGTTTCTTCATGGATTGTCCTCTCTAATTCCAGAAAAAATACTGATTGCAGACCCTGGAAAGCTCTGTTTTCCCTCTTCTCTGCCTGAATTTCATAATGTTCCCCAAAAAGGGATGGCTGACGTCGTATTTCTGGGAAATGCTAGCATGGGTGTGTATTCTCATTTCTTTTTTCCCCAAGGAGGCTCAATGTTTCTATGGATTCTAAATTTCTGTAGGGGAATCAACACCAATTTGATCGCTACTTCATGAATCCAGAGGGTTTCTTGATAATAAATAGTGGTCCACGTTGATAACTTCCTTTCTCTAATATATTATCAATCTCTTGTTATTTGGAAAACAGACTAGAATTAGAAAATTTCTCACTTCACAAGGAAATTCAAACAATATACAATTTTATGCAGCTTGGTTTTATTCTTGGACTCCAGTGAGGAATCAAATATTTAAAAAAAAAAACTGGAATGTTTTGAAACCAAAACGTCTACCGTATGTAAATTTTTTATTTAGTACTTTAGAAAGTGATGTCCTATACCAAGATATTATAGAATTGTAATAAAAAATCATTTCCTTTAAAGTTAGGCTCATTTGGAATTAATTCCATGGTAAATTTAAATAAAAATCCATCTTACTTATGTATATTCATTTTTTCTTCAAAGTATCAAGCACTTTTTCAGTTGTCATTCTTTCTAAGTAAAAATTTTAGAAAGTTTTGGAGGCTTTTCACATAATAATTAAAAAGGATTTAAACAAAATAAGCACAGAGTGCCTCTCATTTTAGTTAAACTTGTTTTAATCTTTTGGAAGATTAACTTTTATGATCAGGTCATATGTTACTATACTTCAAAATCTTCGTTGAAAATGGAATAAAAATGTAAGTTTATTTTGGTGTGAAAACATTTAGAAATGCTTGCATAGATTTTTCATAATACCCATTTTGTGTGAAAACTTTGAATACCCTTTGTGAAAACTTTGAATGCCTTTCAATACCCTCTGATGCATGGCCTTCAAATTTTTTGCAACAATATAACTTTTTAATTCTATTTCCCAGAGGTTTTTTGAAGTACCCTCCTACAAGATGACAACCTATGCAACATTGCAATTTACCTATAACGAACAAAGAATTGATCATGTTTCTTTCCTTCTTATGACCTAATTTTTCTTGTACTTCTGACCTGTGGGAATATTCATCCTTTCAATACCACGCTTCCATTTACCTGCATTAAAAATGTGACTGCTTCCCTGGCTCTACCCCATTTCTGATGTGTTTGCTATTGCAGCTGATCATCAAATGTGAATCCCAGGCCAGCAGCTGACGTTCAGCCTTCGGTTCTTTCCTACCCTTGTTCACAGCGCACCCTATCTCCACGTGTAAGACCGCCGTGGCATCCAAAGCGTCAGCACACTCTCCCCTCCTCAAACTTCGATCTCCCAATTTCCTCTCTTAATTGCTTTCAGAAGTCCCTGGCCACTCATCATTGTTGATGGGGTGTTTCTGAATCTCTTCTCACACCCTCTATTTCAGGTCACAGAATTACGAACAGATTTTCTTCTTAGTTGCAAAAATGTCAACTTTATACACTTTTATAAACATCATACTTCACATTATTGTCAACATTCAGCTTAGTTTTTCTTACCATATTTGTACTTTTTACTTTATGTTCAGTTTTTTATTTTTCTACTGACTTAAGGTAAGCAGTCTCCCATTTCCAGAATAATGTAACTTTAACCGTGTTCTCAGGTACTTAAAACTCTTGCTCAAACTTTATTTCTCACTTTTTGTTTTAAATATTGAGATAATAAATCACCTGCCTAGAAAACAGACTCATGGTGATTATTCTGAATTCTTCTTGGATGTGCTGAGAGTGACTTGAAGTGGATGACATAGAAGAACTGTGTATGCTCGAACTCTGCCTTATCGTGATGGGTACCAGGTCTCCCCAGAGTAAGAACTCAGCAGCTCAGGCACCAGAACCACGAAAGCAATGCAAATTCAATATAGCAATGTGAAGCAACATAAAGTAATAGAAAGCAATCCTACACCACCCCACACACAATATTTGGCTTATTTAATGCTGTATAAAGATATGGATTATGAGCAGGAATGATAAGTTTTTAAGTAAAACAGATAAGCCAAAGATACATCCCAGGTAGATGGGGAAGGGATTTTAATTTTCACTTATATGAACCAGGAGAAAAGAAATGCAGAGAACATCCATGATTCACATGAGCAGGAGCTTATTCTTATTATTTTTAACAGCTAAAGTGTGTTAAAGGGAGCATGTTAGAAATGCCTCTGAGGACCAGTAGAAGGGAGGTGTCCCCCACATATGAGGAGAGAGCCCAAGCTGTGTGTCTCCTAGGCACAGGTTTGCCGGGCGCCCCTGGTGAGAGGAGTCATGGTGCAGTTAATAGGCTTCTGAATGCACGTCTCCCACACTTTCCAGATGTCCACAGCCACATCTGGGGTGTAGAAGTCTCGGAGCGGCCAGATCTGAAGGGCCAGGCGGAGGGAGCTAGTTGGTGACTCAGTGAGAGCGAGGCTGGACTGATAACCCTCTTCGGAACTGCTGTCCAGATCTCTGCTCGTGCATAGAACCCTGGGATTACAGCAAATTCCTGAGAGGTGAATCCCAGGGTAACTTAATCCTGTGATTAAATTTCCTTCCAATGAGTTCAGATGGGAGTTTACATATAAATCTCTTTAGGGAAAAAAACAACAAGAAATGAGTGGGCTTTTTCTTGTTGGAAGATAATTTATTAATAAGCCAAATGCATTCAGTTAATTTGTACATTCTGCGCTGTATGCTTCATTAAAGCCGTGGCTCTATGAGTCGCTATATTTCCTGATTTGCCACAGCCTCTATAAAACCAGACAGAAAACCATCAGGATCCATTGGCATATTCACAAAAATGCTCAGTTCTAAGGTTTCTCTTGCCCTTGAAATATTTATTTGCCAGGTAAGGTAAATATACCCTCTTGTGCGGTACAAATCCAAAGTGTGGCCTAGTCCAGAATGAAAGGGCTTTATTAAGATAACTTTCTGCAGGGGACATACCAGTTCTGGGTACCACTGTCAGCTTTGTTAGGTGATCTGCACCTGTCCCAAATAATTATAATATCAAAGGGCTTCTATAATCTGGGACTCTTGAGAGGACAGCACAGTGATTATCTGAGGCATTTCATGACCTCCGTCTTTAAACAGGGCTGTGTTATCAGCTTCAGACAACGACTAGGCTTGGCAGGTGAGTTGTGAAGCCTAGCTTGAGTGATGGCTGGGCCTTTGGGCCAGTTGCCGTGAACAGAGGCAGCCCTCCCGTGTCTCAGGTTGTGTTCCTAGTACTGGGGACTGCAGTTCATAGCATTCAACTCTGTTAGAGTCGTTCAGCATTGGTGGTATTGTTAGGAGAGATTTTCCCTCCAGGCTGCTTAGACTAACACTTCTCAGGAAGCCGCCCCATTCATGTCTGTCCTGTGATGGGAAGGATGGCGAAGATGGGAGCCCATTGCAGCCTCGTTGGACAACGCGGAGGTTCCTACTGAGAAGTTAGTCTGACTCTGCAGTACTGTGAGCATCCGTAGCAAGCACCTGCTGACGTGCAGCCTTCCATTCCCCTTTCCTTAGTCTGCTTGGTGTGATTTTCAGCTCATCAGAATTCTTCAGGACGAAAGGACAGCATATCAAAAAATCAAGCTGCTGTAAATAGAAAAAGCAAGAATAAACTATATATGGGATTACCATAAGAACATAGGTTTATTGATTTTTTTAAAGATTTATTTATTTATTTGAAAGTCAGAGTTATACAGAGAGAGAAGGAGAGGCAGAGAGAGAGAGAGGGGTCTTCCATCTGATGGTTCACTCACCAAATGGCTGCAACGGCCAGAGCTGCACCGATCCAAAGCCCGGAGCCAGGAGCTTCCTCTGGGTCTCCAACGCAGGTGCAGGGCCCCAAGGACTTGGGCCATCTTCCACTGCTTTCCCAGGCCATAGCAGAGAGCTGTATCTGAAGTGGAGCAGCTGGGACTCAAACTGGCACCCATATGGGATGCCAGCACTGCAGGCGGCGGCTTTATCCTCTGCGCCACAGCACCCGCCCCAGGTTTATTGATTTTTGTCACTGATGTCTTACAAAGAACACTTTGAGTAAAAACACTCAAAGTTTCCATATTTTGTATTTATCATTTTTATCACTTTAAAACAAACAAGCTGTCTATTCCACTCTTCCCCTCTTTTTTCTAACAGTTCTCATCTGATTCCTGGACTAGGCAGAATTCACTTGGTTGACATAATCATTGGTAACAATGTACCCATGGACAGGCAAACAGGAACTTCATTTAAGGCATCTTAGATCCATAATGGGGTTTTTAAAAAATAGTTTATTTATTTTGAAAGAGATACAGAGAGAGAGAGAGTGAGAAAGAGAGACAGAGAGAGAGGGTCTTCCATCTCTATTTCACTCCTCAAATGGCTGCGTCTGCCAGTGCTAGGTCAGGCCAAAACCAGGAGTCAGGAGCTTCTTCCAGGTCTCTGAAGAGAGTGACGGGGTCCCAAACACTTGAGCCATCTCCTGCTGCTTTTCCCAGGCCATCAATGTGAAGCTGGATCAGAAGTGGAGCAGCTGTGACACAAACTGGTGCCCATGTGGGATGGTGGTATTGCAGGCAGTGGCTTCACCCGCTATACCACAATGCTGGCCCCTCTGTAAGGATTTTTAACCTTGGGCACAACCTAATCAGGCCGGAAAACAACTGGTCATGTTGCTTTGGAAACCCCAGTACACTTGGGAACAACACTTTGATTTAGTCACACTGGGGCAGTGGAGTAAGCAGCCCGTGGAGGTGCAGGGACAAGGGTGAATTAGGAAGCGTTGAGGCCTGTCTATAAGGCATTGCAATTCTGTAGCCCCAGAGAGCACTTAGGGTTATAAATCGCTTGATCTGTGGTTCTGGTGCACCAGTCAGCTCACCCTTGCGGTCTCCCAGGTGGACCGGGGCCTGGATCCTTGTGCATTCCGTTTCTTTGTTTTGAGCTGGCATGGCTGAGGCTTCTGTCCTCGTTCCATCAGTTTTGGGTTTTGAAACTTCTCATCCCCTTCGTAAAATGTGCTTATCAGTGTGCAACCTGTTTCAATTGCTGCTCCCTTTAGAGGAAAAGTTGAAAAGTTGCATGACTCTCACTCACCCCTCATTGCTGCACACGTTTACCTGATGGTCTTGTTTCCTGGGAAGGTGTTTGCTGGGGACAGTAGATACATCCTGTGAGGTTTTTCAGGTTCCTGCCTTAGAAGATGAAAGGCACATTATTTCCATTTCTTTTATTCCAGCACATTTCACTAGACATTAATCAGCAAGTGAGCATTAAAGAAAATGTCATGCCCATTCTTTATCTTTGTAGCTGGGTTATGTTGCCTTGTTATTTTTTTGCAGTGTAGGGTGTTGCTATGATGATTGAATATGTTCATTCAAAATCTTAAGACAACTTTTGCAAAGAGTAGCCCAATTAGTCAGCCTGCAGATGTGTTCACCGAATTCACCAAAATCATGTAATCTTTGGCTAACAGATGGCTACATTTTAAAACCTTTTAGGAAAGGTGTTCAGAAAACTTCTTCCTCCAGGGTTATGTGCCTGGAAGTTGCATTTGCAGTCTGTGCCTCTGAATTCAGAACATCACCTGGAGCTGCAACGTGAAGCCCCAGAAGGTCTTTGTCACGATGAGGTCAAAGACTCCTCCTTCTTGTACCTGTTCTGCAGTGATCACCACAGGTCACAGTCCTGGGGGTCACACGTGCCAGTCTGGAAGCAGAAGCTTCAGTGTGAAGGGCCCGGGGAGGGAAGGGAGCAGACACAAGGGCAGGACCCGCTCTGTCTGTAACGCTCAGAGAAAACTATTGACTTCTCTCCTTCTCTCCTCTTCCTTTCTTCCCTCCCCTCCCCGTCCATCCATCTCCCCTCCCTTCCCTTCCCCTCTCTCCTCTCCTCTCCCTTCCTCCCCTCCCCTCCCCTCTCCTTTCCTCCCTTTCCCTTCCCTCCTCTCCTCTCTCCCCTCTTTTTCTTTCTTTATTTTTTCCCAGGATTGCCGAGGTCCATGTGTTTACTTTTATCTTCCAACAAGTGTGGATCCCCTGCTGTCACGGAGGTCCAGGTTAGGCAGGTCACTCCTCAGGCATCTCCAGCTTCTCTTCCTGTCCCTAAGGCCAGCCTGTGGTCCCTGTGTAATTTCTAAAGTTTTTTTCTTGGATTCATTTCAATATTTGTCTTAGTTATGGTCCAATGAAGCACTCATGAGGACCACAGGCAATCTTTCCCAGGTTTCGTATCTCTCCTCATGAGTACAAGTGGTGCAACAATGCATTGGGAAACCGTTCTCCATGGGCTTTTTGTTCTTTTGCTTGTCTTTTGAGAGAAGGACTGACTTGTCAACCTATTGTTGATGGTTGCAAGGGTGTTGGTACTTGGAACAGTCTTGGGAGACAGTGATGGAATCTCCCTCTGGAGCAAAGGAATAGCATGCCTACTGTTCAGTAGAATAGAGATAAATGCTCCCTCTGGCATACTTACTACTCACTATAAAATGTTTGGGTTCCCCCAAACTCAGGATTCCTCTCCCTTTAAGACTTCCCACAGCATGGACAGGCACATGTCCTCTGGCTCTATTTGTTTTGCCTTCGTTATGCAGAGACTTGGGAAAGACAGGTACTCTGGTGATAGATTGCTATGAAAACAATAGATTGCCCTTTTCCTTGGGCCTAGGAACTTTTTTTTTTTTTTTTTACCAGCATCCATGAAAGTGTCACGTACTAAACTGGCTTATTTAAACACTGGCTAGACACTCAACCCTTTGTAATACTTGATATTATTTCCTAAGAGCATCGTGCTGGGTTGTTGAAGTGGTAATGGATGAATTGTGGGGATGGAGGGGAAAGGTAGAAGAAGGGTTTCCATCACCACCATCTGTCCAGCCACTGCACACCTCCCCATGGCACAAAATGAAGTCATGTGAGAAATGGACAGAGAAGGAGAGATGGAGGGACCTAGGAGTGTGATTCGAGAAGAAGACAAGTGTCAGAGTAAGGAAAATCCAAGAAGAAGGGGTAAACAGTGAGGCAACCTGACCCCAGCATGATCCTAGGGCTGGGCTATATCATCTTTGCTTATTGATTAAGGACATTACACACTGCTCATCAGTTGTTTTCAACTGTATAGAATGTGTAGGGTCTGAGTGAAGACACCTTCTAGATGTGGAGGGTCATAGAGTTGGGGAGAATTAGGAAATGGTTTAATGGGAACATTTGCCTAACACCTTAGTGCTTAGAGCTTTGTGGCTTCTTGATTATAACAAACTTTGGAGTTTTACATGGAATTTGCCCCCTCAAAGTCAGTAGTTCTCCACATACCCAGGAGCAGCACACACACTCGGCTGCAGTACACATGAAGACAACCATGAGTTCACGGGACTGTGCTTCTACAGCTCTCTCAGTTTCAGGGACTTCATCAGCTTCTCTCCAAACACAACAACGTGCCCATTGTCCTCCTTGGCTCTGGAAGCCGGCAAGAAGGATTTTCTTTTTGTTTATATCTGAGGAAGAAATTCTAAACTTTTCCTTTCTTCTTCTCTATACATAAATATATTTCTTAATTCTAATATTTGTGTAAAGAAAGCAAAGGAAGCTGATTCGGAAATAGGTATAATCCAGGTATTTAAAACTCTTCGGAACGTTTCCCCCTCGATTTTAAACAGGAAAATGTCACGATTTTTACTGGATGCCTAAGTTAAGAAGAAAATACGTGGAGAAGCCGTGCCATTCATACACGGCTAAAATGTGCATATTTTAGGGTACATAGTTTGCTTTATGTTCCGGATTGACTCAAGATAAAACGATCAGCTTCATTCATTCCAGTTTTCTTGCTTTGTTCTTAAGTTCCCTTGCATTGCGAGTTTTTGCCTCCATGGGAGTCTTTGAGAGTGGTGATAAATAGAAGCGCTATTTAGGTCTGTGGTTTTGCATTGGGGTGGCAGTTCCTGAGGAATCCTGTCACCTCTGTCAGCGTGGAATTTTTGTTTCCAATTATAATGATTCTCTAAATAATTTGAAAGAACAATAATTAGATCTGGGTTTATTTTCTACTTGCTGTGTGTGGTCTTCTTATCCCATAGTCTTCTAGTCTAATCAAGTTAAGTTATTTCTAAGCTCCTAATTTGTACATTTTCTATATGAGATGCTGACATTTTATTGACCTAATTCTGCAGCCTGTGCCATCGCCGGCTTATCTACCTTAGCATTGTTTCTTTTTGTCCTGTCATGTTCTCTGCACAGCTGGTCCTGCCTCAGACCACCCATCTGGACTGAAGGCTTCAGAGATTCTGTTGCATGACACAGCCTAGGACTCTTGAATACACAGTTAATTGATAAGTCACATGATATTAAGCTTGCCTCATTAATTGATCAGTTCAAATACACTTCAGTGAACCCTAGCATGACCCCCAGTGCCCTCCAAGGATCATTCAGTGATTATTCTGCACCTGTCAGCAAGGACCCTTATGGAAAGAATTTCGGAGTCCCTTAGCCAGTTAGGTCCAGTTTGTGAGAGAGCATATCTCAAGGCAGTGTGGCAAGGATGCAGCAGTGGTACCACAGGAAAACTGCACACATGAGAGCTTAAGGTGATCTATGAACCTGCATGGGTTGAAGTGGAACACTTTAGCCTTTCCAAAATGTTCTGCTCTTGACTCATTTGTTGCTAGACATGAACAAGTAAAACATTATTCCTTTGTGTCTGTCAAGTAGGAACTATAATATCCATTTCCCTCAATAGGTGGCTATCAAAAATATCCTTCAAATAAAGAATAATATATACAAAGCTTCCAAATAGAGTTTGAATTTCAATCAATATTTATGAAGGCAATATTTTTAACAACTTTATTGAGATTACGAATTTACACACCACATCATTCATCATTTAAAGAACACAGTTCAGTGGCTTTTGATACATTTACAGACATGTGCAATTATCAGCACAGCCTAATTTGGGGCCATTTGTATCTCTCAAGAAAGAAACCCATGGCCATCAGCAGGTGCTCCACTCCCCCACACCATGCCCTTGGCAGTTGTTCATCTAATTTCTGTCTCTCTAAATTTGCCTATGCTGGACATTTCAGCAAAATGGGCACATGGAGTATGTGGCTTTTGGTGACTGGCTTCTTTCATTCAAGGTTCTTCAAGGTTGAGCCATGTTGAGCAGGTAATGGTACTATATTTCTTTTTATTTCTAAAAGATCACTTGTTGAATGGCTAAATCTCCTGGTATTTATCCATTCACAAGTGGATGACATTTGGGTTGTAGCAATATTTTTGATTGCACTGTATTAAACAGCACGTTTATATGGTTAAAATGAGATTGAGACATGATGTTATACACTGAGGATTTCTCTTCATTTCTCTCCCCATCTTCTCTGCATCAATAACCATTTCATTGGCTTTTGCTGCATATCTTTCAAGAGTTTCTTGATGCGAAAGCAATCAACGCAACCACAGGTACTCAATATGCTTGCTTTATCATGCTGGCTATTGTACAGCATGCGACACTGTGTCCGGAACTTTTTGTCTAATGTGTCTTCGTGTACACTTCAGGTCAGCACATGTGGCCGTTACATTCACTCTTTGTTTTACTGAACTACATTACTGAGGCATAATTGATACATAATAAAATGCACATATTGGAGGAATACACAGTTGAGTTATGAAACCATCACCACAATCAAGAAAATGAACAGTCCTACCACCAACAAATGTTCTTCCTGCCCTTTTATGATTCCTTTCTCTCCCCTTCCTGTCCTCAGGCAACTTCTGATATGCTGTCACTATATATTAGTTTGTATTTCCTATAACTTATATAAATGGAATTATGCAATATATACTTTTTAAACTTAGCTTATTCTACTAAGTATGGTTATTTTTGAGAATGTCCATGTTTTCACATGTATGGGTTCCCTTTTTATTGCTATGTGGCAAGTCATTGTGTGGATACACCTCAGTTTGCTTATTGACTTAGATGAAATTGGATTGGTTCTAGTTTTCTAGTTTTGAGTTATTACAGATAAAGCTGCTGTAGACACTAGTATATTTGTGTAGACAAATACATCCATTTCTCTTAAGTAAACACCCGGGAGTTAAATGGCCAGATCATTGGTGCACATTCACCTAAGCTGTCTCCATAGTAGTTGTATAATTATGTGCTCCTAAAACAGTATACAAGAGTTCCAGGTCTGGCCGGTGCCACGGCTCACTTGGCTAATCCTCTGCCTACGGTGCCAGCACCCTGGGATCTAGTCCCGGTTGGGGTGCCGGATTCTGTCCCGGTTGCCCCTCTTCCAGTCCAGCTCTCTGCTGTGGCCCGGGAAGGCAGTGGAGGATGGCCCAAGTGCTTGGGCCCTGCACCCGCATGGGAGACCAGGAGAAGCACCTGGCTCCTGGCATTGGATCAGTGCAGCGCCAGCCATGGCAGCCATTTGGGGGGTGAACCAATGGAAGGAAGACCTTTCTCTCTGTCTCTCTCTCACTGTCTAACTCAGCCTGTAAAAAAAAAAAAAAAAAAAAAAAAAAAAAAAAAAAAAAAAAAAAAAAAAAGTGTTCCAGGTCTTTCATAACATTTCCTACACTATTGTCAGACTTAAATATTTCAGGCTTTCTAATGTTGTGGTGCTCTTTCATTGTGGTGTTAATATGTATTTCCATGATAACTGACATTAAGAATCTTTTTAATGCGCTGACTTGATAATCACATATCTTCTTAAAAGAAGTATAAAAATCTATTCATATTTATTTATTATTTTCTTGTTAAATTTTTAGGATTCTTTAGATATTCTGTATGCAAATTTTTTTATTGGAAACATTCACAATTCCTTTTCTCCCAGTTTGTAGCTTGACTTTTCCTTTTCTTAACAGTGTCCTTTCAATGCCAGATGTAGGTTTTTTTTAATCCAATTTATCAATTTGTTCTATGGATTGTGAATTTTGTGTCATAATGGAGAATTCTTACTGTCATCTAAGATTACAGTTTTCACTGCTTTATTTTTCTATAAATTATACAGCTTACGACACACACACACACATATATTGTTCTCTGGTACATTTTGCATCAGTTTTTGTTTAAGTTGTGAAGTATGAATTAAAGTTTCTTTTAAAAACTGTATGGCCTCCCAGTTTCTTTAGTACAATTATTTTAAAATACTTCTTCCTTCACTGAATTATCTTTCCACCATGCTTGAACATCCCTTGTCTACACAATTGTGGCATGAGTAGTGTAGTCTCAGTTCTGTCCCTTAAGCTTGCCTGTCCTTACAGCAAAGCCTCGTTGCCTTGTGTACTAAAGCTGTGTGGCAAATTAGACAATGTTAGTCTTCCACATTTGTGTTTCCTTTATCAAAGTGTTTTTGACTTTTCTAGGTCATTGGCTTCTCTATGTAAATTTTAAAAATCACTTTTTCTGTTTCTACATAAAATCTTACAGTAATTTAATTTATTTCAATGTGTTTTAATTTTTCTCAGCATGGATTTTATAATTTCAGTCCATAGATCCTTCACATTTCGGCATATTTATGCCAGAGTAGTTCATACTGCTTGGTAATGCTGCAAATGGTGTTTTTAAAATTTATTTCTAACTAGCAATTTCAAGAAAACTGATTTTCAGATTGACCTTTTGTTCTGCAATCTTGCTACACTCATATATCAGCACTAGTAGCTTTTTTGTAAATTACATCAGATTTTCCACGTAGACAATCACGTCCTCTCTGGATAAAAAAGTTTTATTTCCTCCTTTCTGAAACAGATTTGTTGTCCTTTTCCATGTTTTATCACACTGTTTAGAATTTCATAAGGAGTTGAACAGGAATGATGAAATGGATTTTTTCTTCTTGTTATTCCAGATCTTTCACATTCAGCCTTTCTAAACTAGATAGGGTATTAGCTGTGTGTGTGTGTGTGTTGTGTGCTTGTGTGTGTGTTTGCAGGAGCCTTAGGTCAAGAAGAAAAGGTTCCCTTGCCACTTTGCTGAGACTCTTAAAAATTAATTTAATTTTGTTATTTTTATTTTAAAAGAGTCAATGTGATTTACAGGTGCAATTCTAAGAACATGATATTCTCTTCCTTTCTTCCTCCTTCCCTTCCCCCACACCTCTTTCCTTCTCTCTCTTTTTCTTTTTTTTTTTTTGAGATAACATTTTAAAATTAAATTGTAGTAAAAGGCGGCTTACTACTTCACAGAATAAGCTTAAAAAGTAAAAGCCAAAAATACCCTAGTTTATTTGGAATACAGACAATGACTGTAAACAATAATTGAATGGAAAAATGACCTTTTCACTCATATTAAATTTTAAAGTAATATTAAATTTAAAATATTAAATTTTAAAGTAATCATGGATCATTAAAACTATAGTAGATAACATTCTTAACCATTGGTCTGACAAAGGTATAAAACAAGGCTTTACAAAAGCATATTTGCAGCAATACTGATACACATATTCTTTGTTTTCTGTTTTTTTAAATTTTAGCTTCCACATATAAGGGAGAACACACAATATTCATCTTTCTGGGTCTGGCTTATTTCGCTCAACATGATGTCCTCCAGTTTTTTCCAGTTGCATGAGACTTTTTTTTTTTTAAATCCATATGGATGTTTGATTTTGTCAAATATTCTTTTTATATCTATTGAGATGAACATATAATTTTTCTTTATGACCCTACTAATGTGGTGAATTAGATCAGGTTTTTTTTAAATAAATATTACACTAACCTTGAATTCTTGGAATAAATCCCATTTGGTTTTTGCACTAGTTTTCTATTTCTGTGTAACAAATTACCACAGACAATGACTGAAGACAATGCTCACTGATTATCTGACAGTTCTACAGTGAGAAGTTAGACACGTGTTATCCATATTTTCTGCTCAGCTTTCATATGCTGGAATTCTTGTACTGGCCAGGATGTGTCTCATCAGGATCTCAGTCATCAGCTCTTTGGCATAATTAAGAATGCAGGACCAAGATCATCATATTCTTCTTGGCTATTGGCTTAGGGATGTTCTCAGTTTCTACGGGCTACTCTAAAAACTTAGCCATGTCATCTCTCACATCTTGCAGTCTTCCAAAGTGGGCTGGAGAACTCTTTCTCCAGTTTAAAACAGAATCTTGTAATGTTATCAAGGGAGTGACTGTTCCACCAAATTCAGAGATCTCATCCACACACAAATAGAGAGTTATATGAGGTGTTTATACCAGATGACAGAAATCTTGAGCACTGCCTTAGAATGTTGTCTGACACAATCCAGATGTCTTATCCTTTTAAATGTTTTGGTAGATTCTATTTGAGAAAACTGGGTTTAGAATTTCAGCATCTGTGTTCATGGTGATGTTAGTCTGTCGACTTCTTGTAACATCACTATCTTTCTTGTAATATCTTTATCTTTTGTTTCACAGTAATTCCAGACTCATGGATGTAGAGATATGGGTTATTTAGAAGTGTTATTTAATTTCCAAATACTTAGGGATTTTCTAGACATCTTGTTTGATTTTTAAATTTAATTTTATTGTATTCAGAGAAAAAATATTCTCTGATTTGAACCTTTTAAAATGCAGTGACATATTCTATGGTCCATAAAATACTCATCTTAGTAAATATTGTGTATCATTGAAAAGGAATGGATATTCTGCTTTTGTTGGGTGGAGTGGAATATAAATGCCAATTAAGTCAAGGTGCTGGACAATAATATATAAATCTAATATCTCTTAATGACTTTACATCTACTTGGCCCATCAGTTATTAAAAGACATTAAAATCTCTCACTTATTTTAGTGTTTGTCTATTTTTTACAGTTTTAAGAGTTTGTGCCTTATGCATTTTTGAATCATTGTTATTATGTGCATAGATATTTAGGTATTGATTAACCAGTAGTTTGGTTTTGTTTTCTTCACATTTCATTGCTTAGGGTTTCATGCTTATTTTATAGTTAAAATTTAGAAAGAATAGATAACCATTACTTTTCCAAATATTTTTCTTGTCTTTTTCCCTCATAACTTTGTGTCCTGTAAGGATTCATATTGCACATTTATTAGGTCGTGTGAAGTTTTCCCACTTCCCACTCATTAATGATCTTTTTAGGTTTGTGGATGCTCTTTTATTTTTGACACGTCATTTGGGATAGTGTTTATTGCTGAATATTTAAGTTTATAAATGTCTCCTGTAAAGTCCAATCAGACATTAAATTATGTCCAGTGATCTTCTTGTTTTATTTTTGAGACTCAGGTAGTGTAACGTTATTCTTTAGAAATGTGATTTGAGGGGTATTGTGGCACAGTGAGGTAAGCCTCCCCCTGCAGCTCCTGCAGCTCCTGCATCCCACATGGGCACTGATTCTAGTCTTGGCTGCTCCACTTCCAGTCCAGCTCCCTCCTAGTGCTATGGGAAAGCAATGGAAGATGGCTCATGTCCTTGGGCCGCTGCACCTGTGTGGGAGGCCTGGAGGAAGCTCCTGGCTCCTGCTCCGGAATGGCCCAGCTCTGGCTATTGTGGCCATTTGGAGAGTGGACCAGTGGATGGAAGACCTCTCTTTCTGCTTTTCCCCCTCTCTATAGCTTTGCCTCTCAAATAAAATGTATCTTAAAAAAATTGATTTGGGGGCTGGCACTGTGGCGCAGTGGGTTAACGCCCTGGCCTGAAGCGCTGGCATCCCGTATGGGCACCGGTTCTAGTCCTGGCTGCTCCTCTTCTGATCCAGCTCTCTGCTATGGCCTGGGAAGGCAGTAGAAGATGGCCCAAGTCCTTGAGCCCCTGCACCCACGTGGGAGACCCAGAGGAAACTCCTGGATTCAGATGGGAGCAGCTCTGGCTGTTGCGGCCATCTGGGGAGTGAACCAGCAGATGGAAGACCCTTCTCTCTGTCTCTACCTCTCTCTGTAACTCAGTGTTTCAAATAAATAAAATACATCTTTAAAAAATTGATTTGAATATTAAAAAATTTCATGTATCAATTTAGCTTTTGAACATTTGGAATATTTGTAGTATCAGCTTTAATATTTTTGCTAATTATAACATCAGTACCAACTTTAGAACATTTGTGATTTTATCTCATTAGTGGTCATTTTCCCCTATTTGTTTGCTTTTCTGATAATTCTCAGTTGGATGCCACACATTGTGATCTTTATTTTACTTAGCAGTAGATATTGTTGTTAAGATTTGTTAAGTGAATGCAGAATAGTGTTGAACACTATTCCTCATTGCTGAGATAACACCCTTCTGAGTTTTCTATTCAGGGCCTATATATCTTGAGATTTGCCATTGTGACTGGTGGAGGCAGACATTATTCCTAGTCTTATGTCCATGCTGGACACTAATAATCTCCTCAGGTGGTTCTTCATATACTCTCAGCCACTTCCCTTCCATGCATGTGCCAACAGCAGGAAGGACTTGCAGGACTTAATTGGCTTCCTGTTTTTCGGCGTTAGTACTCTTTGTTAACTGATGTCTGTTATTTTGCCGATTATGGTACTAGTTTTTTTTTTTTTTTTTTTTTTTTTTTTTTTTTTTTTTTTTTTTTTACAGGCAGAGTGGACAGTGAGATAGAGAGACAGAGAGAAAGGTCTTCCTTTTTGCCGTTGGTTCACCCTCCAATGGCCGCTGCGGCTGGTGCCAGGTACTTCTCCTGGTCTCCCATGGGGTGCAGGGCCCAAGCACTTGGGCCATCCTCCACTGCACTCCCGGGCCACAGCAGAGAGCTGGCCTGGAAGAGGGGCAATCGGGACAGAATCCGGCACCCCAACCGAGACTAGAACCCGGTGTGCCGGCGCCGCAAGGCGGAGGATTAGCCTAGAGAGCCGCGGCACCAGCACACCATATAGTTTGTTCTTTTGTCATTGCTGTTGTTTCAGATGGCCTCCTTTTGAATTCTGGTTACTTGGGCTGGAAGTGGGAGTTGCTGGTAAAGCTTTCATTGCTGGTCTTTTAGGTAGCCTCAAATTGTGTTGTTCTTACCTTGGCTGGAAGTGAAAGTCAATTCTGAAAAGCTGAATTCTATTCAGTTGTGTAGATTTACCATAGTTTATAGTTAATTCCTTATTGTAAACCTGCATAGTCTTAATTTTGTTTTTGTTTTAGGAATATACCAAATGTATCACAACTAAGTCTGGTGAATGTTTTCAGATTTCCTTCCATTAATAAGTATGGAGCACTCCCTCTAGCAATGTTTGACAGTAAATACCTTTTTAAATAAAGAGTTAATTTTTTGTTTGAGAGGCAGAGTTAGAGACACATACAAACACACAGATCTTTCATCTGCTGCTTCACTCTCCAGTTGGGCCAGGCCAAAACCAGGATCCAGGAGATTCTTCCGAGTCTCCCATTTGTGTGCAGGGGTCCAAAAACTTGAGTCATCTTCCAGTGCTTTCCCAGGCACATTATCTGGGAGCTAGATCAAAAGTGGAGCAACCAGGATGTGAACCGGTAACCATTTGGGATGTCAGCATTACAGGTGGTGGCTTTACCCATGATGCCACAATGCCGCCTCCCCAAAAATAGATGTTTTACAGGTCTTAGAATACATTCCAAAAGGAGAGAATGTCAGTATTTAATGACTCTTTCCCTAGATTTTTGTTCATAACCCATATTTCTGATAGTTTTTGACACAGCAACAAGTGTTACAAGCCTATGTCTATTTATGAAATTGAAGACGAATTCTTCTCCTAGAGCTGACTTATTGTGACTGCATCCCCCCCCCCCCAGAAGTGAATATATGTGGCTATCGCTTTTTCTTCAACAGATGCATAATTATTTCTGTTGAGTCAGTTTCTGCTTTCTCACTTTAAAAGTAAGTTTATTTGATCACTTCTGCTAATAGTTGTCTCCAGATAATGTTTAGTCACATTCTTCCCCTTCCAAGAATCTAGGTGGAATCTCAATGTTTCCCACTGCAGGTGAAGTTCCTCAGCTAGTGGAGATACTCCTCTACTCATGATGGGATGTGTCTCAATCAACGCACTGGAAGGTGAAAATATCGTAAGTCAAAAAGGCATTTATCACATCTAGTGTCCTGAATGTCCTAGCTTAGTAATATGGTATACGTAGAGGACTGATGCCTCTTTCTCCACTGTGGGCTGGCCGGGAGCCATGACACTGCCTCTGCACAGTGTTTCAAGACAGTAAGATCCTGCATATTGCTAGCCCAGGGAGAGCTCAAAATTACAGAACTTAAGTATACATTCTACAGAATGTGCATCACTTTTGTACTCTGGTAAAGCAATAAAAAAGAATGCTCTAAGCTGAGCCATTGTTAATTGGAAACCATCTATGTAATGATATGCCCTTCTACTGCATGGTGTTTGCCAACGTGTACCATAGCTGAGGAGCCGTGCCATGGCGTTGACGTATATTAGAGAAAAAGAAGCACTGTGAAGTTAACAAGACTTGGGCAATACTCCTGCAAATGGATGATTTTACATAGCCAAATTCAAATATTTATTCATTTTATTCCTTATATTTGACATTCCTACCTACCCTTGAACTCTACCAGTGAATTTAAATCCTATGAATGGTACAGACTTGCACATAGTAGATGAAAGGTGGCTGTTTAAGCCATATCTTTAAGTATTCATGGTAAGCAGTGGGGAAGCAGACTATACTCATTTGTTCTTGAGATCTAAGTGGCCACTCTTTTAAAGGTGCACTTTGCCCAGATTATTTTAATTTTTATGGTTTTCTTGATCTTAACCAATATTTTCTGTATCTCAGGCAGTGTGTTGGGAAGTTCCCCCTTTTCCTTCTCAAATGATAAAAGTTATATCAATGTGAATGGAATAGAAGCAAGAGTGGGTTCATTACAGTTTTAAACTAATTTCTTATTTATGTCTCTGAAGGCTGGAGTGGGAACATTCAAAAACATAAACAATTAAGATCTCAAATCAATATAGCATTTTTTTACCCAGAAAGCTTTTATTTAAGATATACATACTTCCTTCATTTCATATACACAAATACAGAAACACAGTAATTCTTCCCATCCTACCCTCCCTCCCACCCACACTCCCACCCTTCTTCCTTCTCCCTTTCCTATTCCTATTCTTATTTTTTTTTTGACAGGCAGTGTTAGACAGTGAGAGAGAGAGAGAGAGACAGAGAGAAAGGTCTTCCTTTTTCCATTGGTTCAGCCCCTAAGTGGCCACTACCGCTGGCACGTTGTGGCCGCTGCACTGCGCTGATCCGAAGCCAGAAGCCAGTTGCTTTCTCCTGGTCTCCCATGCGGGTGCAGGGCCCAAGGACCTGGGCCATCCTCCACTGCCCTCCCGGGCCACAGCAGAGAGCTGGACTGGAGGAGGAGCAACCAGGACAGAATCCGGCGCCCCAACCGGGACTAGATCCCGGGGTGCTGGCGCCGCAGGTGGAGGATTAGCCTAGTGAGCCATGGCACCGGCCCCTATTCTTATTTTAAGCAAAGATCTATTTTCAATAAACTTTATGCTCATAAAATTAATCCTATAATAAGTAAAGAGTTCAATAAATAGTATGGAAAATAAAAAAAACCTGTTCTTCAACAGTCAAGACAAAATCATCACATCTCAAAGTGTTGATATCACTTCTATGGATTACCTTTTAGGTACTCTGTTAGTTACTACAGACCAGGGAGAACATATACTATTTGTCTTTTTGGAACTGGCTTATTTCATGATGTATAATGGTTTCCAATTGCATCCATTTTGATGAAAACAACAGGATTTCATTCTTTTTTACCACTGTGTAGTATTCCATGGTGTATATATACCATAACTTCTTTATCCAGTCTTAAGTTGAAAGACATCTGGGTTGATTTCATATCTTAGCTATTATGAATTGAGCCTAAATGAACATGAGGGTACAGATAACCCTTTCAGATGTTGATTTCTTTTGGTTTGGGTAAGTTCCCTGGAGTGGGGGTCATATGGTAGGTCTATATTCAGATTTCTGAGGTATCTCCATACTGTCTACCAAAGTGTCTGTACCAGTTTACATTCCCACCAACAGTGGATTAGGGTACCTTTCCCCACATACCCTCACCAGCATTTGCTGTTTGTTGATTTCTGAATGAAAGCTATCCTAACTGGGGTGAATTGAAACTTCATTGTGGTTTTGATTTGTATTTCCTTGATGGCTAATGATCCTGAGCATTTTTTCATGTGTCTGCTGGCCATCTGAATTTCCTGTTTCGAAAGATGCCTGTTCAAGTCCTTCGCTCATTTCTTAATTGATTGTTTTGTTGTTGAGCTTTTTAAGCTCTTTATAGATTCTGGATATTAATCCTTTATCAGTTGCATAGTTTGCAAACATTTTCTTCCATTCTGTCAGTTGCCTCTTTACTTTGCTGAGGGTTTCTTTTGCAGTACAGAAGCTTATCAGCTTGATGTAATCCTATTTGTCATTTTTGGCTTTGATTGCCTGTGCTTCTGGGGTCTTTTCCAAGAAGTGAGCCTAAGTGTGTATGTATGTATGTGTGCATGTATTTGAAAGGCAGAGCAACAGAGGATGGGGGGTGGGAGAAGAGAGAGAAAGAGAGAGATCATCTGCCTCTGATTACTTCCCAGATGGCTGCAAAAGCCAAGCCTGGGCCAGACCAAAGCCAGTAGCCAGAAATACCATCTGGGTCTCCCATGTGGGTGGCAAGCACTAAAGTGCCCGAGTCTTCACCTGCTACTTCCCAGCTGGATAGAAGTAGACTAAGTGTGTGGTCGGCACTGTGGCATAGTGGGTTAAGCTGCCACCACTAGTGCCGGCATCCCATATGAGTACCGGTTTGAGTCCTGGCTACTGCACTTCTGATTGAGCTCTCTGGTATGGTCTGGGAAAGCAGTACAAGGTGACCCATGCACCCACGTGGGAGACCCAGAAGAAGCTCCTGGCTCCTGGCTTCGGATCGGCTGCTGCGATCATTTGGGGAGAGAACCAGCGGATGAAGACCTCTCTCTCTCTCTCTCTGCCTCTGCCACTCTGTAACTCTGACTTTAAAATAAAAAAATGCATCTTTAAAAAAGAGAAGTAGATAACTGGGATTCTAACTGGCATTTTGATAAGGGATGTGAGTATCCCAACCAGAGATTTAACTTACTGCTCCACAATGCTGGCCCCAGCTAAATTTATTTCATTGGGAAATTTTTAAAAAAAATTTTTCTTTATTTCAGCAGATTTTTCAAATTATAATTTCAACACAAAATATAGATTTAAAGTCAATTTAAATAATATGCACAATAGTTACTTCTTTGCATAACACAACCTAAGGAAGAATTTTAGAAGCCAATGAGAAGAAATCGGCAAATCTTTATTTTTTATGACACTAAAAAGTAGAACTCTTCTGGTAGTTGAGCAGGAGTAAGAATTGAGTTCAATGAAAACATAAAAATAACAGAAGTGTTATAGGGAATTGCTTGGAGGTGATTATAGAATGCCTGCAGCACATTGTAACATTTCCTGATATGTTTGTCACTGCTGGGAGAATAAAGAAGCCGATCTAGAGTCATTTAAAATTGTATTTATAAAACTGTGATGGATGAGTATTTAAGAGAGTCGTTGTGTATAGGCACAACTGATCTAATTATCCATTAGCCAATCACCGTATTGGAAAAATATGCATCTTAATAAGATCAAGTCCATTTTTCATGCCACCCATAATGATCCCATCAGGGATTATGTATCTCAGTTTCTCATCATTGTTACATTAGCCTCAAAATGCGATTGTGCTTTTAGTCTAACTTTAGTATTCTAATATAGAAGACAATGCTACTCAATATTATCAGTAGCAACAACAGAAAATAATCAAATCTCATGATCATTGCCAATAACCTAGAGACCGAGGACATCAGCTGGTCAGCATATTCCAAACAGATGCATGAGTAGAGTTAAAAATGAACCAACCAATTTGTTGGTCACTGCCTGATATTTAAGTCATAATTATCAAGTACCGTGGTGGAAAAAGAAGTGGAAGACAATTCCATGATGTCTCAGAGCCTTTGGCTTAAGACGTAACACCAGGTCACCTGAACAGACAGTCTGGATGCAAATGACATGAGTGGATCACAAAGTACTTATCACCAGTAGTGCATGGGTTCTTACCCTGAAATCACCGTGGAGCCAAGGCCAGGGCTTTAGGAAGGAGTCATAGCAGGGCTTTGTAGCAGGGCAACCACCTGAGAGGTTGAGGTTGGCACTAAAAACCGGTGCTTGAGGAGTGACATCCAGTGAGACAGAGACAAACCTGGCAGGCTGCGGGGGAGGTATGGTGTGGAGGTCCTCGGTGTACCATTTAGGGTCTGAGCTTAGTTTCTTACCCACGCTGAAGCATGACAGGTGAAAGTGGAAGTTACCAAGTCCTTGATGCCTCAGGAATATGAACCGTTCTTTTGCTTCTTAAAGCCAAATAGGGGCAGGGAAAGATTAGAGCGGTGTGTCTAGGCTGAAAGTCAAGCTTATCAGATTTAGTATCACCCGTGTTGCTGGTCAGTTATATGAATTGTGCAAATCACTTGAGTCCTCTGTAGTTTAATTCTAGATTGATGACATGTAATGGTAAAACTGACACATTAACTCAGCAGTTTTCAAAAACATAAATTGAGAACAAGCAATGTACACAATATGGAAATTAGCCTTCAGGAATATCAAGACTTGTCATCATTGTGATCCTGCAAGCTCTGTAGAAAAAGCTGTGAATTGTCTTAGCTGTAGGGCTATACCTTCAGCAGGCCATCCATTCGGCTCTATTCTAGGTGCAGAGAGCAGAGCAGTGAACAGCACGCATTCCCAGTGTCTCAGAGCTTGTATTCCACTGCGGGAACATTTGAAGTGAGTAGGGTGGCTGTAATGTACTGAAGACTGGGTGGCTTAACTGACAGAATTTGTTGTTCATTTCTAGAGACTGAAGTCTTAGACCAACGTGTTGGAAGTGTTAGTTTTTTCTAAGGCCTCTCTCTGTGGCTTATGGGAGACCATAATTTTGCTGTGCCTTCACGTGGTCTTTCTGTCATGTGTATGTGTGCCCATGTGCAATCTGGATTAGGAACTACCCTAGTGGCTACATTTTAACATTGACACCTTTTAAAGATCCTGAGCCTAATACAGGCACATTTGAAATTGTGGGGAGCAACTGGGAGCAACTCGGACTAGACTAAGTTACTGGAATTAAGACTTATTCTATGCATCTGCTCTCCCACAATATGGCGCTGGGAGAGGAGAAAACAGCTTCTACTCAGCTGCCTCCAGTTCAATCAATAAACTGTAGGACCTGCTCCTGATTGGAGGAGAGCAGTGTACTCGGCGTGTGGGTAGTAGAGTTGGGATTGGTGGAAGAGGACTATAAAGGAGGAAAGAGACAACATGCACGGGGAACATCTAAGGGGAACATCTATCTGAAGGAACACCTGTGCAGCCCCCGAGAGAGCCGGCCGGCGGTGTGCCGCTCCCCCGCGGAAGTGGGGAAAGTGGCTAGGGGGAACCGCCCTTCCACGGAGGTGGAAGGGTCGGTAGCCAACCCGGGAAGAACCAGCAGCAAACCCGGGGAGGGCCGAGCAGACGAAAGAACAACGCAGGGTCCTGTGTCGCTCCTCCACGAAGACGGGGAGCAACAGAAATATGAGGTTTAAGGATTGTAGTGTATGAGTTTTTCAGGCACACAATGCAGCACATAACAGGAGATAGACAATAAACAAGTAAGCACACAAAGACAAGTGGCATCTGAATGAGGCAGTGCAGTCTCATGAGAAGAGTTACCATAGAAGGGTAAAAAAAAAATGGAACCCAAACATAAGTTTATTTAGGTGTGAAAGAATTTGAAGTCAAATCTCTGCCTAGTTCATGTCTCCTGAACTTGTTGAAGACCCATGCACAAAGAAGAGCTCTAACATGAAGACATTGCAAGATGGGGGGGGGGGTAGAAATCATGCCTGTTGGAGAGCTTGGTGCGTGACCCCCACCATAGCTCAGGGGCACGGTGCACAGGTGTCTGACCCACTCCTGCAGGAAGGGCTCCTGGCAGGGAACTGTACCACCAGGGAAAGTTTGCCACTGGGAGGCACTGGTTTGGGCTTGGTGTTGCTGTGGAGGAGGGGTGGCCACTTGGTCAGCCATCTATCCTGGGGGCCTCCCGAGGGTTTAGAAGGACTTCCCACAAGAGGCTAGGGGAGCAGGAATCACAGCCATGAGCATTCGCAAGCACAAAGGTCTGAGTGAAGGGAGCTTCAGTAGAGAAATTGGGAGGCCCTGGATGAACCCCTCAAAAACATCCTTTAAGATTCAGAGCTATGGGCACTATGCTAGTTATATTTTCTCCCTTTTATGTTTCTTTCACAGCCTTGCTTCCAGCCTGGGAGGGCTATGAGCCGGGTTGCATTCAGTGGTGGGTGGGCAGAGAGAGGTTGGACTGGGAGCAGCAGATAGACTGAACAGAGGGAGGCTGGTGGTCTTGACTCTCCTAGTGCACTAGAGTTTTACTGAAGAGAGTGACAGAGTTGCAGTGACTGGACCAGTTAGATTTATTATCTGAGAGTGACCAGAAATAAAACAAGACCTGCCTGTGAGTCTATTTAAAGCAGAGGGAAGAGTAGACAGGGTGGATTTTCAGGGAGCAGTTATGGGAATAACAATTGCTTTTCTCAGTGTATTTTGAGAGGACTGGTTTTGGAAGACAGATTTTACCTTTCAAGAAAATCTAAGGGGTAGACATTGTGGTGCACAGGTTAAACAACCCACATCCCTTATTGGAGTATCTCAGCTACTCCATGCTTCTCTGATCTAGCTCCCTGCTGGTGCACCTAGGAGGCAGCACAAGATGGCCCAAATACCTGGGTCCTCGCTACCCATGTGGGAGACTTGGAAGGAGTCCTGAGCTCCTGCCTTTGGCTTGGATGAGCCTTAGCTGTTAGGAGCATTTAGGGAGAGAGAAGATGAAACCTCTCTCTCTTTCTCTTGCTCTCTCTTGCTCTTTCTCTCTCTGCCTTTATAATAAATGAAGAAATCTTAAACACACACACACACACAAAGCAGTACAAATCATGGACCTACAAACTCTTTCTGTAAAGGGCCAGAAGAAACTACATTTGGTTTTGCTACCCAAGAGCAGCCAAGGTTATCATCTAGGTGAATATCTAGTTTTTTTTTAAAAAGATTTATTTATTTGAAAGACAGTTACAGAGAGAGGTAGAGACACAGAGAGAGGTCTTCCATCTGCTGGTTCACTCCCCAGATGGCTGCAATGGCTGGAGCTGTGCCGATCTGAAGCCAGGAGCCAGGAGATTCTTTCTGGTCTCCCATGTGGGTGCAGAGGCCCAAGGACTTGGGCCATCTTCTACTGCCTTCCTAGGCCATAGCAGAGAGCTGGATCGGAAGAGGAGCAGCCGGGACACGAACCAGTGCCCATATGAGATGTCGGCGCTTCAGGTCAGGGCTTTAACCCACTACGCCACAGCACCAGCCCCAGCATATATATAATTTAAGATTTATTTCTTTATTTGAAAGGCATAGTTACAGAGAGGAAGAGTCAGCTGGTTCACTCCCCAGATGGCCACAACAGCCAGGGCTGAGCCAGGCTGAAGCCAGCTCTCCCACATGGATGGCAGGGGCCCAGGCACTTCAGCCATCTTCCGCTGCTGTCCCCGGATCATTAGCAGGGAACTAGATTGCCAGTGGAGCAGCCAGGACTTGAACTCATACTCATAAGTGATGCTGGCAGTGCAGGTAGTGGCTTAATCTCTGTGCCACAACATCGGCCCCTTGTGTAGGTACTCATCTACCAAGAAAGGAAACATGTTCGGACACATTTTTTGATGAAATTCAAAATGCAGTGAGTATGATGTTTTTGCAATGCAAGTCTGCTTTGAGCAGAGTGGGATGCTTGATTTCTTCATTGGAAGTGAAGTTAGTGTCCCCTGTCATCTAATCGACTGCAAAGTTTCCACTGTATAGACCATGAGCTGGAGCAGTATACGAGGGGACAGGCAATGAGGCTGTTTAGCCCATAGGCCATAGTGTGCTGAAGGTCTGAGACGATGCTTTACTTAGTTCTATTATCACATTTACAAGGCTGGAGTCAGTGAGGGTGTTGCTGGTGGAATGTGAATTAAGCTTGATGAAGCGAGTTGGAGAACAGGGGGACTCCCCCCTCACAAAAACAGGCAAAGATGGCTTTGTTTGTCCTTTTCTGCGGGTGATTCCATGAAAAGCAAGAGGGGAATAAGTGGAAATGTGCCATAGCACTAAACTAGGTTTTTATTTTTGTTCATCAATCCTTTAATAACTGACCTGTGTGTTTTGTATATGCATTTTCAAGATTTCTAGCATCCAAGAAAGCACAAATATGAGTCAGATCCTTCCTGGTACATGGTGGAATATGAAAGTTATTGTTGAAATGCTATGTGTTTTTTTTTTTTTTTTTTGACAGGCAGAATTAGAGAGAGAGAGAGACAGAGAGAAAGGTCTTCCTTTTGCCATTGGTTTACCCCCCAAGTGGCTGCTGTGGCTGGCGCGTTGCAGCTGATCCAAAGCCAGGAGCCAGGTACTTCTCCTGGTCTCCCATGGGGTGCAGGGCCCAAGCACCTGGGCCATCCTCCACTGCACTCCCTGGCCACAGCAGAGAGCTGGCCTGGAAGAGGGGCAACCGGGACAGAATCCGGCGCCCTGACCAGGACTAGAACTTGGGGTGCCGGTGCCGCAGGTGGAGGATTAGCCTATTGAGCCGTAGCGCCGGCTGAAATGCTATGGTTTTGAACACAGCAAATATTACTGACTTCTAGGTTAGTGTGTGTTTGTGTGAGAGAGTGGGATGAATGAGATAGAAAAGAAGAGAAGAAACAGCAGAGGAGAAGATAAAGATTAGGAAAAACAACCATTTAGAACAAAGGGATGGAGATACTGGGGCAGGGGACGGCTTGAAAACTTCAGCTCTGTGATTTAGCACATTTGGAAATAGTGGCCAAACCACTTCACAGGCCCAACAGCGATATGCGAGTCAGAGTTCTTGACATTTATGAATTTCGCATACAGCAGCTTTGTAAATAGACGCAAAAGTGAGAATATTGATGTGATGAGAGTATCAGTGCATTGATCATGATAAATTGCTCACCGAATTGGCCAGAGGTGTGGATGGTTAACAAGTCTCATGATACAGTCACCATTACAGCCACTCATTATTGATATTGTTGACTGCAGGGAGCTTGCAATGGAGTATTGTACTCACATCACTCATTATTTGCTTTTCTAGTACATTTTTAAATCAGTGGTGTCAGTGTAAGCTCTCTTTGTTAAGAATAGAAGCTATAAATGATTGAAACCTTCAAAAAAGACAATAGAAGCCAACTCCCTACAGTGAGGAAATATTTTTTATTTTACATTGGAATTTCCTATCCCATATAGTCAGGATCAGACCAGAGAGTATACTGTTATATAGTTTCTTTACTTCTGTTAGTGTTTAACACTCTCGTCTTTGAACTCACCCTGTTATCATCCTTACACCCCTGGCAAATTTTTATTGGGTATTTGCTGAGTTTTTAATCACTTTATTCATTCTCAGGTTTCTATAGGTGTTTAGAAAAGTGGCTCTCTCTTCTACAATCTTTCCATCTTGACAGCAATTGCTATGATTCATTCTTTAGGTGACACATCGATAGGGGATGGATATACCAAACTTCATTTTCACAAACACACCAAATATTGAATGTAATTGTGTTCATCATTTTTCTTAAGAGATGAGAACTGTTCCATGTTTACCTCTATTTCATTCAACTCAATCTATCTTCTCCAACTGTACTAATTGGTTTTGGTGTAGTGTGGCACATTTAATCCTCTCATTTGTTTTCTTTTATCAATGCATTATTTTTAACTCTTCCGTTTGTCAGCTTTGCGTTTTTATTTTAAATTTGGGGTAACATTAAAAAATATGTGCATCCTAAAAGCTGAACTTCTGGGGGACTCGGAGAAGTCATTTACTTTAAAAATCGTTTCTGAAACCTGTGGAGAAATTTTCTCCACCAGACGCCTAGCTAGCGCATTGATTGGCAGGAAGCCTGGAAGGAAACACACTCCAGGTTTCTGAATTTTGTTTTGTTAGAAAGGCAGATAGAGCAGAGAGGGACCGATTGACTTGGAGATGAAGCTGTTAACTCCTCAAAATCTGGAATATACTTGGCAATTTCAGATATACACTCTTTTTTTTTTTTTTTTTTTTTTTTTTTTTTTTTTTTTGGACAGGCAGAGTTAGACACAGAGAGAGAGAGAGAGACAAAGGTTTTCCTTTCGTTGGTTCACCCCAAAATGGCCGTTACGGCTGGCGTGCTCACCGATCCAAAGCCAGGAGCCAGGTGCTTCCTCCTGGTCTCCCATGTGGGTGCAGGGCCCAAGCACTTTAGGCCATCCTCCACTGCTAAACTCCCCAGATGGCTGCAGTGGCAGGAGCTAGGCCAGCCCTCTCCCACCACTGATAGACGCATCAAAGTAGTTCTTTATGGCACTCAGTAGGCCCACATCAATGTACCTTTATCAGGCCAGGCTAAGTTCATAACCACTGGCCCACATCTCTGAGCCAATGGTGCACTGTTGGCCTCTCATGGTTGTCTTCACTGGTTACAACTCCAGTTCCTGCTGATGGATCAGGTATCTGTGTGGGTAACCAGTGTCCATGACACACTGATTGTACATCTGATGGCTGTCACACCAGAATGTGACTGTGTGGTCACCTTGACAAAGTATTTCCAGCATCGGCTGTTTTGGGTGGTGAGGGGCTCTGTGCGTGGGCTCAGGCCTTCTCTCTGATGGAACCAGAAATGTGTATGTGCAGGTTGAATGACCAGGATAGGCTTTGCAACCAATGTGTTAAATTACTTTTGAAATTTATTTCTCTTCTCTAAAACTAACGGTGAGAGGGAGGAGGAAGAGGGTGGGAGTGCAGGTTCGGTGGGAAGAATCACCATGTTCCTAAAGTTGTAATATGAAATGTATGAAGTTTATATCTATTAAATAAAAGGTTTCTGGAGAACAATAAAAAAAAAGACTAAGAATGAATTTCAAAGGGAAGGTAAAGTGTGATAAATGCAGGAAAGTAAGAGGCAAAAAACTTGCCCTCTTCCCCTCTGTCAGTAAGATGTCCACCAGCCTTGGCCTTGACAGGGCTGCCGAGGGGAAGCACCATCGTGCATGGGAGGACACCAACCTGTGTGTGTCTTCTGTGTCCACCCTGCTCTGCCACCCTGAGGACCAGGGAGAGCTTTGTGGGGTTTCTTCAGACCACAGGGATTAAGCTCCTGGGGTTGTAGCTCACTTGCACATATTTCTAATCATTCCCAGCACAAGTCAAGGAGTCCTCAACTTTTCTTGAAATAAACAGTCTGGCACTATCGGTATATTATAAAGCATCTTAGAATAGGCTCACAGAGATAGGGGAAAAGAAAACTACACAGTAGCACAGAACCAGCTGACCCATTTCTGAGTTGGTAATGCAAAGAGATCTTTGATTTTTTTTCAATTATATTCTTTACACATTGAAAGACAGGCTTAGAAAACAGTATCAGGACAATTAAAAACTTAGGTTTAGGCCAGGCTTATAGGAAGGGTACTTATGGGAAGGGTACTTTAGCTCGTTAAGTCCCTCTTGAATACACACATACACACAAGGGCACTTCAAAAGTCATGGAAAAATGGAATTAAAAGTGTGAGTTTATTTTGGTGCAAAATTCTTTTGAAATCCATGTATAGATTTTCCATTTTATACATTTTCCATATATATGAAAAACATTTCCACTTTCCACAAACATTTTGAGGTACCATGTATGAGCATGTGTATATATAGAGAGAAAGCTTAATGGACCTTGTTCTTCAAGACAAGTTAATCCCTATATTCCATTTTACTACACAATAATATGTATTCGTCAAGCTTTCTGTGTGTGCAAATATGTCTCTGCTAATATTATTTCTGTTCCACATGATACTTCCAGAAATTAATGATATATAGTCAATTATTAGTATAATAGAATATTAGTTAATCTGAGCAGTGGTATGTGACACAGCTTGATTACATTACCACTACCAGTAACCTCCTCCGCCCATCTGTCCATTCACCCAGCCAGTCATCCCACAAATTTTCCTTCTCCCACTCATTCCAGAACTCATGGAATCCCCACTGTATAGACATTATTCAGGTACCGGGACTTGAGGGAGGAGCCGCACACTATGGCCATGTTAAGCCACCCACATTCTAACCCTGGTCCTGCACAACCAGAGGCAGGCGTCAGAGCTGGCTTCATAAATGCAGGCTCCCTGGAGCCATGGCCACTCCTTAGTCAGGAGGGATCTGGAGAGTGTGTTTCTTTGGGTGTTGTTTGCTCTCAGGGAGGATTCCCTCCTGGAAGGTGAGGGAGGGACTGGGAGCAGAAGGGGTGGGAGCAGCTGGGTCAGAGTGGAAGGCAGTGTTCCAATCCAGGAAGAAGGTACAGGGCTGCAGGAGCTCCATGGCAAGAAACAGGAAGGCAGACGCAGAAAACTCAACACTAAATTGGAGAACAGACTGGGTGGGTCTAGAGCATGGGTAAAAGATACAAGAGGGGTGGTGGTATCTTTTGTGTTCCCTCTTATATGGAAAAGTTAGATTAAAATCATGATCTGGAAACCATAAGTCCCTCCTCCTCCCTGCATGTAATGTATCTACCTACCTGTCAGTCAAATAGACCCTCTCCCTTTCCCTGGATGTATCTTGCTTCCCCTGGGACCCGGGATGAGAGTTGGCAGTTGGGAGGGGTCATCTTCTTTCCTTGGAGACCAGGACATGCAGAGGCACTAAGGGTGCCCTCTCTCTACCTCCCTTCCCCCTATTCCTTTTCTCCCTCTGGCCCATTCTGCTCCTCAACTATGCCCTAGTGTGTGTGTGTGTGTGCACATGCGCATGCACTCATGATGGTTTTCTCACCTTTTAAATGAACTGCCACTTTGTGCACCATATATGCGCCTGTACTTAGAACGTTCCTCTAAGTAGAAGACAAGGGCCTGCAGTAACATTAAACCCCACCTCTCCCACATCACTGGGAACCCATAGGTGAGATAGATCCTGCTACTCCTGCCACGCAGGTAACAGGAGCCTTTTGTTGTGTTACTTTGATGATACCTGATGGCTCTGTTCTGTTTCTACCATGCTCGCTCTGTTTCTGTATGCTCCCTCTATGCCAGCACTGCTCTACACGAAACACCTTCTTCCATCATTCGCGTAAACCTGCCTGTACATTTTTATTATTTCTGTCTTAAAGAGGAGGACACTGAGGCACAGGAGTTTAAGAAAATTCCTCTGTCCAGCCCAGCAGACAGGACACAGGCTCTGTGCTGCAGATCGTCCCCTGCCCAGCACTGCAGGAGCTGTCCATGGGGGTGGCATGGCAGTGGATGACCTTGGCGCTCAGCAATGTGGCAGCTCTGTGCAGAGATCTTGCCCTTCCCGGCTCCGAGGAGGCAGGAGAGTTTAGTCTTTGTTGCACTGAACTGAGGTGCCTATGCTCTACGCTGGTGGAGGTATTCCCTCCACAGCCCCACAGTGTGAGGGGCATCTGTAGATAAGGGCATCATGGCTGCACCATAAAGCTGAGGCGCAGTGCAGGTGAAATGCCACACAGAAAGCACAGTTGGGGAGAAGGAAAGGCAGGGCAGCGGGCCCGTTTGCTCTGTGCAGCAGCAGTTCTCACAGGTGAACGCACAGATGACTACTCATCCGCAGCTTCCCTGCTGCCTGTGCCACGTGCCGTTGACCTATTACACCAGCACGTCTGGGCCTGAGACCCAGGCACAGGCATTTCCAGTCCCCCGGGGAGTTCTAAGATGCGGTTAAGGTGCGCTGTCTATTCACGTGGAACTGAGCTTCTTAGACTCTTGTGTGCCCCAGAGTCACCTGCAGGCTTTATTGAGGGCACTTTGCTGGGCCTGGCCCCAGTCAGTCTTCAGACGTGTGAAGATGCCCAAGGCTTGGAAAGGACTGTCTCACATGCAACCAGCGTTACAGGACTCCTCCTTAAGAGAAGACTTGATTAATAATTGAAAAGAGAATTTTAGCACAGTTTCCTTAAAACTAGGAATCTTCCATCATTGTCTTTTGGAACCACAAGAAAAAGTTTTTTTTTCCTGCATAAGAGTTAGAAATATTAATGTATTATTCTTCTAGGATATAAATTCTATATGATCCTACACTGCCTGTTTTAGTCACTGCTCTGCCCTAAACTTGGAGCTGCTCCTGGCACAGAGCATTAGTTCAACCGGTATTTGTTGGCTAAATAAACATTGCAAGGTTCTATATAGTCCTTAATACATGCAATCTATGCACTTCAGTAAGCACCCATGGTGTGCCGAGCTCCTACTGTGAGAGCAGGTAAATAAACGGACTTAGTTCCTGGTTTCATGAAGGGCACTTCTAAACAGAATGTAAGAATGTGGTGAAAGCATTTTAATACATATATGATAATTTCTATTTATGTATTTGATCAACTTGTGGACAAATAGATAGAAAGAAACAGAATAACAGAGCCCCCACTTGCTGGTGGATTCCCTCAGATACCTGGAACCAGCCTCCACCAAAGCTGGGAGCCTGGAACTCAACCCAGTGACAGGGCGGCTGCTTGAGCCACGCCCACCGTGCACATTATCAGGAAGCTGGAAGTGGGAGTGCAGCTGGTGCTGGAGCCCTGGCACGGTGCATAGAGTGTAAGTATCCCAGTAGCTTCTTAACCATCGAGCCAAACGCCCCCTACCCCAAAATGATGAGTTTTACTCAGTATGTTTCTATTTCTGTAGATAAACAATGGTTTTATTTTTCTGTAGAACTCTATTCATAAGTTTGATTGTAAAAATTCCGTAAAATCCATAAAGTAGCTGCTATGTGTTTTAGGATTCAGTGTGATAAAACTCTATGTTTATACACATTTCTAAGGTGAAGTGGCTGTTGCGTTTTGTTTACTTACTCATTCACTTGAGAGGTCCACTCCCTAAATGCCCACCATGGCTGGGGCTTGGCTGAGGCTAGAGTCAGGAGGCAGGCATGCAATCCAAGTGTCCCACATGGGTGGTAGGAATCCCAGTACTTGGGCCTTCATGGCTGCCCCTCAGGATCTGCATTGACAGGAAGTTAGAATCAGGAACCCCAGGCAGGAATTGAACCCAGGTACTCTGTTGTGGGATGTCGGTTTCCCAACTGGCATCTTAACTGCTAGGCCAAATGCTAGCTCTGAAGTTGTGTCCTCTTAGACAGGGACAAAAAAGATATATTTGGTAAACTATCCATGACGCTCTTGAAAACATGAAGAGTGCTAATGAATAGGTTGTTTAAAAGAAGTATGTATGAATTAATGTCGCAGCCTAAAGTTTATATGCTGATTTACTGATACCTCTGGGATAATGCATTCAAGCAGGTGTTATTTAGATTTTATATTCCAAAAGACTTGTTTTGAAAGCTACATGTGTCTGGATGACTACTTAAAAATTGGAAAGACTGAAATTTGTAGACTCAGATTTTTGGCACCGGCCCCTTTCCGGTGCTTGCTTAGAGCTACAAAATCTGAGAGCAGTTCCTCATTCTCAGGGTTAAAATAAATCACACGAATGGCTCCTGCCTTCAACACTTTCTCTTTTCTTTCTTGGCAATTAGATAAGACTCCATGGGAGATCACAGCCACAGAGGCCATGGACTTCCAAGATTGGCTTGGCATCTATGAAAACTTTGAGCACCTGTGAAAGATTTCGATTTGTGCATTTTTCTAAATATAGGGTCCATAAACTCAGCTAGAATCTCAAAGTGTCCATGATCCACAAAATATCAAGAATCACTGTCCTATGGTCATTTAGTCCTGGAAGATGGCATCCTCCAAGGATGCCAAATCTTTTCCTCTTTTTCATCTGTATGCTATTGTCCTTTTTTTTTCCAACGTATATTTATTTATTTGAACATCAGAGTCAGAGAGAGAGAGAGAGAGAGAGAGAGAGAGACTGAGAGATGTCTTCAATCCAGAGGTTCACTCTTTCGATGGCTACAATGGCCAGGAGTGGGCCAGGCCAAGTCAGGAGCATCATTTGAGTGCCCCATGTGGGTGGCAGGGGCCTAAACACTTGGGCCATCTTCTATTGCTTTTCCCAGGCCTGTTAACTGGTAACTGGATTGGAAGTGGAGCAGCCAGAACCTAAAATGGTGCCCATATGGAATGCTAGCGTTGCAGGTAGAGGCTTTACCTGCTATGCCACAAGACACTGGCCCTACTGTTGTATATTTTTATCAGTCTCCCCAAATCCATTTTGGAGCAACATGGAAGATAAGAGCACAATTACACTCATGAATATTTTAATTAGTAGCTTGGGAGTTACTCTTCTGAGTTTATTAAGTTTAACAAGGACTGTAGAAAACACACTTTGTACTCTAGTAGGTGTGTGGGCCTGTTAAATAACTTTTGGTTAGTTCTTTAGTTATGCTGATAAACCTCAGATTTCTCATGTAGAGGAACAATAATGTCAATTCCATGTATTTATCCATTAAATTAAATTAAGGAAAATACATGAAAGTGCTGTTTACTTAAGGAAGACTTCTTCTTGCTTTAATTTTGCCTTAATAAATCCTCAGTACCATCTGCGTTTCCAAGTCCAGCAGCTCTGTGAGAGTAGGTACTGCCATTATCAAGCCCCTGGTTTGTAAGAGGAAAGCATGGGGAGGGTAAGTGACAAGGTCGCACCCTGTGGTGGAAGACCAGGATTCTAACCTGTCTGTAGAGCTCATGGTCTGTTGTTGGCTTTTACTGTGATACACGGATACAACACCTCCCACAGCTTGAAATGAAGTTTGGAAAGCAGACTTCTGCGAAAGAGGACATGTGCTTTTTCTGCTGTGTTCTTAGACTCTCTACAAGGCTCACTCTGGATTGAGAGGGCAGTCATTGTTCCAGAGCTGGTAGTTTCACGGCTCGTGGAATTCCGGCTTCCCTAGCGCCATCCAAAGTGCCAGAAGGCAGCTGTTGGAGAGCCAGCCGGAGCTGACAGCAGGTGCCAGGTGAGTGGGGGATACCTCACCGTGTGTGACAGGGTGACCTGGAGCCAGCTGGGTGGCAAAGGATCTTCCTGAAGAAGAGGACGGCTCATGCAAGGCCACCTCCTCCCTTGTGACATTTCACTCCAGGAGAAGGTTTGGGAAGCAATAACTGGCCCCCAAACACGGGTGGGAACGCATGCATCTTGGTGTTTATAGAAATCACACTCACAAGTCTATGTGCTCTCTTCAGATGGGGGGTTAGTTCAAAGCTAGTGATTAATGCGTATCTTACAATCTGTATATGTGTAACAGTCATGTAAACTCTACGTGGGGTGAGCAAAACAGTCATTAATTTGAAGATAAATTTTCTTCCTTAGTCAAACTTTCCAATGTTCCTTAAACATGTTGTTTATGTAAAATTTATTTATAGCGATTTTTACCCTCACTCAGTAATCACTGAATATATATGTATACATCCACCCGTACATACATATATATATATGAACCGTCTCCCTCTAATTCCAGCTAACACCTTTGTTATTTATACCAGTGCATATAAGTCTCCCTTTATGACATAACATCTGTTGCTGGAAGAATGGTTTTGTTCGCAGAAATGAGTAATATACTTTGAACCAAGCAAAAGAAGAGATCAATCACAAATAGAAAAATAATCTTGCTCCGTACGTTGACTTTCCTTTAGGCCAGAGTTCCACACTTGCACACACATGGACACACGAGCCAAGCCCTCCCTGCATGGCTCCTAGGGGTCAGTGTGGCTGAGCAGGGGATGTCTGTTCGCACATGGAGATGATTTTATCAGCTGTCAGGGACTCATCCCGGGCTTGATGACAGCTTTCCTATCTATGAGCCGTTTTTGTTGGTTGCATTTCATAGTTACCTCTATCCGCTGAATTTCTTACAAGTCTCAAAATTTGCCATGATGTTAAAATTTAGCCAATTTGTATTGAATATACATCTTTTTAAAAAGATTTATTTTATTTATTTGAAAGGATATGTTTTTAAAAGATACTTTAAAAATTATTGTGTTTATTTGAAAGTTACAGAGAGAGGCAGAGACACAGAGAGAGAGAACTTCATCTGCTGGTTCATTCCCCAAATGACTGCAACAGCCTGGGCTAGGCCTGAGTGAAATCAGGAGCCTGGAACTCCACTGAAGTCTCCCCCATGGGTGGAAGGGGCCCACGTACTTGGGCCATCTTCTGCTGCTTTTCTAGGCACATTATCAGGGAGCTGGTCGGAACGGGAGCAGCCAAGACTCAGACTGATACTCACGTGGGATGCCTACTCTCAGCTGGTGGTTTAACTCACTGTCCTATAATGTCAGCCCCAAAGTAACATCTCTCAAATGACTTTATGTTACGTCAGTGAACAAGCTTAAAAACTTATTTATTTTTATATTTTAAAGTCAGAATGGCAGAGGGGCAGGTACACAGAGATCTTCCCATCTGTTTGTTCACGTACCAGATGGCTGGTCCAGGCTGAAGCCAGGATACTGGAATTCCACCCAGGTCTCCCACGTGGGTGGCAGAGGCTCAAGCACTTGGGCCATCCTCTGCTGTCTTCCCAGGCACATTGGCAAGGAACTGGATTTGAAGTGGAGCAGCTGGGACTTAAACCGGCACTCTAATATGGAATGCTGGCATCACAGGCAGGGGCTTAACCTGCTGTGCCATAACCCTGGCCTCTAGTGAAAAAGTTTAATTTCTCAATAGGATGCAGTATATATATACATATATATACACACACACACATATTTTACTTATTTGTCTTTTTTGCCAAAATGAAGCATATTGAAATAAACATAGTTCTTAGTGCAAATGCCCACTGCTGCAAAAAAAGTATTCTGTTTTGCATTTAGGTGGATTTAAGAAGTTCTAAGTCTAAATGTATACTTCAAAAAAACTGAAAATATGGAAAAGCAAAATGAGAAACGCAAAATTTAATGCAATCTAAATCTTGGGGTACCCTCTGAGATTAACAACCCACTGTGGGGTGTTGATTTGAGAGGAATGTAAACTGTAGGAATTACTGGGGAGGAATTATTGCTATAAATGATTTTAAATTTCATAACAAATAACTATATAATATAGACTCATTCATGGATACCTAATAATTACTAGTAGTTTTCATTAGCCTAAGGTTTACAACTTCCGGTGAAAACCAAAGTACACATTTCTGGAAAACAAAAAGCAGTGTGTTTCCTCCAAGTCAACATTTTGCAGACCTTTCACATTTCACACCTGTCCATGGTGTCAAATTTTTCTCGACATTTACAAGTCCCAGAGATGGCAAGAATGGGTGTAATTCCAAAAGGTGAGCCGACTCAGTTGGACAATGTAGCAACACAGAGTTCATTCAGAGCTCTGGCACAGCATAATTGGAAGAAGTGCTTGTGTCAATGATTCACTCCTTTTGCTCCAATAGTCCTTGTCTGAAAAGGAAACAGTTTATTAGTGATGCTAAATGGAAGAGGGATATGCCAAAGAGGATGAAAGGAAGAACACACATAATTGATTTGTTTTCAAATTCTTGATATTAGGGAACAATTAGAATAGATTTGCTTATGAAACATAATGGTATTTGATTCTGTGCTGATGTATTATAGATAAATGGGTTCTATGGGCTGAAATTATCACAATACTTTCAACATTGCTTGCATCTGAAGATTCTTTCCCATTCAGGAAAACACACTTTTGCATTGGGATCCATCATAGACAAGGCATCCGGTGAGTGGTTCCCAGGGAAGAGGAAAACCCAGCCCTGGCACTGCACCCATTCTGTGCTCCCTGGGTGCTTTTGCAGCTGCAGTGGCTTCATACCAGTTCTCCCTGGCTCTCAGGGATCTTTGTCTTCTGCAAGAGCTCCTCAGGTGTTGTTGCACCTTTCAGAGTGGCCTTGCACAGGCTCTGTTCCTAGATTTTTGCTCTTATTCTTCACAACGTCCTTTCTAAGTCCCTCTATGTCTGGGACTGCATTGATATCAAGTTAATGGTTCCCAAATTTGCATCTTAGCTTTTATATCTTCTTGTGCTTCACTCCACTATCACCACCTATGAGCTGAATGTCTTTTCAAAGATGTCCTGGGGTCACCTTCCGTGTGCTGTGTAGTAACAAATGTCTTTTCTTTTCCTTCACCCAAAACCTACAGGGGACACTGCTTGAGTTATCTGTGGATGACACTCGGAATTGTCAAAAGCTCCAAGTCTTGGAGGCTGATTAGAACTGTTCTTAGTTCTGTGCTGGTAAATGTTTAACAGCCAGTGTTCTCAACAGCAGCAGCCAACCCTGGTGTGTACCATTTGCTCATTACCAGGATGTAAATATTTCCACCCAGGTAATTTAACTTAGGTGAGAGTTACCGATGGTAGAGTGGGAGGAAATGTACACCACTGGCTTTCGTGAGCTGGGACAAGCTGATAGTTCTGAATTTAATTCTGGTCATCTGGGAAGAACTAATGTGTGCATTCAATAACTGATATTGCGTGAAAGAATCACATAATGCACAATATGACAAAGTAGATGTATTCAATTTAAGTTTTGTTTGCATGCGGAGAATATACCTATGCATAGAACCTAGACTTGTGTATTTATTGGGTAAGGGTGAGCTTTAATTTCATCAATGCAGTTCAAAAAAATCATGAACCTGTACAGAAGTTAGGGAAATACAGACTGGGTAAGAAAACAGTGATGTGGATGAATACGCTCAGCAAGTCAATACTTAGGGAGTGTTGACTGGCTCAAGGTCAGTCTGGCTGAAGGTTTCTGACAGCGTGCCATTGGGTTCAGCCTTTGTGCTGAACAATTATATTTGTGATATAACTATAAACGTTGTCATGACTCAGTGCATAGAAGAATAGTTATTGAAGAGCATGGAAAAGTCAGGTTTCAAAGAAAATGTTGACAAATTAAAATAATGAATCACCATAACAACAGAAAGAAAGTTAACAATAGCAAGTCAGATTATGTGTTTAAGTTAAAAAGTAATTTACAAAAACATAAGTATGATCAAGCTTGACAATACTTGCTGAGAGACAGACTTGCTTTCAGATTATCACAAGCTCAATACAAAGCAATGGAGAGCATTGTTGCTAAGCATTCTGAGGGTGACTCTGATAGAAAATCCATGTAGAGAAACTGCTGCAACCCAGCCTGGCAGGTTTGGAGTGTGGGTCTACCAATTCGAGGGAATCCAAACGGTTCTGCATTCTGTTGTGTTCATCACATCACAGCCCCAGGATTTTGTCCCTTCTTCCCCAAGAGGCCCCACAGCCTAATGTTGCCTGCATATGTTTGTCTACCTTGTCCCACAGGGCTGTAATGTTCTTCTCCTCATTCCCTTCCAATTGAACTACTTCTATGCTTTCTGCTTTAAAAATAATCAATTTGGTATTTTTTTCTTTAAAAAACTTTGACACAAAATTATGAAGATGTATGGGGTATTATGGGATGTTTTGTTACATGTATACATTGTGTAGCATGCAATCAGAGCCAGTATATTTATCCTTTCAAGAATTTAACATTTATTTAAAGTGAAAGCATCCAAGTCCTGTCTTCAAGGTTTTTGTTTATAGAGCAATGTACATTCATATCATCCACAATCAGCCTCCTGAGCAATAGAATTTCTGCAGTTCTTACTGCTATCCAGCTATAGGCTGTTATCCATCAGTCAGGCTTTCCCCATTGCACCCTCCACCCTTCCCTCCTCTGCTCTAGTAACAACCCTTCCATTGTGACTTCACTGAGATCTCCCATTTTTATACACAACACATGAATGAGATCATGTGATATGTCTCCTGTGCTTGACCTACTTCACGTAACGCAATGACTTCCAGTTCCATCTATGTTGTTGCAAATGACACATCTCATCCCTTTTAAACACTAATACTCCGTTGAGTATATGCACCACTATTTGTTAGTCAGTGGATAGACACTCGGGTTGCTCCCACTTATTGGCTATTGTGAATAGTGCTGCAATAAGCGCGAGAGTGCAGATCTCTTATGCAGACGGATCTCATTTTCCTTGGATATATACCTAAGAGTGGGAGTGCTGGATCATATGGCAGCTCTAATGTGGTTTTGTGAGGAACCTCCATACTGTTTTCTACCATGACTGCATTCATTTGCAATCCTATCAACAGTGCAGGAGTTGCCTTTGTTCTATATCCTTGCCAACATTTGTTATCTTTCGACTTTTTGGTAAAGTCAATCTTACTGGAATGAGGGGATATCTCATTATACCTCTATGATATTTTGATTTCATACATATTGATATGAGTTTCTCAGATGATTCATGATTTTGGGCATTCTTTTGTGTACCAGTTGGCTGTTCTTCCTTTGAAAAATGTCTATTAAGATATACGGTCCATTTTTAGTTGGATTATGTTTTTGTATTGAGTTGTTTGAGTTCTTTATATATTCTGAATATTAACCCCTTGTTAAAGGTATAATTTGGAAATATCTACTCTCATTCTATAGGTTTTTTTCCTCTGTTGATTGTTTCCTTTGCTTAGCAAAAACTCTTTTGTTTGATGAAATCCATTTGTCTAATTTTGCATTTATTTCCTGTAGTTTTGGGGTCTGATCTAGAAAATCTTTGCCAATTCCAATGTCCTGAAGTGTTTTCTCTGTGTCTTCTTCTGTTTGTTATTTTTTCTTGTGTCAAAATAAGAAACTATAAAGTCTTATCCTTCCTTTCTCAAAGTTGTTTTTAATCTTATTTAGCATTTATCTTTTTCAACCTATCTTGAGAGTTAATTCCTGCCTTTCATGTATTGTAAACATTGGCTGGTGCACTGTATTCTGCTCTGCCACAGTCATGATTTTTGCATAGAAGTCAGGGCTCTGAAGGGAGAGGTCAAGTCTGGTCATCTCCCTTCGTCTTTTAGTGACTAGCCAACCGCATAGGAAAGGGAATTGGCTTGACTTGAATGAACATGAAACAAGCTGGATAAAATCTGAACTTAAACTCACGACAGAATTCCCACCAACAGCCAGACATCTCCCAGGTTCTGAGCTCTTTTAGTGCTGGGGAAGGCGCTGTGTTCTTGAGTTTGGGTTCTTACAAGTATCCATGTCTTCATTCACAGGTGGGTCAGAAACTGTGGAGACTCAAACTTCCTATTTACAGGCTTTTACTCCAGAGAAACATCTTTGAGTTTGCAGACCTTGACACAGTGCTGATAGTTGCCTGTGAATTGTTCCTATAGTAAGCTGATCCACTCTAAATTATGAACTTACAGGAGTGCCGGAGAGTAAATCATCAATATCATTATGACTAAAGGTGATAAAGTAGGTCAAGGATCCTGAGTCTGTTCTGGAGTCTCTTTCTGCTTTTCTAGTTTTGTCAGACAATTCTGTAACAGGTAAAGATGGCGTCTTCTTAAGTATGTCTTAGGATTTAACTCCAGTGAACCCATAAACAACAAATTTATTTCTCCCAATTCTAGAGGTTGGAAAGTTCAAGGTCAGGGCCCGGGAAGACTTGGTTCAGGGATGGTTCCTTCTTGCTATATCCTTACAGGATGGGAGGGGATAACAGCTCCCCTGAGCCTCTTCTACGAGGGTACTAATTCCATTCTTATGGGCTCTGCTCTCATGACCTAATCACCTTCCAAGGAGCCTACCTTGAAATACCATCACATTGCTTATTTTGTCATGTGAATTTTGAGGGAGACAAACATTAAGATAAAGCACCCACTCTGTACTAATGAATCATGGTGAACTGAGTGCTTGGTTTGATAGGTTTTCTCTTTTTGTTCCATTGAAATAAATGGGCACCATAAAAATATGGAGGAAACAAAGAAAATCTAGAATTTATTATTTAATCGGGAAAACTTTAAAAATTATGAAATGACAATTTTAGTACCACATCACTCACACAATAATGGCCTGTTACTTGTAAACTGGTGACTACCAATTGTGGGATGGTTAGATGACATATTTTTTTTAACTTTTATTTAATGAATATAAATTTCCAAAGTACAGCTTATGGATTACAATGGCTTCCCCCCCATAACGTCCCTCCCACCCACAACCCTCCCCTTTCCCACTCCCTCTCCCCTTCCATTCACATCAAGATTCATTTTCGTTTCTCTTTATATACAGAAGATCAGTTTAGCATATATTAAGTAAAGATTTCAACAGTTTGCTCCCACACAGAAACATAAAGTGAAAAATACTGTTTGACATAGAATGGCGGATGTCCTAAACAGCACTCTGGCCTCAGAATCAGTCCTAAAGGCATTCCAATCTGGCTGAAAAGCCCATGAGAGTATTTCAGGCATGGAAAGCCAAGACACTCTGGCAAAAAAAAAAACAAAAAACAAAAAACAAAAAAAAACAAAAAACAAACCACTAAATGAAAGATCTCTGTGAGTGAGATCCCAGTGGAAAGAACAGGTCTTCAAAGAAGGAGGTACCTTTCTCTGAAGGGAGGAGAGAACCTCCACTTTGACTATGACCTTGTCTGAACAAGATAAGAGTCGGAGAACTCAAGGGGCTTCCATAGCCTTGGAAACTCATGACTGGTGCAGAGGGAGATTACTGATGCCATAAACAGGAGTGTCAATTTGTAAAGTCAACAACAGGAGTCACTGTGCACTTACTCCTCATGTAGGATCTCTGTCCTTAATGCGCTGTACATTGAGACTTAATGCTATAACGAGTACTCAAACAGTATATTTCACTTTGTGTTTCTATGTGTGTGCAAACTGTTGAAATCTTTACTTAATGTATACTAAACTGATCTTCTGAAAAAAAAAAAAAAAAGAATGGAGTTACCATAACATACGTCAGCTGAGAAATATATTGTAATTCTCTTTCTCCTAAAAAAAAAAATACTGTTTGAGTACTAGTTATAGCATTAAATCTCAATGTACAGCACACTAAGGACAAAGATCCTACATGAGGAGTAAGTGCACAGTGACTCCTGTTGTTGACTTAACAAATTAACACTCTTGTTTATGGCATCAGTAATCACCCTAGGCTCTTGTCATGAGCTGCCAAGGCTATGGAAGCCCCCTGAGTTCATCGACTCTGATCATATTTAGACAAGGCAGGTCAAAGTGGAAGTTCTCTCCTCCCTTCAGTGAAAGGTACCTCCTTCTTTGATGACCCATTCTGTCCACTGGGATCTCACTCGTAGAGATCTTTCATTTAGGTTTTTTTTTTCCCCCCAGAGTGCTTGGCTTTCCATGCCTGAAATACTCTCATGGGCTTTTCAGCCAGATCCGTGTGCCTTAAGGGCTGATTCTGAGGCCAGAGTGCTGTTTAGGACATCTGCCATTCTATGGGTCTGCTGTATATCTCACTTCCCATGTTGGATCGTTCTCTCCCTTTTTTATTCTATCAGCTAGTATTTGCAGACACTAGTCTTGTTTATGTGCTCCCTTTGGTTCTTAGTCCTATCATTATGATCAATTGTGAACAGAAATTGATCACTGGGACTAGTGAGATGGCATTGGTACATGCCACCTTGATGGGATTGAATTCGAATCCCCTGGTATGTTTCTAACTCTACCGTTTGAGGTAAGTCAGCTTGAGCATGTCCCGAATTGCACATCTCTTCCCTCTCTAATTCCCACTCTTATATTTAACAGCGATCACTTTTCAGTTAAGTTTCAGCACTTAAGAATAATTGTGTATTGATTACAGTATTCAACCTAAAGTAGTAAGTAGAATAAACAAAAGAATACTAAGAGGGATCACATTTCAGTTAATTTTCAACACTTAAGAATAACTGTGCATCAATTACAGATCTAAACCAGTCCTATTAAGTAAACTGAAATGTGATCCCTGTTGAACATGGTGGTGGGAATGGGAGAGGGAAGAGATGTATAATTTGGGACATGCTCAGGCTGACTTGCCCCAAGTGGTGGAGTTGGAAGCATACCAGGGGATTCCAATTCAATCCCGTCGAGGTGGCATGTACCAATGCCATCTCACTGTTCCAGGTGATCAGTTTCAGTTCACAGTTGGTCATGGTGGAGGGACTGGGAGTCAAAGGGAGCACATAGACAAGTCTAGTACCTGCTAATGCTAATCGATGGAGTAAATAAAGGGGAGAGTGATCCAACATGGGAAGTGAGATACTCAGCAGACTCATAGAATGGCAGATGTCCTAAATAGCACTCTGGCCTCAGAATCAGCCCTAAAGGCATTCGGAGATGGCTGAAAAGCTCATGAGAGTATTTCAGGCATGGAAAGCCAAGACACTCTGGCAAAAGATCTCTGCGAGTGAGATCCCAGTGGAAAGAACAGGTCTTCAAAGAAGGAGGTACCTTTCTCTGAAGGGAGGAGAGAACCTCCACTTTGACTATGACCTTGTCTAAACAAGATAAGAGTCGGAGAACTCAGAGGGCTTCCATAGCCTTGGAAACTCATGACTGGAGCATAGGGAGATTACTGATGCCATAGACAGGAGTGTCAATTGGTAAAGTCAACAACAGGAGTCACTGTGCACTTACTCCTCATGTAGGATCTCTATCCTTAATGTGCTGTACATTGAGATTTAATGCTATAACGAGTACTCAAACAATATATTTCACTTTGTGTTTCTATGGGGGTGCAAACTGTTGAAATCCTTACTTAATTCATACTAAACTGATCCTCTGTAAAAAAAAAAAAAAAAGAAATTATCAATTCCCAACTTGACTCTCACTGGGATTAAACATGACAATAGGTCTGCTCTGATTTCATCATCATTTAAAAAAAATCTATTATTTTTCACTTTATGTTTCTGTGTGGGAGCAAACTGTTGAAATCCATACTTAATGTATACTAAGCTGATCTTCTGTATATTAAGATAATCGAAAATGAATCTTGATGTGAATGGAAGGGGAGAGGGAGTGGGAAAGGGGAGGGTTGTGGGTGGGAGGGACGGTATGGGGGGGAAGCCATTGTAATCCATAAGTCGTACTTTGGAAATTTATATGCATTAAATAAAAGTTTTAAAAAAAAAGAATACTAAGAGGGATAACATATTAAGTTGTTCATCAATAGTCAGGGCGAGGGCTGATCAAGTCACCGTTTCTCATAGTGTTAATTTCACTTTAACAGGTTTCCTTTTTGGTGCTCAGTTAGTTGTCACCTATCAAGGAGAACAAGTGGTATTTGTCCCTTTGGGATTGGCTTATTTCACTCAGCATAATGTTTTCCAAATTCCTAACAGGGATCACTTTTCAGTTAAAATTTAAACCCCTAAGAATAATTGTGTGTTAATTACAGAGTTCAACCAATGGTACGAGAACAAAGAAAATACTAAAATGGATAAAGTATTACATTGTACATCAACCGTCAGGACAAGAGCTATTTTAACATGATTTTGTGGTAAAAGGGATGGGCTTACCTTACTAAATATAAATGCCACACAGCAGAACTTGAATGACTAGAAATTCTAAGATATCATTTACCTTGTGAAGTTGACTGTTCCTTATTTCTTAAGGCATGATGGATAGGCTGGCTTCTATCCATTTCACAACACTAAATGCAGTCTAACATTTGATGAGGGTATCATTCTTCTGAGTCTGGAATCTGGAGTTTCTTTACTGACATTATTCCTGGACTGCTGATAGGAAGATGTTAGTTGGGATTTCTGCCAATTTAGCATCTGAGAAGTTGAGTGACAAAGCAGTTCAATGACTTTCTAAGGTGCTGACCCAAATCAGCAGGAAAGTAGTGAATGTACTCTAAAGTTGCTGCTACCCCTTCTTCCCAGGAAGCTATAATTTCTGTTACTCTGTAGTGTTATGTTCACTATAAAAATATGACTAGGGAACATTTCCTCTCTTGTGCTGTCTCTATTTCTCTTGCTGACAGCAGCTGCAACCTTCAGTGCTTATCGCAGGACAGAATTTAGCTTGCAGTATTTGTAGTTTGCCACTGTAGGGTGACTCCCATCCCCCACTGCTCACTCATGTACTTTGACTAATAATATTAGTCAAACAGGGGGAAAATTATGCTGAGGGAGAATGAGGAAGATTGAGGGAATGTGTCATTCTTACTGCACAAAAAGGCAAGCTGAAATGAGGAAAAAGAAGAATGGAACTTTGATTGTTAATAGAGCCTTAAAGACTCTGAGATCATTGTTAAATGGAATTTTAGTTGCACGTGCAATATCTTCTTTAAGATCCATTCGGAAGAAATGTGTGAGTGTGTGTGGGGCTGTGTGTCTGTGTGCACAAGATATATATGTGCAATGGTTTATGTGGCCATCTCTGTGGCTTTTCTCGCTGTTTGGAATAGTTTAATAAATCAAAGTGCTCTGTCACTTTATTATATAAAGCAAATCATACATGTAAACAGTCAACTTTATTTTTTTTGTATTGAGATGAAACATAAAGAAGTAATTAACCTAAAGTTAATTTGAAAGGCATAATTATAATTTAAGGCAACTGATGTACGTACATAAAACCCATAAGCACTCTTTCATGAAAGCAGATGATTAGAGCATTTAAGAAAACTACCCTTTCGCTGGAATTAAGAATGTGTGAACTGCTACTATGAACAAATTTTTTACCATTTAAAATGGAGAACAGAGTCCAGTGAGCTGAAAGTTTAAATTTTCGGAGAATAGTGAGAAAAATCAGTCCTGTTGAATACACACACACTTAAAGGCATACCCTGTGTGACTTCACTTTTTAAATAATAAATTATGTAACTACTAATGGCATTATTTATAATCTAGTTTTAAACTTCTTGTGAGAGAATTCAATACATCCAGTGTTAGTGAATCTCCACTTCAAAAGGTTTAGGTGGTTTTCATGACCTTTAATTTTTTTTAAAGATTTATTTATTTGAAAGACAGAGTTACACAGAGAGGTAAAGACAGAGAGAGAGGTCTTCCACCCACTGGTTCACACCCCAGATGGCTGCAACGGCTAGAGCTGTGCCGATCTGAAGCCAAGAGCCAGGAGTCTTCTCCGGGTCTCCCACTTGGATGCAGGGGCCCAAGGATTTGAGCCATCCTCCACTGCTTTCCCAGGCCATAGCAGAGAGCTGGATTGGAGGAGAAGCAGCCAGGACCAGAACCAGCGCCCATGTGGGATGCCAGTGCTTCAGGCCAGGGCTTTAACCCGCTGGGCCAACAGTGCCGGCCCCGACTTTTGATTTTTTTGATTATGGTTCCTCATACTTCATTTTTTTTTTTGGTGTTGGGTGCTATCTTTTTTTTTTTAAGATTTATTTATTTATTTGAAAGTTAAGAGTTACAGAGAAAAAAGAGGATGGACACAGAGAGATATTTTTCATCTGCTGTTTCACTCCTGAGATATCTGCAATGGCCAGGGCTGATCCAGACTGAAGTCAGGAGCCAGGAGCCTCATCTGGTCTCCCATGTGGGTCGCAAGGGCTGAATACTGGGCCATCTTCCTCTGCTTTTCTGAATCCATTAGCAGGGAGCTGGCCTCTGGATGTATCTTGTGCTGGGGGTGTTCTGGGTGTCCTGTCACTTTCTTTGCCATTTAAGTGTGGAATTCCTGAATCACATGTATCTTGTTTACATGTCTTATTGTCAAGGGCATGCATTTGCCCTACACTTTCTGTCTCCTTAAGCATAAACAATGACTCTTGGTCTTCGAGTTTGTGAGTAATTGAATGCAAGTTGGTTTGTTGTGATGGTGACTCTAATAGAGCAATTTTTCATAAATGAAAGTCTTTGTAGCAAATACAAGTAAGTTGTAGTATATTACAATCATTGGGTTCCATAATAAAGTGCTAATTGTAACTTGGCTTTAAATGTTACTTTTTGCATGAAAATTGGCCTACAGAGAGTTGTCATTTGGTGAACCATTGGTAAGGACGCTAACATTGGTTTGTAATTTGTTTGAAGTGGCACACCATTATTAATATGTTAGATGTAGTTTGTAGAAAAATATTACTTCCTTGTGTAAGAGAAATAGATTTTGAGTCAGAAGTATTAGAAATTGTTATACTTTCAAGGCAAATAAAAAGTCACTGGTCAGACTGAGAACCGGCCGGACAAGTAGAAGAGAATGGATATCTGTAGAATGTGGTATAATTAAAATCCCTATTCACCTCTAATTATGTGTTTTATATCCTTTCAGCAAAAGCTGCTTCTACGGTATTTGCAAAAAATATTCTCATACTGGTTTAACACTCATGCTAAATCTTGAATTTTCCTTCTTATCCATAATTAATCTGAAAGCTACAAAGAGGTGAAATGGTCTATTGGTTTGAGCCATAGCAGTATTGTTGAGAGCTGCCTTGTGGGCAGTTGTCTGAGTGACTGATTTGATGCAAGTGTGACCAGTGAGTGTGACTTACTGTGACAGAGCTTTGTAGTGCAGTAGTGTGTGGGCAGCAGTGTAGACACGTAGTGGTGATTCATCGTGGTCTCCAAGTCCTACCAGTGTCAAGCTTCTCAACTGAAGGCAAAGGATCACTTTGTTCCTATTACAAGTAAAATGTGAAAAAACAATGACACGTAACAACAGAACACCCAGAGTAAATCAGAACTCTAATGATCGACTCAGGTCATCTAGCACATTTCCTAAAACAGGCCCGAGGGAGCTCTGCCTTCGCTTTCCTCTCCTGGAGCTGGGGGCTGAGAGTAAACCAGGTCATGGCCATTCCCTTCCAAATTAGATCCCAGGGCACCTCTCAGCACTGCTGAGGACGCCACTGTGGACAAGGTGCCCACTTGGGTGAGGTGACATTTCTGAAGGACCTTGGAAATGTTCAGGACACTCTCAGTTATTAACAGGTCCAGATACTGGTTAATCACACACACACACACAAAACTTGCAAATATTAGTTGATGAGCAATTAACCCATTTAAATTGTCTTTATTGCATTGTTTTCTATTCATATATAATGTGGCATTTGTTTGTTACTGTCCAAGTCTTTGAGTCATAGAATTTCATACTATTTTGGTCCTGTTATAATATCAAAAAAATACATTCCGATGACTATAAAATACGATGAAACAAAATCTTGCTCTTTCTAAGTACGCCCATATTTCACTGCTAATATATTTCTGTGTTCTGCCACATAGCCAGGCAAACATATCTGGTGTTATGCATGTCAAAACTCACTTAGGGGAGGCCTGGGGAGTGGGATGCTCTTCACCAGCAGTCAGGAGGCAAGGGAGTTCAGGAGCTAATTGATTTGAGGAATAAATCAGCAAGTTCACACTGGGGCTGGAAAACAAAGCCTCTCTCAGCTTTTTAATAGATAGGCAATCATTAATTCTACCCTAAATTACAAGCAAGCTTATAATGTTTCAACAGCTGTTGATTAATTGTTGAACAGCAATAATGAGAGGATGAGAAAATCTTGTTGATAGAAGGTTCTCAAGGGTCAGCAAATTTATGTGGCACACAGCTGTCCCTTGTAACCTGTGGTGAAGCTGTCGGGCCATTGTGCTGCCTTGAACTTGCTCCTCTGGGTTATAGGATGCAGTGTCTCCTCTCTCTTTTCTTTTCCTTTTTAATTAATTGTGCTGACTTATCATTGCAGCACTTGTGTGGTTTTATGTGAGTGCACTTACAGTATTAACGTTTCAAGGAAGTTCAAAATCTAGGGAACAATGGAGAATCCATCCATGTTTCTTAATTGAAAAAAATTTGAGCTTGTGGAGATTTCTTGATGTGTTCCTAACACAGTTAAAGATGGTGCCTGGGGGTGCTACTTTCAGGTGGATATTCTGTAAATCTTTGCTGTCTCTGAGCCTGAGTTGCACTATCTCTATGACATGAATAACAAACTGTAGTTTGCCATGATGATATGATGATTGAAGAAGAAAACATATATGATATCTGAGAGTAGTGGCTGGCCTATTAAAGATACGCAATAGGCACTTCTCTCCTCTTTCTCTGCCATCCCAAAGGAATGTGAGATTAAACAGATCTGTTTCAGATGAAAAGGAAAATAAGTTAACCCAGCAGTTACATTTTATTTCTCAGCTGTGTTGCTTCTTTGTGTGCTATTCTGATCTTAAAGTAATTGAATTAAATTGAAAGGATTATACAACAGGGTCCAAAAGTATCTATTTCATTTAAGATTTCACAAGAATATGTGTATTTGTGTGTCTAGGGCATAGCAATTATTTTCATGTAATAAGATTAAAACTGCATCTAATATTTATAGGTTATTAAAAGAGAAATATAAGGAGAAAATATAACCTGGGGATCATTGTAAAAATTATTTATTTTTTTACTTGAACAGGGAGGGGAGAGAGATATCTCTCCTGTCCAACAGCTCACTCCTCACCTGCCTACAACAGTGGGAACTGGGCCAGTTCAAGCCCAGGGGTGAGGATCTCCTTCCCCCTCTCTTACATGGGTGGCAAGGACCCAACTACTTGAGCCATCACCTTCTGCCTCCCAGAGTGTGCATTAGTAGGAAACTGGAATCAGAAGCGGAGCTGGGACGAACCCAGGCACTCCATTATGAGATGCTGGCATCCCACGCAGCATCTCAGCCTCTATGCCAGAGGCTCACCCAGACTTTTTTGCTTATTAACTATGCCAACTGGAGTGCCAGAGGGATTACCACTTGGGAGTATCAAGTGTGGGTAACAGAATAGCTGAGAAGTGAGATGTGGCACACAGGTGCACTGGAATGTGAAGCCACTGCCCACGCGAAGCAGCATAACTGCTCTGGGGTCTTCCAGGTGAACCTGGCAAGAGGACACTCAGTGGACAGTGGGGCAGGTGCCAGGCTGCAGTGAGTACGAGAGGAGTTAAGGAGAGAGCAAGGCCCTGACAAGGCTGCAGGGCACAGCTCCCTGGCACCTGTGGAGGGAACGCGAAGAGAGGTGGTGCAGTTATTCTGTGAAAAGAAGAAGGCACGGACAGGTGCGGCTTCGGCTGAGTTGCTCCGTATTGGCAGGGTCGCCTTGGGTTGGCACCAGCTCCACCACTGGGCAGCTGTAGGTCCTTGCCAAGTGTACTTCAGTTTACTTGCCTACAGAATGGCAATTGTAACTTGCTGTTGCACTGATCAGCGCTATTACTGTGTGCCAGGGGCCATCACTGGTAGGCATTATTGTTGTTGGTCTTAGTGGTGGTATTGTGGCCCTGGGTTTGCTTTGAGGAAATATGACACTTTTTTGTGTCTGACAGCCAGACAGTCAGTGAGAGCATACATACACAGCCCTGAGCCAGCTGCAGTTTCGCCACCCTGGTGAAATGCAGGCTGGAAAAATCCGGGGCACGGGGCTTTGAGAATTGCATTCTGACTGCGCACAACTCACAGAAAACAGTTCCAGCGGAGGGAGTGCACTTTTGTTCCAAAATAAAGCTAGCTGTCGCTTTGCTTATTTTAAAATAGTGCGTATTTATACCAAATAGGCAAACAGTATAGAAGACTATTTTAAAAATAAATATCTTTTGAAATCTCACCACTCTGAAATAACCACATCTTTGCCATTCATCCTGAACATCTGTCTAGGCGTGCATTATTTGACATCAGTACTAGTACTAAACTCCTGATTATTTTGTGACTGCATTTCCCAGTAACAATTGAGACTTTGCATTTCAATAAATATATGTTATATAATCAGTTTTAATAGATATTACTCATGGTTTTCAGTTAACTGATGGTAGATCTTTATAGTGCCTCCATTATTTTTAATATTACCCATGGAACTCCGAATATCCTGGTACCCATACTCTTTTTTTTTTAATTTGACAAATAGAGTTAGATAGTGAGAGAGAGAGACAGAGAAAAGTCTTCCTTCCATTGGTTCACTACCCAAATGGCTGCTACGGCTGGAGCTATGCCTATCTGAAGCCAGGAGCCAGGTGCTTCTTCCTGGTCTCCCATGCTGGTGCAGGGCCCAAGAACTTGGGCCATCCTCCACTGCCTTCCTGGGCAACAGCAGAGAGCTGGACTGGAAGAGGAGCAACTGGGACTAGAACCCAGCGCCCATATGGGATGCCAGCACCGCAGGTGGAGGATTAACCAAGTGAGTCACGGCACCGACCCCGATACCCATACTCTTAAGAAAACTAACGTTTGGATTAAAGATTGTAGATATTAAAAATATGTCTGTGTTATAAGGTTAGCTCACTTCCACTTATGTCTATGTCTTTTCCTTATACACTTAATAGCACTGGTCAACATTGGGGAAATATTCCTTTTTACACTTTAAGTTTAAACTCTTTTTCATTTATCGTTGTATAGCAGAATGAGTTTTGAAAGATGTTTTCTGGAGTGGGTATTTAGCCTAGTGATTAAGATGCCCATGTCCCATGTCAGAATACCTGGGCTGATGCTGGCTCAAGCTCTTTGTCTCCAACTTCCTGTTAATGCAGACCCTGTGAGACAGCAATGATGGCTCAAGTGATCGGACTCCCCCTACCCATGTGGAGTCCTGGAGTGAGTTTCCTCTCCCTCTCCCTTTCCTCTCCCCCTCCTCCTCTCCCTCTCCCAACAGTGAATGATGGATGGGGAGCTCTCTGTCACTCAAATAAATAAAAATAAATTTAAAAACTTAAAGTTTTCTGACCTCTTATTTTCCCAGGAGAATTTTTTTTTCTCCTTGGCTTATAAGAGCTCTTATACTAAAAAGTTACCTCCTTGTGGGTAGTTGCTGACAAATCTTGGTGGTGCTTTTTTTTGTGATGTAGATTTTTAAAAAGACATATTTTCAACTCTAAGTTTTGTGGACAACTTGGCATGTTTCGTGCTTAGCAGTCGTGTTGTGCATAACCAGCGTTTAAATGCGGGTGCTTGCTTGTGCCTGAGATCTGTGACTGAGGTGTTCCACATCAAGCACCCAGCACAAAAGTACTTTGGATGGAGCCTGTTCTCTATTGTGGCACCCCGACGGTGACAGCCATAGAGACAGACAAGAGTGGTGAGGGAAGGTTGGAGAGCTATCCAAGAGCACTGGCAGCTTTCTCTCCTGATCTGGTGATGGAGAGGACTGAGAAGTCCCAGACATTTAGAAGGTGGTTTCACTGCAAAGATCACTGTGCCAAGAGATAATGAGGAGGACATGGTGCATTATCTGTCTGTTGACCAACTCTGATAAGCTAGTGACTTCCCCATTTCAAACGCATTTCTTCAGCGATGACATTTAGTTGGGCACTGCTAGACGTATGCAGTGTTTTGTCAGAGGACTAGAAAATGCCTAATTTATTGCCATATCTGTAAAGCACTCTCTGTGTAGGGATGTGGAGCACCTGTCCTGTTAAACATGCTTGCCTCCGCCACTCCTCACAGCAGAGCCCATCCGTGATTCCTTAGATGTGTAGGAGACAACCTGCTTGGACAACATCGTATATCCTCACCCTACCTGCACCCTAATTGTGATTTATAAGACGTTTAGGGCAGTGGCACCTGGGGGATAAACCCTGATGACACAATTTATGGCCAGGTGATATTAATGCTATTATGAATGAGAAGTGTTTAATGAGCCAAGCAATGGTCTGGGCATGTCATGTGAATCGTGTCATTTAATCACCGTTTCTCAGATAAAGAAATGGAGACTGGAAACATGGGGTTCCTGGCTTCATATCTCCCAGCTGAGTAGTGGCAGAGTGAAGACTACAAAAAAATTTTTTTTTGACATCCAGGTCTACATTCTTAAGCCCTTTTCAAAGAGCCGTGAAATAGTGGCATCTTTGGCACCATAACTATTACTGAGAAACTGAGAGAAATGGTCAAAAAAGAGTGAAATGGTCTGTTTCATCTACCTCCATCTGGGATTTGTTGTAGCTGAGGTACAAAATAAAAGCTAGTCTCAGCATCAGAAAATTCACCAGAAAATTGACACTATTTTCTGAATGTTAAAATATTTGGCTACAAAATAGGAAATATTTCTCTAAAGCTAACACTTGAGAAAATGTGACATGCCATGAGAAAGCTGGCAAAATAACAGCCACCCAGATTACCCAGAGTGAGGTAAGAATAGCTCATGTTGATGTACGGAGCACATGGAAGTGGAGTTTGTGATACACGCAAAGCTGAACTACTATGCTCTGACTTGGAGAATTGCATCCAAATTTCTATCTTCTGAGTAGATCCTTTCAGTGGAAATAGTGTCCCCCAATGACTCCTTGAGCCAGCAGGGACAATGGGTGTCCCCAAAGTGTAGTGGGCAGTGGAGCCGGGCAGGTGTCTATTCTCCATGTTTTTTGATTAACTACTTGGCATATGTTGAGTTGACTCTTGTTTTAAAGGCTTAGAATGTGCTAGAGAAGTTACTGTTTTTTTAATTTAACCATCTTTGTAGAAACGACATGGGATTCTGCCACTCTTTCTTCATCTTACTATAGAACATTTTTTTTAAGGGAAAGAGTTTATTGGGGAACACCCAACAGACTGGAGTGAAGGGGTGGCAAAGGAAAAAAGAGAGAAAGAGAATATAAGAAAGAAACAGAGAGGAGAGGAGCTAGCAAGGAGAGAAGATAGAGAAGAGGAGAGAGGAGAGAGCAGGTGAGGAGAGCTAAGAGAGAAGGGCCAAGAGAGCCTGTTCAGGAACAGGCCCTTTTAAAACTTCCCCTGAGGGCGGGCAGGGAAGCAGGAGCAGCGAATCCCATTAGGATGGGGGTGGAGCCTGGCTCAGGTAGCTCCACCTGGCTAAAACTGCATCAGTTTCCTAACATTCCCTTACCTTTTCTGCTCGTCTCATTTCTTTGCTCTGCTGTGACATAGAAAGTCTATCTGTACTTCTAGTTCAGAATCATTACACATCATAGAAGATGCGTATTTATGGTTCAGTAGGGACTGTGTGAGATTTCAGTGTCACCTGGTGTCTCTTATATTCTTAGAAGTATATCTGACGATAGAACATAGAGCTTGTTTGCTTCTCTGATGTTAGAATTTAAAACAAACAAAATGTTAATGATCTGATTTTGTGTTAAAAAAGTCTCCACAGTAACACTGATTGCTTTGAATCATTTTGGTGTATGTGTCTCTATATATTTCCTTCAGAAAAACCTTAGAAAAGACAAGAGGCTACATAACAAAAAAAGCATGAGCTATAGAGGTTTGAATGATAAAAATGTAAATATATGAAAATAACTTATACCATCTTTTAGCAATTATGTTGAAGCCAAATCGAGCACTTCAGAAAATGTCAAATTAGAGGGTTTGCATTTGTCAGTTTTCGTTAGAGATTTCCACCTCACAACTGCTAGTTTAGATAAAGCTTGTGCATGGATGGAACCGATACTAGCCAAAGTGAGAGAAATGGACGCAGCCCTGAAAACAGGGGTCAAAGCACAACACTGGTCCCACTCAGAGGCTGGCCGCAGAGTGCCCAGGGGACTCCCTTGTCTCGAGATGAGCCCTCCAGTCAGAGTCACATTTGCTGGGCTGCAGCGAGAAGCACACTTCCTGATAATAAAAGAGGACTTGAGCATCCATGGTTGTCAATTAATTCCTATAACTCTGACTTCTCTCCTTAACTTCATTTTAAATCTGTGCTCATATTCTTGGTTTTATCTGGATTTGGTTAGGAAAATGGATGACAGTGGGGAAAAAAAAGTCTTTTTTATACTTTCTTTTATCCAGGATTTAAATTTCTTTAAAGAAAAATCAAATCTGTTTACCTCTCTGACTTAATCTTCTTTTGGCTGTTAATTACTATTTTCATTCTTTAATAACAACACAGATAGGCTGTACCATTATTCTAACTCCTTTTAGTTCAAACTGCTGAGTCTAGAATGTTGCCCTCAACATTAAAACCCTACATTATAAAGAAAATTGTGTGGACTCCAAAATGGGTAAAAAAAATACCAAGTCCATTTCTGTTGGTTCATGTCACTTACATGACCTTCTTTTACCCTGACCTGACTTGCAAGTTAGTGAGAGAGCTGAGTGGCTCCCAGCTTTTCTCACCCTCTTCTCTGTTTGTTGTTCACCTTTCAAAGTTAGACAACCCACAGGTGAGAGGTTCCTATGAGAACAGCTTTAGAGAGTTGTACAACAACTGGAAATGTGATTAGGAGACAGCCGGATGCTTTCTTGGGGGCCAGGAGGGGTGTGAAACACTCCATTTATTGATTCTTTGATCTTGAATGAGTTTGAAGTTTGACTGGAACAACAAGTACATTTATAAATCAATTCAGTGTGTTTCTGTAGGAAACACAGAGCATTTCACGTCTAGCACACTAGACATATTCATCCAGGAATTTTTATCTGCCTTTTTTAATTCCTACTCAAATATTTCGCATGAAGACTTCCAAGACATTAAAAAGTCACATGAATAATCGATGTCAATGCTGCTTTCCAAGAAATCCTCTTTCATTTAATGTTTGATCCCCACTTCAGCTTTTTCTCCCCATCTGGCTGTTCTCACTTAGGCAGATGGCCACCAGCTGGGAGGACAGCCTGTGGGTCTCCCCTGGGTCCGTGGGGCTCCGTAGACCCAATGGGAAAGTGCAGTGCGTCACTCTGTTAGCCAGTTGGTAAGCTCAGACGCTGACTTGTCACCACCCAAAGGCCTCCTCAGAGACCTCCTTGATGAATCTGAGATCGGGTTATGTTGCGTTTCTCTGATGTCATGGGATTCTGTGTTGGCTTCATAGAAGACAATGTATGTTAATACCTATGCAATCCAACACTCCCAGTTAAGACAACACACATGAAAGCAATGAGTTACATCAATGAATGGATGGAGGGGGAGCAACAGGAACAATAGAGAGAATGGGACTTTAAAGGAATATGAAGCGTCTTTCACAAGTTCCTGGAAAATATATATTATGGAAAAGCTATGCATGGATCTCAAAAATTTTTTGCACTGAAATAGATTAATTTTTTTTTAGAGTTATAGACAGGGAGAGAGAGACAGAGAGAAAGGTTCCTTCCCGTTGGTTTACTCCCCAAATGGCTGCTACGGCTGGCACTGTGCCAATCCAAAGCCAGGAGCCAGGTGCTTCTCCTGGTCTCCCATGGGGTGCAGGGCCCAAGCACTTGGGCCATCCTCCACTGCTTTCCCAGGCCACAGCAGAGAGCTGGACTGGAAGAGGAGCAACCAGGACTAGAATCTGGCGCCCATATGGGATGCCGGCGCCGCAGGCAGAGGATTAACTAAGTGAGCCACAGCACCAGCCCCTGGATTCATCTTTTAATTGTGTTTTTCCATGAACTTTTTGAAGCGTCCGAAAGTCTGGACATAGTTTGATGTTTAAAGAATGGGCGTATTCTACTCTTATCATATATATCCACATTTTCTTTAACTTTATTTATTTGAAAAGAAGAGAGATGGAGAGCTCCCATCTACCACTTCATTCCCCAAATGCCTGCAATGACTGGGATTGATCCTGGCTCAAATGCAGAGCAAGGAACTCAGTTCAGGTCTCCCACTCAACTCCCTGAGCTGTCACTGCTGCCTCCCAAGGTCTGCATTGGCAGGAAGCTGGAGTCAGGAGCCAGAGCTGGGCATGAAAGCCAGGAACTCCATGTGAGTTGCAGGCATGCTAACCAGTGTCTTACCTGCTGACCTAGCTCCATATTCCTAATGACTGTTTTGTCCTAAACTTAATTGAATCAGATTATTTTAGACAATTTAAAATAGACTTAATGATCTACAAGCATCTTATTTGTAATAAATATGCTACAAGGCTTCTGAAAGATTGTTTGGTGAGTCTAGGTTCTTACTGGCTAGCTCACAGGTGAGAATTATTCTTTAATTTCACCACTGGAGGAGCTGGTATAGTGGGTAAAGCCACTGTCTGAAGCACCACCATCCCATATGGGTGCCAGTAGGTGTCCCGGCTGCTCCACTTCCAATCCAGCTCCCTGCTAATGGCCTGGAAAAGCAGCGGAAGATGGCCCAAGTGCTTGGGCTCCTGCACCCATGTGGGAGACCTGTAGGAAGCTCCTGGCTCCTAGCTTTGGACTGGCCCAGCTCTGGCCATTGTGGGCATTTGTGGAGTAAACCAGCAGATAAAAGATTCTTCCTCTCCCTTTCAAAAAAATAAGTAAATATTAAAAAAAAATAATTTCACTACTGCAGCTTCCCTTAGAGAAGCCGATTGCTGTGTTCTTAGTTCATAACCCTCTTGGTCAGCCAGAGGAGATGTGGTTCTTTAGAAAAAAGTCAGTTCCTTTTAGAAACACCTGCCATTAGTTTTTCTTCCTTTCTTTATTTACTGATGAACATCCATGGGGTGCTGGGACAGAAATTGAACTGCAATTAAAGGCAGAATTAATCAATATTTATAATCGGCTTTTTGGCTTATGTTTCTCCAAATTCAGATCAAACCAGGTATATATACTTTTTGAATTTATTTTTATGTAGGGAGCATGTTATTATATTTCAAAAACCCCTTTTTTTAGTACTGTACAGGTTTATTAAATATTCTTTTAATGTTACACATTTAAGTTTTTTTGAGCTTTCAAAACCATAATAACATTTCAAAATAAGATATGCTTAGAAATTATTTTGAACATATATTTAAACATTTAATTCTTAATAGTTGATTTTCTTCATTTTTTCTTTAAAGCTTATTTATTTAAAAGAGCAACAGAGAAAGAGAGAGATAGAGATAGAAAGAAATATCTTATATCTACTGCACAATGGCCAGCAGAAAATCCATGTGTGTCTCTCGCATGTGTGGCAGAGGCCCAAGCATCTGGGTCATCTTGCACTGCTTCCCCAGGTGCGTGAGTAGGAAGCGGGACAGAAATCGCACAGCAGGGACAGGAACCTGTACTCTGATTTGGGATGCCGAAGCTGTTGGCTGCTGGGATCCTGAGCTGTGCGCGTCCATGCCCTCCACATAGGTCCGCAGTGTCCTTTTAATTTCCGTGAAGTTCCCTCTGCCATTTTCTTCCTAACTCTTCCCTGAGACTGCACTCTCTCCCCACCCCTTTTTTAAACTATCTTCCCTTAGACTAGAGCAGCAAGCTCCCTCCCTATTCCACCATTTTGGATCTCCCCCACAACTTTAAGACTTTAGTATTTTGTCCTGTCAAATTTCTTATGAAGTGTAACTGTACTAAGAGTGGGATACCTGGATATTCTCTTTCAGTGGCTCTGGGCGAGGCTGGCCTGTGTGTCCTTTTATTTCCCTCCAGACTTTGGCCCAGCCACAGCTTTGAAAATCAATCTCAGAGCAACTCTGGAAGTTTTTTCTTTTTCCTTCTGGCACTTGCAGATCACACGTGAGCGTGTGGGAGCCTTGTTGTCTCTGCTGTCTGTACACATGCAGTCAGGACTTTAGTAAGAAATTTGCAGAGATGGTAGAATGCTCACCGTAAACCAAATTCAGATTTCATGACTTTCGGCCGTGGCCAATGAGGGTGATTTAAGATGTATGTTGGCCTTCCCAAACCACAATTTCCTCACCTATGTATCCAGGATGAGAACGTCATAGTGATGTGTGTAAGTCAAGTCTGTCATACAAATTGTTTATTCTGTTAGGAAGGATTGTCACCCCCCTGCGCCTAAGACAATGAATGCACGCTCATCACTGGACTGATAAAGGAATGGATTGATGGCTCCCTGCCTTACATGAATTGGTTGGATGTGTTTGAAAGCACTTTAGGTAACAGAAATAACTACACAGCACTGTCCCTATCCAAGGCAGCAGTTCCTAAACATTGGAGTTGTGTGCACTGGATTAACCCCAAGAGCTTGATAAGCATGCAGGTGTTTGATCCACTCCCAAAGATTCTGATTCTGATGCAAGTGAACCCGACAGAAGTTTGACATCTCTTGTTTTATGGAGGTTTCCCAGTGTGAAATCTATGTTCTCATTCCAGTGCTGTGTTGTATTTGATATAGTAGTTCACATACACATGTTGCAAATTTTCTCAGGAGGTCAGGACATGCAGGAGGAGCATGATTAAACTCACTTACAAATGAGGAAATGGAGACTTACAAAAGCAAGCATCTTGTTCAAGGTTACACAGAGGTCAAGGTCAGGAGTAAGATGTGGTTTAATTCTGACATCTTGTATTCTTCCAACTTCATTGTCCTTATCATTGCCTAGATGTAACTAACTTGTTAATAGATATTAGAAAACCTAAAGGTGTTCTCCTTGAATTACTGGGTTGAAGTGTAAAAGAGAGCTTCTTGCATTAATTCATTAAGTTGCTGCATTGAGTGCCTATTGTTACCAGCACTTAGAGACATTCCTTACAAGCATAACAATACACAGGCACCAATTTTTATCTTTCATTTCTCAAAACAAAACAAGCTTTTCTGTCTTAATATTTCACACTTCTGTTTCCTTGTGTTGTATCTTTGGATATTATCAATGTTATTGTAAATTTCACTTGCTACTCATTTAAAGAGCATTCATTGATCATTTACTCTTCATGATGTCATGTTAGAGATTCAAACATGCATTAAATCATCTCCTGTTTTCCGTGAATTCAATCTTTTCAGTGAGTAGACCTCCTTGATCAAGAACAGGTTTCCACCGACCGCATCTAGAAATACTGTAGCATAGATAATGTGGAGGGGCAGGGGAAGAACCTGTGGGGCCCCTGGAGATATTTCCAGCAGCAATTGGATACAGAGTTGACACTAGAAAGAGATGTTGACGACAATGAGGAGTTAGTTAGGAGTTGCCCGTATAGAAGAGGAGTGTGGATGAGATCGCCCCAAAGAGCTTATCTGTAGACCCAAGACTGAGCTCCAGGTAAGCACTCCTCCGTGAGACCATGCGGAGATTAGGAGACAATGGGACTGAAGAGAAGTGGTGTGAAGAGAAAGGTGTGAACTCTACAGTATGGCTTCTCTGAAATCAGGAGAGGAAAAGCGTCCCGGAGAACAGACGCTGGGAGATGAATGGGAGTCAGGGTGGAGCCCCAGTGAGCACAGCATCTCCTCTACAGGGACTTGACTGGGACACAGTGAGATGAGCTGACCCAGAGGCAGCGGCCTTCTGCAAGTCTACCACAGGGAAGGCGACGTGAGCTCTCAGGCCTGAGCCCAATTACTCATTCAGAGAAAGAGTCACTTGTAATTCAAGTCACCAGAAAGCAATGATTTGGGGTTTTTCCTTCCAGAAATTCTGATGAAGTTTTTAGCTATGAAGCTGGACGTTCCCAGGTGTCCAGAAGCACATTCCCATGCCCGTGTGTGCTTCTAGCACGTGTGCATAAGTGCTTGCTTTACTTTGAGAGAGAATTGTCCAAATAGGACATTATTTAACTTATAAACCAATTTATATGTGACGTTATGGAGGTGGTACCTTAACCTGCAGCTAAATGTGATAGGAACAAGTTGTTTACTTACCACCTTTTCAGATGTGGTTGGTACAGAAATCATGAAAGTCTACATATTTCATATGTCTCCAGCATTATTCTACTGGTGAAACTTGCATTGCAGATATTTATATAAATTTTTAGAGAATCTAAGAGAATTTTGGCTACTGTTTTGACAGTGATCAAAAATCTTAACTGTGTAACTGTGTGACTTTCACCATCAGTCATGACTGATTTACAAAAGTGGCAATGAATATCATTTTGAATAAGTTTTTTTGTTCTTTGTCTATGCAGTCTTATAATTTAAATGGGGATGTGTAAATGGAGTGTTGAAGATTTATTTGATATTAAAAATAAATGGTTCACCTATTTTGTGAAATAAGGTAGGAATAGGTGCCATTCTTATACTCACAGTGCTCCTTTGAGAGCAATCCAATCTGTAGGTATTTCTTTTTTAATTTGCATTGGCTGGTAAAGGAGGGGCAATCTAGTGGATACGTTGATCTCCTTAGATTCTTGGATACCAAAGATATGCTTGAAAGGGTTTTTTGGTATGGTTTGCTAGAGAAATACTCCTCCTTTGATAACAAGTGTTTGATTCCTGTGTTAGGTTGAGTTAATGTGTAGATGGCACCAAGATATTGAGATTTAGTCCTACAGGGCACTGTCTGTGCGTATCCTGCCTTGCTTTCCCACCATCTCATTTTCCACTCCATCCCTGGTACATTTTGACTGAGAGTTAATCAGACATTGAGAGATTTTTACCTAACTTCATTTGTTCATTGAAAAAGCTTAGAACTGTTGCCTTTTAAATTATTTTTACATGGCTCATTTTGACTGTTGTTAGGAACCTACTAAAATATATATTTTTTCTTATTTTTCTGCTTAGATTTTAATTTTCATAGCAGGCTTATGGTTTTACCAGTAAGTGCTTGATATGCAGATTTATTTATTATTGCCATCTGTTTCTGTGAAAGCTATTTAAGTGCTAAGCAGTTGCCTGAATGATGTTCAGGTCTGCATGGGGGGTAATTCTGGAAGTCAGAATTCCACAGAGACAGATAGTCTATTATTCTATCAAAGATAATATACAAATTGGCTTATTTAGCTTTTCGTTGTGATCTTCGCACAAGTCTGCCATCTGTATATGTAATCGTTCTGATGATGTTCTATCATCTTAAAATTGATCATTAGGAAGCATTTTCTTCTTTTACTAAATTATCTTTTCAACATATCTAGAGTATTACCAGATTAAAAGTGCAGCTCAGCAAAATTTATTTAGAAATGCTAATGCATGTCTTTGTCATGTCCTCTAGATTGCTCTAGCTCTGTCTAGCTACGTGGACACAGTTGCAGCAGCCTCTCCTAGGACCGAACGTTTGCACGGGCTGAACTCCCAAGAGCTCAAGGGTGCGTGTTGGAGCACTGATGTCAGGGTTTGTCAGCTGGAGTGAAGGTTTCCTTCCTGTCTCATCCCTTCCTTCCAGCCTCTGCCTCCAGCTTTCTCTTGTCTAGAATGTTCATGGAGACTAGGATACAGTTCACTCCTTCTACCAAAATCCTTTCCAGGTGATTTCATCTACCCCTCGACCACTATCAGTTCCAACATGTTTTGGGGATGTTGAGAAGCATCTTCTACAGGGTTTTTTTTTTTTTTTTCCAATTTAATTTGTAAAATCCTCATCTTACCTATTGTGTTTAAGCTACTTGAATGCAAATTCTAAGTTATTTTTGTATCTCCTTGTGCTACTAGTTTTCAAATTGCTCATTTTTAATCCCATTAAATGAACAGGCATTGCCCATATAATTTTATGAGGTAAAAAATTAATAATAAAATGATCAAACAGAACTCAAATTTCTCCCAATGTTTTTTTTTTTTCATTTAACAGTATATCACAGTGCAGTATACAAAGGTGCATAACTCGTTATTTTTTGCATACAAGTTTTTCAGATATTTCCTTCAGATTTGTTGTAGCTATTACTATTGCCATTTTGTCCCTATAGCAAATACTGCAATCCAGGGCAAGCATTTGGCATTCCATATTGGAGTACCTGAGTTTCAGTCCTTGTTCCAGCTCCCAACTTCGGTTTCCTGCTAATGCAGTTACCAAGAAGTAGCTGGTGATGGCTCAAATAGTTGGGTCCTAGTCACCCATGTGGGAGGCCTGAACTGAATTCCTGGCTTCCAGATTTGGCCCTGACTCAGTCTACCTGCTGCAGGTATTTGGAAAGTGAACCGGCAGATGGGAGAGCTCTCTCTTTCTCTGTCCCAAATAATTTTTTAAAAAGAAAAATGTACTACAATAGATACTCTCACAACTTTCAAATGAGGAACTACTAGGTCACAAGCTGTTTGTATTATTAATTGAAAAAGATTCTTCCAGAATATTTTCCAGAGAAGATATAGGGATCCAGTGATGTGCCAGAAGTGGGCAAGAGGCTGTGACCCTTCATCCTTGACAGAGCTGGGGGCTTCTTGTCTAAATCCTGACCCTCTGTACTTAGGACAGATTTGTACATTGTGCATGCCCAAATCTTTGTCAACTACGTCTCTCTGGTATTTAGGAGCTGGGTCTTCCTCTTACTCTCTTAATACATTAATAATACAAATTCATAACTATGGAGTTGGGCCAAAATTTAGATCAAATGATGTTAGTATTTATTTGCATATTTGAACATGAACATCTTTAAAACTTTCCTCCTTTTCTTTTTAACTTTTATTTAATGAATATAAATTTCCAAAGTACAGCTTATGGGTTACAATGGTCCCCCCCCAATACCTTCCCTCCCACCCACAATCCTCCCCTTTCCCTCTCCCTCCCCCCTTCCATTCACATCAAGATTCATTTTCAATTCTCTTTATATACAGAAGATCAGTTTAGCATATATTAAGTAAAGATTTCAACAGTTTGCACTCACATAGAAACACAAAGTGAAAAATACTGTTTGAGTACTAGTTATAGCATTAAATCACAATGTACAGCACATTAAGGACAGAGATCCTACATGAGGAGTAAGTGCACAGTGACTCCTGTTGTTGACTTAACAAATAGACACTCTTGTTTATGGCATCAGTAATCACCCTAGACTCTTTCATGAGTTGCCAAGGCTATGGAAGCCCCCTGAGTTCACCGACTCTGATCACATTTAGACAAGGCCATGGTCAAAGTGGAAGTTCTCTCCTCCCTTCAGAGAAAGGTACCTCCTTCTTTGATGACCTGTTCTTTTCCCTGGGATCTCACTCGCGGAGATCTTACAATTAGGGTTTTTTTTTTTTTTTTTTTTTTTTCCCCAGAGTGGTTGGCTTTCCATGCCTGAAATACTCTCATGGGCTTTTCAGCCTGATCCGCATGCCTTAAGGACTGATTCTGAGACCAGAGTGCTGTTTAGGACATCTGCCATTCTATGGGTCTGCTGTGTATCTCACTTGCCATGTTGGATCATTCTCTCCCTTTTTTATTCTTTCAGCTAGTATTTGCAGACACTATTCTTGTTTATGTGATCCTTTGGCTCTTAGTCCTATCATTATGATCAATTGTGAACAGAAATTGATCACTGGGACTAGTGAGATGGGATTGGTACATGCCACCTTGATGGGATTGAATTGGAATCCCCTGGTATGTTTCTAACTCTACCGTTTGAGGTAAGTCAGCTTGAGCATGTCCCGAATTGCACATCTCTCCTACTGGTATTGCTTTTGCCACCATGCTTAGCAGTAGCAGAGCTTTGTGTGAGAAATGGTGCTTTGCAGTCATCATTCCACCTTTATTGATGTGAAGTGCAAAGCCAGACGGGTTAAATGGGGGATCTGCTTATGGAGCTCCCTTGTTTTCAGACTTTTTCTACCATGATGCCATTGGCATGTTTCTAGATTTTTCTACACTGCACCAAATTCTTTTGCAAGGCTGTTTGCTGAAAAAAAAAATGCACAAGTTCTTCTCACCATTACTAGTGATTGATTGAATAATTTGTGATTCACATATATAAATCTGCAAAATTAATCCAAGCACCTAAATGTGTCACACTAAAATGCATCTGGTGTTTCTATACGTTGTAAATTATTTTTTCAGAAAATTGATCCTTATGGTGCACCTGTGATATTGGAGTGACCCTATCCTTGCTTTAATTTCACTGACATAGAGGCTGGAGTTTCTAAGAGGATTTACATGATTTCTTTAAAGACCCATAGCCAGTGAATGTGAGAATGAAGATATACAATGGGATGTCTGGGTTCCAAGACAGATGATCTCTTTGACACTGGTTTTCAGAATCCTAAATTCACACAGGTTATTAAAATATTTCAGAATATATGGTTAATCAAGCACACAAATTTTATATTGCTTAGCTGTGTGCTGGGGTTACTGTAGTTTCAGTTAAGTTTGTCTTTGATTAATATAATAGAAAATGAATTCATTCTAAACATTTTTAATCTTCCTAGGAAAGCAACTTAAAATCTTTTAAGCCATGAAATTCACAGGAGAATAATGAAAGAGTTCATTAATTGTAAAAATATTAGGACTTGCTCCTTTAAATCTGACCAAATTTTAGTTTGGGAAACAAACAATAATTTAAGATCAACTATAGGTTTTTTTTTTTTTTAAATCTTATCTCTGTGTGTGTGTATATGCATGTCCCTGAGGATCAATGTTTCGATTCTTTTCCAATTCTCTACCAGTTTTCTTGGTTGTATTTTATACAGTAACAAATTATGCATGTGAAATGTAGTGAGATATCCGTACAATTATACATGTTTGGGGTGGGAAAGACACACTGTGGGTAGATGTATTATTGTATTTCTTAAATCCCATGGGATTCTTCATAGTATTAAGATGCATTTTTAAATAGTTCACAGATTTCCTGTATCATGTGGCTGGTAGGTTGGTGAACTTCTTCATTCTATTTGGTGATGTAGTTTAAATCCTGCTGACACTGTAAAACCCTGAAGAGTCTTTATAAAATCTCAGTGTGTTGTTTTGTTGAGTACATTTAATGAGATTTTTGAATAAAGGATATCCTTTCAGAAAGGGAATCATCTCTCATTTTATTATTTACCTCTCATATTGACCCCAGTAAAACTTTCCCATATGTAATTTTACAGGTCCTTAAATTAGCACTTATCTTTCCCACTTAAACAACAAGAATAAACAAATCCTGAGTTTTACTTTATTGCATTGCTTTGAGGGTATTTTATCCTCTGTGGTTTGGCTTTGGTTTTGAATAAGCATACTCTCCATTTTTTACTGTTGATACTAACACCAATTTATTAAAGGGTAAGATACCATATGTTCCTTTCAGAAATATCACTTCGATTTTGTTCATTTTAGATGCTGGTGTTTGCAAAGCAGATTATTATTTACTTTAACTTGCAATAATTTGTATCCTTGCCATTTCCCCCCATATTGACTTATCTTTTTCATTTTGAAATTTTTTAATCTTACAATTTTTATTTTGATAGCAAGCATATTTTTATTATACTCTTACAAAGTAGTAAAAATGGACAGCAGACATTTTTGCATGCATATTTAAGCATGGCAAAAAACTTGACATTAATCTTTGGGACTTAACACACCAAAGGGCCAAGAATTGTTTAACAGTTTAATACACAGTGACTGAAAATATCTTGTGATAGAAGAATCATAAGCTAAGGTGCACCTGCACAGGCACTAAAAACAAATTAAACAAAATGTAGGTCAATATGGAAATCAAATCAAAATTATGAAGCAGTCATATTATTGATATTTGGGCTGCATGATATAAAATGTCTGAATGAGACATTTAAAAAAATTCACAGATTTCCAGTTGCTGTGCAGAATTGAAATCACACTTAAAATGGGCTTTTTCAAGCACACTCATTTATGATGATGGCTGTATCATTTTCAAGATAATTTTGCAAGTTGGATGCTAAGAGTACACATTGATTAATGGCTATTCATTGGTGTAACCGCTTGGCTTCACAGTTGTGCTTGACTTTAACTGACTTGTATTTGAGACCTGGGATAAACTCATATCCAGGTAATAGTTTCAAATGGAATTTGCTACAGGAAAAACACATTTAAGTGACCCCATTCACATTTTAACACCAAGATATAAAAGTACGGGTGCCATTGACATTCAGATAATGTGTATTAATGAGGCTGCCACCTTTATTTCCTTGTCCCTTGAGACTTGTCCGTAAGACTTGGAGTAATAAAAGCTGTCCTCCATATCCTTAAAGTTGCTTATCAGAAACATCACTAATAAGTTTCACAGATTCATTCAACTTGTAGAAAATGTTTACATTAAAACCATCTTTGAAATAATAATTTGTTATCAACATGATTTTAAAAAGCTCTTTTTTTTCATATTTCCTTACTTCAATTCATCAACCAGACTTTTGTTTCTCAAGCAGAGGCAAATGTCTGGTTTCCCCTCTGGGTCTAAAATTCTCTTTGGGATAACAAATATTGAAGACTATCAGTGTAGGCCAAACTAGTATGTTTATGGTGTTCTGTGAAACTATATAAAGAAAACAGGAAGTAGATGTTCATTTTCTGTGAAAATGGCTTGGTAGGCAAATAATTCTTTGAGGTCCTTGAAGTTATCATACTACTTGGCCATCACAATATTTTCAATCTAACCTTTGTTTCTCTATTTTACAATTTTCCTATCAATCTGTATATACTTACCCTTTATAAAACTATAACACTATGAATAAGAACTCAAGTTGGAAATCACAGAAGGATCCAATTACATGAATAAGCTTGATGACCTCTGGAAATTCTTGGTCTACCTATATAGATGTCTGATCCTTAGCCCACTGAATGAGAAAGAATGAGAATATTTTGCAAATATGGTGCAACAGGAGCATATTTTTCTTCTTCTGAAGAGGAACTATCAAGTTACCATGTCTCTCTCTTTCTCTCTCCCTCTCTCTCTGTAACTCTGCCTTTCAAATAAATAAATCAATCTTTGAAAAAAATTATCATTGTGTTCTTAAGAGTTACTCTTGAAGAAAACAAAGCGCATGAATTCATTTGCAGTTCTGAGACCTGATTTTGTTGTATGAATATCCAGCATGGGAGAGACAGTTTGCGGAGGGATCAAGTCTGTTGCTGATATTAGCTCTATTATTTATTCTCTGGGTAACATGAGGATATATGCCAAAGGTCTAAATATAAGGGGCATTTGCATTTTAAGCTAAACAATAATAATTACAGAGTAGGAAAACCAGCATCATAGAGTGAACTCTGAATACTAAGGCATTCTCATGAAAATGTTGGTGGAAATACTGATGTTGCATCTTCCTGAATTTTTAATTTCTTTGTAAATATCCATGTGTCAGGCAGAGATGAGGAACACAGTCCTGAATGGATCAGTGGAGATGCAGCTCTAAACTCCTGAGTACAGATGGTTGATAAGGGGAACCTGCCACTGTGTCACATCAAATTACTCAGTGATTAGACTCGAACTTAAAAGATAATATGAATTAGTCATTATGATTTACAGTCCATGGTTTTATTGCATGAAGCCAAAGTAAATGATCCTTTCTTTCCCCATAGAATTTAGTATTTCTAGATTATCTTTCTTTGAGAATTTTTTCACTTTTTTCAAGTGATATCATTTGTTCCCTGTTAGACAGTGACTATCATAATAAAAGTACTTGCTAAGGATTTTCTCTTTTTAAAAGAAATGTATTTGTTAATTTTTTATTTATTTTTATTTATTTGAAAGAGATACAGAGAGAGGTAGAGACAGAGAGAGAGGTCTTCCATCCATTGGTTTATTCCCCAGATGGCCTCCCAGATACCTGGAGCTGCACTAATCCGAAGCCAGGAGCCAGGAGCTTCTTCTGGGTCTCCCACGTGGGTGCAGGGGCCCAAAGACTTGGGCCATCTTCCACTGCTTTCCCAGGCCATGGTAAAGAGCTGGATCAGAAGAGGAGCAGCCGGGACTAGAACTGGCCCCCATATGGGATGCCAGCACTTCAGGCCAGGGCTTTAACCTGCTGTGCCACAGCGCCAGCCCCACATTTGTTAATTTTCATTTATTTGAAAGGCCGAGAGACAGAGAAAGATACAGAGTCAAACAAGGAGATCTCCCATCAACTGGTGCATTGGCCAAACGCGTACAAATCCAACCTAGGTTTCCTACACGGGTGTCAGGGACCCAAGTACTTGAGTCGTCACAGGCTGCCTCTGGGGACGTGCATTTCTAGGAAGCAGCCCAACCAGATTTCAAGCGCAGGTGCTCCAATGGAGGAGGCAGCTGTCCCAGCAGTGCCTCAACTGCTACAGCAAATGAATGCCCAAGATTTTACTCTTTGATAGCACAGTTTTGAACACTTTTGCTTAATCCTTGCCTCAATGAATTTTGATTTTTAACCTTTTCAGAAAAAGAATGCATAATCACCTTTTACTGTTAGCTTTTGAAGGAGAGCATCAATTAGCTGATCCAGAATAAATTTATAGAGGAAGCAGTCACAGAGAACACAGAAGGGAAGGTATACTAAGTCCAAGAAAACTGCTGCACCCCAGGGCTGAGAATATGCAAACATTGAAAGAACAAACTCCCACAAAATACCATCCCATTAGTGTATCAGAACTCAGCCTCGCTCTATCATTACCATAAATTGCAGAAAGAAATACCTGATGGTACCCAGTGTGTGCTGTGGCCTGATATGAGCAAAAACATTCTAAGGTTTATGTCTAAGAGAGACTGACTTACAGTCAAGACTCAGTATCCTATTTTTAGATGGGGGAACTTAGTATAATTTCTAAAAATGAAAGAGGCTATGTATCACTTATTTTAGGTATATTGTCAATGGACATTTGTTAATATACACAAATATACAGAATGTGTATATGTATCCATGCACACACACTCTCATATCTTCTTTCTGCACACAAAATGGAATCATTGATCATGTTACTGATGGCAAACAATGACATGAGTAGTTTTTCTTTCTCTGTCTAATGTACAATCTATGACTTGGTAACTTCTGTATGAAAAGTTGACTGTGCAAATGTGAACATGCAAATGCAAACGGGCAGCTTTTGATGAAGAGACTTGCTAATTCATTACATGTGGCCATAGGATCTCTCTGAAGCAGCCCAAGTTCATTTTCTTCCAATTCAATTCGACCTTTATCATGTAAGATGTCAGTCTTCATGCAAGATAACTCAGAGTAGGCAAAAATGAAAACCTTTAAAGAGTTTGGGATTCAGACAGTGAGACAGAATATGTTTATGATTCACTATTATATATTACAGACTATGGTGTGTTATAATGAGATATGAATGCATATACATATGAATTTATGAAGCAGAGAAATGCAAACTCCTGTTTGACAGAGTGTATTATAAAAGCCATCACTCAAAATATGTTATGTGAGCTGGACCTGACTCATATAGCTAGGAAAAGAGTAGGTGAGATAGAGACAGTGTCGGGGTAGTGGTAGGAAAGGCAAAAGCTTTGGTGGTAAGGACAGAGAACCAAAGAACAGAGACCACAGCATGCAGTGACAGGCCCCAGGCCATGATAAAGGAGATGTAGCTGTTGCCGCAGGGGTTGGGCCTTGGAGACCACTACTTAGAACATTGTTCTCTACCTAGAAGAAAATCCTCAAGATTCCCAGTAAGAGAATGTCAAGATGAGTCTAAGGTGTCTTTGGAAACACTGATCTCATTCCAATAAAAAGGAGGAAGAGGAGGCAGGTGGGGCCAGACTCATTGTATAACACAATACTGGACATCAGTTTGTTCTGAGGACTGAACAGGACCAGCACTGCTGGGAATTGTGTGTTCTCCAGGAATATCCTAAGGGAACATTGCAAACTGGGCAGCAAACAACCACACAGACCCATCTTCTCACCGTACTAGAAGTCTGACATCTGATATTCAGTTGCTGGCAGGGTTATGCTCCCTCAAAACCTCCAGGCAAGGAGCTTCCCTTGCATCTCTCCCATCTCTCCCTTTGCCTTCACGTGGTAGGGAAATAGGACTTCAACATTTCACTTCGCCATTGCACAGGTTAGCCCTTCACAGGAAAGGAAGGTGTGGGGCCTAATGGCCAAGGCATCCCCGTAATGAAGACATGGAGGAGTGAGAAGGCCTATGATACTTCCTGTCTGGATCCATTGTAGAGGAAGGGAAGAAGACAAGGAACAGGAGGGTCAGGAGAAACATAGATAGAAAAGAGAGCCCCTGACATGGACTCATGTGTAGGGGACACATGTTCTTCACTGCAACCTGCGGATCTCCACCACCAGCTCTATATGTGATCAGCTCTTTAGTACAGTAAAGACACTGAGAAGTAAAGCAAGTATCATACAGTGAGCCTCTCAGAGAGCCAACATTGGTAGCAAGCAGGGTAAATATCCACGTCAGGGAGAGATGTGTGAGTGCAGGAGAAGCTCTGCTTTGTCTTCATGTGCTCAGCAGTACCAGGCGTGAGAGGTTACTCTGAAGTGGATGTGAGGGTAATCTGACAACAGGACTGGCTGTGTCAGGTCAGGAAGCAGAGTCTTCAAGTAGCTAGAATGATGGGCTGGGACAAAGGGAAATGAGGGAGAGGATGAGAAAGAGGTTTGGGGCAGAAATAGGGCTAAGTGTGGTTCTAGGCATTGGACTCTGCTTGAGGCTTTCACGGGTCTGGCATTACTGGCTTTCTGGATCATATACTTTGTCATGTGAGGGCAGTGGGCTCTGTTGTACTTCATGTGTGCTACTCATTTGACCAATGTGACCTCATTTCTGGAATAATTTACATGAATTTTATGTAATTTAATTTTAAAAACATTTTATTTATTGAAAAGTGGAGACACAGATAGACACACACAGAGACAGAGATTTTTACCAACAAGTTTATTCCCTAAATGCTTGTAACAGCTGGGGCTGGGCCAAAATGAAGCCAGGAGCTAAGAACTCAAACCTTGTGTTCCACATGTATGTTAGGGACCCAAATACATGAGCCATCACACTACCTCCAGGGTTGTATAGCAAGAAACAGAATTTGGGGGCTGGCGCCGCGGCTCACTAGGCTAATCCTTCGCCTGTGGCGCCGGCACATCGGGTTCTAGTCCCAGTCGGGGCACCGGATTCTGTCCCGGTTGCCCCTCTTCCAGGCCAGCTCTCTGCTGTGGCCCGGGAGTGCAGTGGAGGATGGCCCAAGTGCTTGGGCCCTGCACCGCATGGGAGACCAGGAGAAGCACCTGGCTCCTGGCTTTGGATCAGCACAGTGTGCTAGCCACAGCGCGCCAGCCGCGGCGGCCATTGGAGGGTGAGCCAATGGCAAAGGAAGACCTTTCTCTCTGTCTCTCTCTTTCACTGTCCACTCTGCCTGTCAAAAAAAAAAAAAAAAAAAAAAGAAGAAGAAGAAGAAGAAAAAGAAGAAGAAGAAGAAGCAGAATTTGGAAGAATAGCTGGACTTGAGCTTAAGAAGAGGTCTGAAAGAGGATGTGGGTATTCTAAGAGGCATCTTAATGACTACATGAAACCCCACCACCTACCTGTGAAATTTAGCTAAAGGTATGTATGTAAAGCATCTGTGGGAGATACTTTGTAGATTATGGATTAATGATTAATGTGTTTTAAATGCTAGCAAAGCAATCCAAGTAGATCAAAATTAAGTTTTACAAACGTGGACTCAACATTGTTTATACTGGAATATTTTAACTACCTGATAGACAAGATATAGGACAGCATCCTTTGGGAAGTATTCTCAGAAGCAGCTGCATGGGGGGCCATCTGATTAGAGATAAGGCAAGCAGATGAAGAGTGTGCATTCATTCTCTGAGGCAATGAATGCAAGAGAAGAGAGCTGAAGCCGGAGGCTGGGTAGAATTTACCTCTAGAAAATGAGTCACAGGAAGGAAAGGAAGGCCCAAGTCTGGGAAGGACCATCAGAACTGGAAATAGAAAGGGTGGAAGTTTGGGCCAGCATTGTGCCACAGCAGGTTAAGCCACTGCCTGCAATGCCAGCATTCTATGTGAGCACTGGTTCATGTCTTGGTGCTCCACATGCTGGCTGCTCCATTTCCAGTCCAGCTCCCTGCTGATACACCTGTGAAAGCAGTGGAAGACAGCCCAAATGCTTGGATCCCTGCCAACTGTGTGTGAGACCAGGATAAGTTCTGGGTTCCTGGCTTCAACTTGACCCATCCCAGCCATCCGGGTCATTTGGGGAGTGAACCAGCAGTTGAAATCTCTCTGTGTCTCTCTCCCTCTCTGTCTGTAACTTGGCCTTTCAAGTAAATAAGATATATTTTAAAAGCAGCAACAAGAAGAAAAGATGGGAGTGAAGGAGAGGCTGGTTTCAGGGACCATTAGTCAGCAATGTGGAGTTTCACAGAGTGGCAATATACAGCGGATGGGAAAGGGCTTGCAGCAATGAAGGAGGTGCCTCTCCTGAGGAGACTGGGAGTCCTATAGGCTGTGACACTGATGTGGGTGAAGGGCAGTGAAGGGAGGCCTTGGATAGGCAGGCAATAGCTGAGGGTAGGGTTTTACAGGCAAAAGTGTTTTGCTATATCACCCTTTTTGATGGTTGGTATTTTCTTTTTTCTTTTTGATTTATTTTTATTCATTTGAAAGAGTTAGGGAGAGACAGGGTGAAAAAGAAAGCGAGAGAGAGAGAAAGAAGGAGAAAGAGAGAGAGTTGAATAAGCTTCTCTCCTCTGGTTCACTTTCCAAATGCTACCAAGGCCAGGTCTGGGCCGGACTGAAGGCAGGAGCCTCTTCTGGGCCTCCCACATAGCTGCAGGGGCCTGAGCACTTGGGCCATCCTCCACTGCTTTGCCAGGTGCATTAGCAGGGAGCTGGATAGGAAGTAGGGCAGCTGGGTCTCCAACAGGTGCTCATATGGGATGCAGGCATAACAGGTAGTGGCTTAACCTGCTACGCCTCAACACAGACCCCATGCGTAGTATTTTTTAAGGCACTATGGCCTTAGAATAACAAAGGAACATGAGGTCAGCGCCACGGCTCACTAGGCTAATCCTCCGCCTTGCGGCGCCAGCACACCAGGTTCTAGTCCTGGTCGGGGCGCCGGATTCTGTCCCGGTTGCTCCTCTTCCAGGCCAGCTCTCTGCTATGGCCCGGGAGTGCAGTGGAGGATGGCCCAAGTGCTTGGGCCCTGCACCCCATGGGAGACCAGGAGAAGCACCTGGCTCCTGGCTTCGGATCAGCACGGTGCGCTGGCCGCAGTGAGCCGACAGCGGTGGCCATTGGAGGGTGAACCAACGGCAAAGAAAGACCTTTCTCTCTGTCTCTCTCTCACTGTCCACTCTGCCTATTAAAAAAAAAAGGAACATGATGCTTGTGGGCAATATTGACATGGAAGCTGAGGCCTGGAGAGAGATGCCTTTAAGAAAAAAGAATCTATTTGGGCATCTTGAACAATCTTTATGTTATTTGGATTTTCTTTTTGACAGGCAGAGTTAGACAGTGAGAGAGAGAGACAGAGAGAGAGTTATAGACTGTGTGAGAGAGCGAGAGACAGAGAGAAAGGTCTTCCTACCGTTGGTTCACCCCCCAAATGGCCGCTGCAGCTGGCGCACTGAGCCAATCCAAAGCCAGGAGCCAGGTGCTTCCTCCTGGTCTCCCATGCAGGTGCAGGCCCAAGCACTTGGGCCATCCTCCACTGCTTTCCCGGGCCACAGCAGAGAGCTGGACTGGAAGAGGGGCAACCGGGACAGAATCCGGCACCCCAACGGAGACGAGAACCTGGGGTGCTGGTACTGCAGGCAGAGGATTAGCCAAGTGAGCCGTGGTGATGGCCAGTGTTATTTGGATTTAAATACTTAATTGGAACCCAGGAGGCAGTATACTGCAATGTTGGCTATAAAGAAAAATACATAATTTTCTGTTTCACTTTTATGAGTCACAATTTTACAAAAATCGTATGCACTTCACAATATGTGCTAATTTGATTAAATTTCCCTTTGACAGATCTTGAGTCTCCGTTTCCTTTGCCAACATAGCTTTTATGATTTTTTAACAATATGGTACATTGATGTAACACGGTAGATTTTTACATGCCAGATATGCAATTTGTCTTCTGGAAACACATTATTTTTTTTTTCTGGGGTGGGGTGGGGCTGTAGGGGATTTGGAACACCAGATCATGTTTCTTAACCAAATTTATAAGCACAGTCAAAATGTTTGCTGGGCAGCTAAAATACATGCAATAAGGTGCTGAGTGCAGTTGATAAATAAAAAAGTGCACAGTATTTTAACATGAAAGGACATGTTCTGTGTTCTCTACAAGGGATGCCAAGATCGGTGGTATTTCCTGGTGCTTCATGTAAAGATATATTCCATGGCATATCTGTAATAGCATTTATGTGCATTTTATCTACTAATTTTCAATTGCTGGTACTAGTATTTATACACAATTTAAACACATCAGTCCCTTAAGTGGACATATTTTTGTGCCTTCATGTATATTTTTATCTGTGAAACATGTTGCTGCTTGTAGAGGTAAATTGAATTTTCATTGTAAATGTTTTCTCCTATTGTGGTTGCTAATATCCATTTGTACTTACTTTGCTCACTTATTGTGTCTTTGATCTGAGCTAAACGATTTATTATAGGAGAATTGAAAAGCTATCATTTCTAAATTTCTCTAAAGTGATTCCCTTGAAAATTTCATTGCTGTTAAAGAATTTAAAATAATGTTAAAGTTATTAATAAAAGCAGTTAATACCTCCATAGAACGTCATCATTTACTGATCATTCCCTCAAAATATTTTCTTATTTGACCTTTAAAATGTTTATGTGTAGATCAAAATCTAGGTCAAGTGAACACAAAAAGGGATTTTTGTTGATCTTATGTTAGCAGTCGGGAGAGGCCATCCTGGTGGGGTTCTCTGTCATGCTAACTTCCCACCAAGCCTCCGCACGCCTGGGAAACCTGGCCTTGCCTCTTGCAAGGGTGTGTGCTGCCCCTCTCTGGGGGGGGGGGGTTGGTTTCCTCTGTGCCTAAAAGGAAGGCAGTTTTCTTTGATACATGATTGGCGGTTACTACTCTTCTTGTGATTATCATTTCAGTAGTGCCTCCATGGCATGGTTCTGCACCTCTTGATTTGGGGGATTTTCAAGGCTGATCTTTCCATTCGTTTCGTCTGGCCTTGTGGCAAGGCAGCACAAATGGCTCAGAGTCTCCCAGCAGAAGGTCTCATTCCCCAGGACACTGCAAGTCTGAAATCGGCTGGACAGCAGGGCCGTGTTCTCTCTTCAGAGTTTAGGAGAGAATCTAGTGGCCTTTTCACTTCTGGTGGTTGCTGGCCGTGTTGGTGTTTCCTGGCATTCTATGTGCCTGTCTTGACATCATCTTCCCCTTTTCTCAAAGGGATACCAGTCACTAGATTAGGACCCGCTCTGGTCTCCTGTGAGTTCACCTTGAGTTCATTACATCTGCAAAGACCCCATTTCCAAAGAAGGTCACATTCTGAGAATCTTGGCAGACACGCATTTCTGAGAGATACTGTTTAACCCTCTAAAATTATCTTGGTGTTTCATAACTGAGACTTCCTCAAGGAGGACTGTCCTTACTTAGCTGGGCTGTGGACTCTGATCGTGAGCAGCCCCTATCAACCCTACAGGTGTTCTGAGGATTGCCAGTAAGGCAGCCTCGGCCCTGTGTAGGCAGTGCCCTTCCTCTGCCAGCCCGTCCCCTTTGCCCATAGTCACTGCAGTATGTTTGGAAGCCGCCATTCTGTCTTATGTCTGACCCTAAGTTACTGCTCTGCAGTTACTTCTGCCTGGCATGGCCCCAGTCGCTCCAGATTCTGCCTTGAGTCATCTCTGCTCTCCTTCCAGTTGTACTTGCTCCTTGCCAAAAACAACTGCACTGGCTGCCTCATGAGCATTCCACTTCTCTCCACACAGGGTCGGTGGAGGGGTGAATGAGGTCAGCCCATTCATCCTTTTAGCAGCCATTCCCTAGATGTGTTATTTTGTCTACAGTGTTCAGACCCTTTGGCAGGATGTTTCACTGTAGATCTTCTCTCTTTAGGGAAAACACACTTCTTCTTACAATGATTGGCCATGGACCCAAGGACCCAAGGACTCATCCCCTAGAATTCTCCTTCTCACACCTGGGAAAGACTTACAGTGGGAGTAGGCAGGTGACTTAGGTGACAGTTCCCACAGGTCAGCCCAAGGGCTGCTGGGTCCTCTACCCTCTTAACCCTCTCTAGGACCTGATATGCAGAGTAAGAATTGTTCTTCATTGCAGAAAAATTATGATGTAATCACACACACACACATAAACAACACACTAGGACTAAAAATAATCCTCAGAGGTCATTTAACCTAGACATATATTTAAGATAAACTTATTTTTTAAAGTGGAATTACCAGACCTGAGTCGCATCCTCTGTGCTTTTCCTCTTGTTTCCAGAATGTTCCTCTGGGTTGATAAGTCTGGTGAATCAGCTGTTCACCTGATGATGGAAGCCAATAGAATTTACAGGTGCTTTGAGACGATGGTGGCCTGCTTTGTCTAGTTTACATTCTCCAGCAGGTGGAGTGGATCTCATGCCACTCTGTCTCTGAGAAGAAGAAAAGCAACGGGAAGTGCTACAGTCATCCTAGCGTGCCACTGCCCATGGACAGAGGGTGGACAGAGCTGAACTTTCTCATCATGTCGGAGTGAGGTGTTCGCTGATCACAGCAGCGCTGGATGACTTTCTCGGGAGGTAGGTCCATTTGCCTTGTGCTAAAAGCTGCCTCCAGCACGTGGCCTGTTGATGGCAGGTCAGTGGCATTATTTTTATGAATGTAGCAATAATATAGTCTAATTGGAGAACATCAAAACAAATGGCCATCTGTAGTGGGCTCCATTCACTGAGTTCTGGAAATTAATGATGCCTCATTGAAGGAGCATTGTGCGAAGCAGTATGGCATATGCCTGGTGGTGTCACCTCATTTCATAGTCCACAAACCATAATGGCTCAATTTTCTCCGAGGTGCATTCATCTATGTCTGGTATTGATCTCTTTTCACTGTGAAGTAATTTGGGGGGCTATATAACTGTTTACAGGCAACAGACAACAACCAAGAGGGGAAAAGAATGCCAGGTGGAAGATTTGAACAATCTTTGTTAAACTAACAATGAAATTTACTCTTTGAAAATCTGGGTGTGGATTTGGTTTTTAAGGTAGTTTATATTTACATTTTTTTTTTATTTTTTGACAGGCAGAGTGGACAGTGAGAGAGAGAGAGAGACAGAGAGAAAGGTCTTCCTTTGTCGTTGGTTCACTCTCCAATGGCCGCCGCGGCCAGCGTGCTGCAGCCGGCGCACCGCGCTGATCCGATGGCAGGAGCCAGGTACTTATTGGTCTCCCATGGGGTGCAGGGCCCAAGCACTTGGGCCATCCTCCACTGCACTCCCTGGCCACAGCAGAGAGCTGGCCTGGAAGAGGGACAACCGGGACAGAATCTGGCTCCCCGACCGAGACTAGAACCTGGGGTGCCGGTGCTGCAAGGCGGACGATTAGCCTAGTGAGCCGCTGTGCTGGCCTATATTAGCATCTTTAATAGTCATTTTATCCATTGGCTTTTGTATGACAAGTATTGGTGAACACCTGCCCTTTACCAAGTGTTGTTCTGGGTGCTAGGCAGAATACAAAGCTGAATTTTTAAAAGATCTTGTCATCAAGTACTTTGTTTTATTTTAAAAAAGGATTTATTTATTTATTTGAAAAAGAGAGAGAGAGAGAGAGAGAGAATTCTGCTGGTTCATTCTCCAGATGTCTGTAATGGCCAGAGTTGGGCCAGCTGAAGGCCAGGAGCCATGAGTTTCATTCTGGTCTCCCATGTGGGTATTAGGGACCCAAGAACTTGAGCCATCCACTGCTGCTTTTCCAAGGCCATTAATAGGGATCTGTATCAGAAGTGGAGCAGCTGGGCCTTGAAGGGGTACCCAGATGGGATACTGGCATTGCAGGTGGTGGCTTTACTTGCTACACCCCAATACTGGTACCTCAAAGGACTTCATCATCCAATTGAATGGACAAGTCGTACAGTCTCCTGTGTCCCCATAGCTTCCTGTAAGTATCTCTGTACACATGTTGAAATTAAATGGAAATCTAAAATTTGTTTGAGACTTTCCAAAAGCCATAATAAAGACCAGAAAAATACTTAAGTCTTCAGAGATAAGACAGCAGCATAACTCTGGAAAGATTGGCCTACACTGGCAGTCCTGCTTTCTCACTTTCAATTTGTTTTTGTTTAAAAAGATTCATTTAATTTATGCTTTTAGAGATTTATTTATTTATCTTCTGTGAAAGGCAGACTGACAAAGAGATAAAGAGAAAGAAATATTTCATCTACGCATTTGCTCCCCAAATGTTTATGACCATCAGGGTTGGGCCAGGATGACATCAGGAGCCAGAAACTCAATCTGGGTCTCCTATGTGGGTGGGTGGCTGGGACCCAAGCTCCCGGGTGACCTTTATAGGTATATTAGCAGGCGATTGGGTCAGAGTAGAGTAGCTGGGCCTTGAAGCTGTTTAAGTCTTCATCCTCGATTTATTTTTCAAATGCTGTGTATTTGTTTTTCTGCCTCAACCATGGGTTAGTATGGTTGATTTTACACTTTGTCTTCCTCTCTCTTCTCCTTCCTAGCCTTCTCTCCTCTGCATCTTCTTTTTCTTTGGTCACCTCACTCTCTTTTGATCTCCTACTCTGATTCTAACTACTTCAAACTTTGCTTATCTCCATCACAATCTTTATCACTTCTGTTCTTGAAATATTGGTGCCTCCTTCTTTAAATTTGAGAGTCTCTGTGTACTTTCTCTGTCTTCCAACTGCTTGCTAGTCTCCTTTTTGTGGTTTCTTTTCTTTGACGACTGTGACTTCTGTCAAAATCCAGTTGCATTTCTTCTGTTACCCACATTCTGAAAGGCTAACTACTGTTATGGTTTTGTTTATATGACCTTCTGTGTGCGGCAGGACTGGGCAGAGGGTGGATGAATCCATGTTTGGCAATGGCTGAGGCTAAGAGAGGAGCCAACTCCAAAGAATTGGGAGGGAAATGTTCCATATCTTAGTTGTCACGATGGTGGCCCTACTATGTATTTGCTAAAATGTTTACAACCATCATACCGCCCTCCCACCCCCACAGCCACCCCACTTCCTCCTCCCTCTCCCATTCCCAGTCCCATTCTCCATTAATAAAAATAAAATAAAATATTTACAACCAAACACCCAAAAAAGGGGTGAATTTTAATGTATGTGCATTTTATCTCAGAAACTCTGATAAGAAGGGAAGAAGGAAACCATTGGATGACGGGGTGTTGGGATCATTGCTTAAGCTCCCTCCTTTTTTTTCGTTTAAAACATTGATTTATTTATTTGAGATGCAGAGTTACAGACAGAGAGAGGGAGAGACAGAGAGAAAGGTCTTCCATCCACTGGTTTACTCCCTGGATGTCCACAACAGCCGGAACTGAGCCGATCCAAAGCCAAGAGCCAGGAGCTTCCTCTGGGTCTCCCACATGTGTGCAGGGGCCCAAGCACTTGGGCCATCCTCCGCTGCTTTCCCACGCCATAAACACAGAGTTGGATTGGAAGAGGAGCAGCCAGGACTCGAACCAGTGCCTATATGGGATGCCGTCACTGTAGGTGGAGGCTTAGCCTACTACGCCACAGTGCAGGACTCTTTTTCTTTGGATCAGAAAACACGATTTTTACTTCCCTCTTCCCATCACCCTCTTTACTTTTGCATTTAGTAGCTTCTGACTAAAATTAGAAACTTGTTTAGAGATTATGAAGCAAGGAATCATAATTACCCAAGTATATTCTCTGCGTAGTACATCCTAATTTGTAACCCCAAATAGGGACGTCTGAAACAAAGCTCCTCTCAAATAGTTCTTACTGGGATATTTAGGTACCAAGGGTGACAGTGACAGTAGAATCTATAAAATTTCATTTTGCATTGTCTGGTATTTTAGAGTGATTAAGGCATTAAAAATTTAGCTAGATTTTTTTTTTCAGCCATAAACAAATAAGTGAATTTCCATGCCAGATTAACTCATAGCTAAAGGATTAGAACTGTAATTTCATGACTACTGGTACCAAGGGAGTAGGGCTCTAGCTGACAATGGAAATTCAATGTTTACAGATAAAGCCTGGATGCTTTGAAATATTTCTGGAAACTAGACAGAGAGAGGGTGGAGGAGAGATAGTGTGCATGCATGTGAGCACGTCTCAGCTTTTTTTTTTTTTTATGTGATTCAGGTGTATTTTTGAAGACAGTAGGATTTGCAAAGTGGGGATCTAAATGTGCAGTTACGTATTACCTATCCTTTAGGCTTTTTTTTTTCTTTTAAAAATAAAGCCAAAGAAATAATTTCATCCTTCCAAAGGAGGCATTTCTCACTTCTAAGAGCCAGCATAGAGCAATGTAATGAGCTTTGGGTTAGGATTTGTAAGATAGCTTCCCTTCTTTGCTTTGCCAAGCAACAAGCCTTAAGGTTAGAAACGGCTGGGCAGGTAATCACAGCTTTGTTTGTTTTATGTTTTGTTTGATGGCAAATTAACAGGAAGTTTGATTGTCTGATGGTAGAGGTCAGATTCTTCAGTTCAGGTGCACTGTTCGGAGCAGTTTATACCCTGTTGTGTTGTCAATATTCATGACCACAGTTTCCCTCCTTAAATTCCTACGCTCCTGAGTGTTCATACTTTTCAACCACAGTGACCTGCGTTTGTCCCTAATGTGTTGCTGGCCACTGTCCTGTCCTGACCTTCTACAGCTCTTGCAACAGAGGCAATGGGCACTTGGTTCAGCAAGAGAAAGTTCAATGTGTCACCAAGCACCAAGGCTTTCCAGAGCTCATGTGCAGCTTCTCCTGAAATAGTGGTCTGTGGAGCCTTAAGGAGCACTCAGCTAACTTTCAAAATTAACAGCCATTGTTTTAAAGAAAAACTAGTTTTTAATTTAAAAGCATTTACATTATATTATATATATTTTAATGTATTTTCTGAGTCAGGGTGTCATTTGTTTAAGCATCAACTCTCAGGAGGCATTTTCAATATCAGCAATTGTTTTCTTTGTGACTCTGGTCAATGACAAAGAACCAGTACAGAAATAGGAAATTTGGGATGGGCATTTGGTCTAGCAGTTAAGATGCCGGCATTCCTATAAGAGTACCTGGTTCAGTTCCTGGTTTTGGCTCAGGACTCCAGTTTCCCACCATTGAAGACCCTGGGAGGCAGCAGGTGACCCATGAAATTGGGTTTCTAATGCCTATATAGAAGACCAGGACTGAGTTCTGACTTCTGCCTGGCTCAGCCCTGGGCATTGCAGGCAGCTGGGGAGTGAAACATTTGGGAAATCTCTCTGTATCTGATTGTCTTTCTCTGCCTCTCAATTAAGTACATAACAATAAAATTAAAAAAAAAAGAAACAGGAAAGTCAAATCTAATCATTTAAAATTACTTACTACATAAAATATGTATTATCAAGGAAACATCAAATTTGAAGACATGTGAGGTTATTTATTTCCCATGTAATTTCTGATCAGACTGAATTTTTAAATTTTATTCTCAGAGCATCATCAGTGGGCACTGTGTGTATTGCCCTGTATTGCTGTGCAGTGACAGAACCTTGAGTTGTGGGATTCTGCTTTGAAAAGATAGAATGCGAATAGAGACTGTTGTCACTCCATTGTGTTTCACCTCAGTTATTGTAGAGATTTTCGCTGCATTCCCGATTGTAAGGCCCTTAGTGGAGGAGATTATGCACTCATTCCCAGCCAAGAGCCCTTTCCTGCTTGTCAGGAAGTGCCTGATGGATTGAATACCTCCTGCTTCTGTTTAATTCTGCTTCTTGCTCCATCTTGAGTGGGAGTGTGGAACCGAAGGGAAAGTTCATCATTCTTTCAGGAGTGATCCCACACACAGGAAAGTAATCGTGAAAATGCATACTTATGTGGCAACTTGGGAAATTCGAGCTCAAAGGCACAGCAATTAAAAGAGAAAGAGGAAGTGGGAAAAAATAGAAGACAGTTTCAGAATTAATGACTGCATTATCATTTAACACTTTAGAAAAGGAATCTAACTCGTAGGAGTTTGTGTTAGGGCTGTGGGCTTAGGGTATGCACCTCGCTAGGATGCTGGCAAGACACACGAGAGAAATATAAATTTGTAGGAATATGATAAACAGAGAACATTGGCTGAGTAATGTTTTGTAAGATATGAAGTGGTGGGAGGAATTGAGGAAAGTGAGAGCACTGTATATTCAAGAACCATAATAGCAATGGGGTGGTTGACATGTATGGAAGACAAGAAATCTGTGGCAGCGAAGGGCAATGCCAGGAGTCTGGCAGGAGCACTGCACATGGACTTGCTGATGGAATGCTGTCGTGTCAAGTTGTATTACATTTCTATCATCTTGGAGGACTTTGGATCTTACCATGATGAATGTCATATTCTGTTTTCTAAAACCATAAAACGAAAACCACACAATGCAAAAATCTCTGGATTAATTATTTGTGCATCATTAACTTCTCCATAATTAGAACCTCTCCCTTCCACGTCTCTCTCAAGCCAATTATGTATCACACAGTAGGTAATGGCTGAGCAACAGGGGAAAATTGGCAGAACTACAAGGCGTTTCTTATCTTTTCTTTTTACTTTGGCCAGCTATTCATTCGCAAGGTGAGACTAGGTCTAGGGTACAATCTCTTGGGATAACTCATGTTATGTGAGCAGTTTTTTCTATATATTTCCACTTATCCCGTAATTCACTTATAAATGTTTGATGTCCTCTGGCCAGTGATAAATATTAATCTTTGTCTTATACAGTATTTTCAGACTACCAGTTATTTTAAACATTTATAGAAGGGTCAGAATATGAACTATCTTGTATCTGCCTGACATAAAACAGGTTTATTTAATGGGTTAATCCACTGATGATTCAACCTTTTGGTAGTTATAAGGGGGTTTCAAAAAGCACATGAAGAAAAAATGTGATTAAAAGATGTTTATTGTGGGCAAAAATTTTGAAATTTATGTATATGAAGGTCTTCCAAATATTCCTGGAAAATGCATGTAATGAAAAAACTAGAAAAGGATTTCAAAATTTTTTTGCACCAAAATGAACTTTTGATTATTGTTTTCTCAATATTTATTTATTTATTTGAAAAACAGAGTGACACAGAGAGAGACAGAGTAATAGAAAGAGAGAGATTGTTCGTCCATTCCCTCATTCACTTCTGAAATGGTCACACCAGCCACAGCTGGGCCAGACTGAAGCCAGGAGCCAGGAACTCCAGCTGGGTCTCCCTGCTGGGTGGCAGAGGCTCAAGTACTTGAGCCATCTTCTACGGCCTTCCCAGGCGTGTTAACAGGGAGATGGATCAGAAGTGGAGTAACTTGGACTCAAACTGATGCTGGCATTATAAGCAGTGGCTTAACCCATTGGATCACAATGCCAACTTTCAAAGTGAACTTTTAATTCCATTTTTCCACAAGTACTTTGAAGCACACTCGTGTTTATGAAATTCTTTGTGGAAACCAGAATTAGTCTTGGTAGTAGAAATCTAGCACATAACTAGGGTGTTTCTTGCATGCACTGTGGTTCTTATTTTGGTTATTTGATTGCATAAAACCTCAGGAAGTGAGCTTGAGAGTGTTGGTTTCATACATATGGATGAATGAGACAGAGAAGATGCAGCTGGAAAGGGGCTATGGAGATTCTCTTTAGTGTGTAAGTCTTGGAATTTATTGACTCATCTCAATGGACATGTGTCCAGGTAAACTTTCTTCACTCTGAACAAGAAGTCAGACTCTACAGCGGGATATTTACCTTCAAAAAGATCTGTTTAGGTCTGTTTAGATCCATTGCTAGAAGTGGATATGTACTTCTCAGTTCCATTGTGGGATGAGACGTTCCATAACCATCATCTCCATGTCTACCTCTAAGTAGTGGTTGATTTTGAGACTTAATATTGTAATGTGCATTGAGTATAATAAGTTCACATGTGTTCCGAACCAGAATTGGGAGAATATTCATGCTGTGAGTGTGGAGTGATCCAGCAGTTATGTGCAACTAAAACAAAGGGGCAAAATTGTGTTTCATTAGGCAGGTTTTCAAATCTCCCCTCTTTTTAATGGCACCTTTTTAGAGAAGCCCCAGTATCTACATTGGCAGTTGGGGGTGATAATATCTACTCCATAAAGGTTTGGTGAAAAACAAATGAGAGTAACAATGGAAAGAAATGGTCTCAGCTGTCTATCTTACATCCTGAAGCTGCAATGAGTTTGCAAGCAAAACAGAACATAAAGGTTATTTGCTCTCATGAGGGAGGAATGCACTTGTCTTCATACAGAATAAGCCAAAACTTGCATTTTGATTTTTTTGGTGGTTGTAAAGTTAAATATTTGCTGTGGAATTTAATAAAATTATGATGAAAAACCAGTTTGTTAGCATCTAGGTTCTCTGAGAATAGGTGGGGCCGTAGTCTTTTGACTTCCCTAAGCAAATATTAGTGCTGTGCTATTCCCAGGCTTAGAGTGAATAGAATTAGGAATGTGACATCTTCTGGTGAAGAATATTGCTTTTATTTTATTGATGAATGTGTAGGCTCTATTCCTAACTTGGGAGAGTGTCCAGTGCACTGACTCAGTGCACTAAGATGTGTAATTCACTTTCCTTCTGTCTTCGGGCAAGATGAAAAGGGCCACCCAGAGAGGATTAAGATGAAGGATGGAAAAAAGTCCTTCAACATCTTGGCTGCTCTGCTCGCCAGTGAGATCCATTTCTCTTTACACACGTGGAAGAGGATAGAAGTTGTCATCACTCATGCACTGTTGGGAAGTGGCCTCCCACTCCCTTCCAGGTGGGTTTGGAGAACACAAAAGTCTCCCTTTCAGAAATGAACCCCGGATATTGCTGCTGCCTGGGTGGACAAGGGCCCGTGAGAGCTTGATTTGCAAAGTGAGTAGTTTATCAGACCAGTAATGCCAGCATCCGGCACACTTCACAACAAACATGCTCTGCATCTGTTTCTCAGCTGACCACTCTGAAACGCACATAGCCCACTTACGAATTCAGTGAGAATGGCCTCTCCCTCTCCTTCTCCCTCCCTCCCCCACCTCTCTCTCTCTCTTTGCATGTGAGTGTGTATGGGTGTGTGTGTATGTGTGTTTTAATGGGCAAACAAGAATGCCAAGGAGAAATCCCCATATCCTGCTATGATGGTTTAGTGGGTTAAAATTCCACATTGGAAGCTTTTCTTTGCCTTGCAACTAGAAAAATATAGATAGATTCCAGCTACAAAGAGTGGTTTATGAGCTTTCGAGTCTTCCTTTTGCAACCCTGGCCCCAGAGTTTTGTAGCTGATGTATCATTAAAGCACTGTCTGCCGTTCGTGTGTGTGTGTGTGTGTGTGTGCGTGCGCACGCACTGCTTATAAGATAACATACAGTTGTGCATGACCAAGAAAATACCAAATTACATAGGCACAGCAGGAAATTAACAATGCAGGAAATAATCATGGTTGGTGATAGATAATGCATTCAGGGTTTAAAATAGCGGCTTGCCATGTATGTGTCACTTCACACCAGATGGCTGAAAGAGCACAGGACCTTTTTTTCTATATTAGGAGGGTACATACAAAAATCTGTTAATATCAATGCATGGAAAAAAAGATCTGCAATATAGGAAAAGTGAATATTTGTCCAATTGCCTTCACCTTTAGCAACCTCAAACTATTTTTATACAGTTAGTAAGTAAAAATATTCTGTTCATTGAAACATCAAATAAAATCGTGAATTTAGCTTCTGCGGAGTTTTTAGCAGAGACTCCCTTTTGAGTTCAAACAGGTTAACTGAGAGTTGTTGGACAAATTTCACCATTGGTTCTATTAATATTATTTCAGTTTTCATTCCAAATCCCAGGAGGGAGGACAAGACGGTATCTGAAGACAAGACTCGTTTGTTACTAATTAGGACACTGCTCTCACACCAAAGTTTAGATGTCCTACCTGCTGTGTACTTTCAAAAGTATTAATTGAGCTCCTTAACCTTCCATGTGTTAAAATAGCATGTGAGTAAAAATATAAAATGCTGAAAACGCAGCATGACAGTTGGGATTTTCTGTGTTGCACCATGGATAGTGCAGAACTGTTTGTGAGGTTGCACAGCAAGCCCAGGTTCTTCACCTCATGCCTACCAGAGTGGATTCAATTGGAGTGATTTTGTCCCCACCCTCAAGGGACTTCGGCAATACCCACTGGCATTGTTGTTCATCACAGCTGGAGGGTGTGCACCTGGCCTGGATCAGATGGAGGCCAATAGTGTGCTAACCCTGCACAGTGCAAGTCTCCGTAGGGACTGTTGCGGGTGTCAGGCTGACCAGGTTCAGGAACTGCTGGTTCTCTGCAGCACTAGCTGGGGTGATGCTATGAGAGTATTTCAGGATGCAACTGATGTCAATAGAGAAATGATGTGAAGATGTGCAGGTGGCCCTCTGCGATGCAAGTGGGCCTCACGCAATCAGCTGAAGGCCTCAGAAGAGAAAGCTGTCCTTCCAGCTCAAGGAACCAAAATTTATAGAAAACGCATGGTATCAAAAAGCTGTGGATTTCAAAATTCGTTTGCACCAAAGCAAACATGTTGTAATTCCATTTTCTGCAAACCTCTGAAGTGTGTTTGTATATGTGTGTGCATGTGTACATCTCTGTGTGTATCTGCATGTTTGTGTTCTCCTTCTCTGAAGGACCCTGCTATGGAATGAACACTGTGTCACTTCAGATTAATCCATACATTGAAGTCTAAATCCCACACGTGCTGCTGTCTGCAGGTGAGACCTCTGGGAGGTGATTAGGTGGTGAAGGTGGAGCCCTCAGCAGTGGCTCAGCACTGCAAGGACAGGAGGCACAGGAGCTCCTTACTGTCTGACTCTGCCCTCTGCGGACGTGAGAAGACAGCTGTCTGCCCCCAGGAAGGAGGTGGGCCCTCACCAGGCCTGGGGTCTGCTGGCACTTTTCCTTGACTTCTCAGCATCCAGGACTGTGAGAAACAAGCATCTGCTGTTCAAGCCAGCAAGTCTACGGTGACTGGCTGCAGCAGCCTCAGTGCACTGAGCCAGAGCCTGGCTGAGAGCATCCCAAATGCCAGTCCTTCCCAAGTTCACAGTCTTCCTCCACCTTGTACACCTGCAGCCAGCAACACGCCCTAGGCTCCCCAGAGACTTCCATGTTTTCCCTACTTGGGGTAGCCATGTTCCATGTCCTGCTTAATGAACTGCAAACCCATGGCATCTAACTCCCTGTGGTCAAAGCTCTTCACTCAGTGACACCAGGAGAGGGTGCAAATGTCTCTTCTTGCCTTGCTGCTGTGAGTGTGGTCTCATTTCATTGGCTGCCTGGATGAAAAAGGGCAGGCACCATTTTGGATTTGGGTGGGAGCTATGAGGGACTTTGTGCAAGCATATAGCAACTGGCTGAGACAGGAAACCATCTTTTTGGTAGTACCGGTGGCAGTGGTGGGGAGAGAGCAACATTCAGCCAGTGGCTCTTGTGTATGCATGTGAGCCAGAGATTCCAGCAGAGGGAACAACCTGGAGTTCCCACTGACTCTGAGCCTGGCCTGGAGGTGTCTGGGCACCCAAGTAGGATGGTGAGGTGCCTGTAGCCTCAGGATCAAGACACCTAGGCGGAGTTATCTTGGGAACATCTGCCTCTCTGTTGGCTGGACAGGTTAGCAGGGCAGAGAGAAGGCTCTGGACTCAGTGACTATGGGATTCTTGTGTGCTGTGAATGTGGGGTTACATGAGAAGGTGCAGGGTGTAGTTGGGTCTCCATGCAATCACTGGGAGCACTCCACATGTTCAGAGCTCCTTGGCTGCCTAGAGCAGGTCATTGCAGTGGGAACTATGTTCACAGTGAGGACTATGCAGATCATTTGTGTGGTTCATATGGTGAAGTAGAATACACTGGGGGCTACCACCTGGCATTGAGATCTACCTTGCCCAACTTGGGTGTTACTTTGGATACTCCCCCTACCCTGGAGCACTGACCAAAGCTCCTTGCCTACATCCACCACACACCTCTTAGTATTCACTGAAAGTGCAGGCATTCCACTAAGCCACAGAGACATAGCCCAAAGATAAAAACCATCAGAGGGAGAAAACAAAAAGCAAAAATCAACTCCACAAATGCCTAAAAGTACAGAAATTCAAGAGAGATGATATCATGACACCCCTCCCCCATAAAGGAACACAACATTTCAATACTTGAAAGTGAGGATGAAGAGATTGAGGAAATGCCAGAAATGGAATTCAAAAATTTAATCATAGGATTACTCAAAAGCAATCAACAGCAAATCCATGAACTAAAGAAAAGCACACATGATGTGAATGAAAAATTTTCCCATGAAATTGAGATTTTTAAAGAGCAATCCAAGTGAAATATTAGAAATGAAGAATTCAATAGATCAAATAAAAAATGTGGTAGAAAGCCTTAACAGCAGACTTAGTGAGGGATAAGAAAGAATATCCAAACTAGAACACAAATCCTTAGAAAGCTTACAGTCAGAACACACACAGACACACACACACACATACACACACACGAAGAATATAGAAAACTAAAAAACTGTGTGACCCCACATACAGAACTTAGGAGTTCCTGAAGGTGTGGAAAGAGAGAATGGACTAGAAGGCCTATTTAGTGAAATAATTACAGAAAATTTCCCCAATTTGGAGAAAGAAAGGGACGTTCAAGTAGAGGAAGCACATAGTTCTCCTAATAGACATGACCAGAAAAGATATTCCCACAACACTTTGTACTCAAACTCTCCACAGTAAAACATAAAGAAAAGATTCTAAAATGTGCATGAGAGAAACACCAGATTACTTTCAGAGGATCTCCAATTAGACTCACAGCTCGTTTTCTTCAGAAGCCATACAGGCTAGAAGAGAATGGTAAGATATAGTCAAAGTCTTAAAATAAAAAACTGTCAAATCAAAATACTGTACCTTGCAAAGCTCTCATTTCTGAGTGAAGGTGAAACAAAGACCTTCCATAACAAGCAGAAATTGAAAGAATTTGTCACCACCTGTCCAGCTTTGCTACAGATGCTTAAGGCTGTGCTGCACACAGAAACACAGAAACATGGTCATCACTGTGAAACAAAGTAAAGGCAGAAAATCTCCTAGTAGAAGGACAGAGGAAATCCAAAGTAAAAATTAGGAATATTTATGGAAAATGTCAGGGAAATGTTGTTACTTATCAATAGTCACTTTGAATATAAATGGCTTCAACTCTCCAATTAAAAGACACAAACTGGCTGAATGGATTACAATTCAAGACCCATCTATTTGCTGCCTACAAGAAACACATCTCACCAACAAAGATGCATGAAGACAGTGAAAGGATGGATAAAGATTCATGCTAACGGAAAGCAAAAAAGGGCAGGTATAGACAAAATAGACTTTAACACAAAAACTATTAATAGAGACAAGGGCACTTGAATTAAGGGATCAATTCAACACGAAAATGTGACTATGATAAATGTATATGCACCCAGTTACAGGGCAACTGGCTATTTAAAAGAAATGTTTATGGATCTAAAGGGAGACATAGACTCAAATACAGTAGTAACGGGGGACTCCAACACCCCACTTTCATCAATGGACAGAACAACTAGACAGAAAAGCAACAAAGAAATAACAGAGCTAATTGACACTGTGGACCAAATGGGCCTAGTGGATATTTACAGAGCCTTTCACCCCACAGTTGCAGAATACACATTCTTCTCATCAGTGCATGGAACTTTCTCCAGGATAGACCATATGCTAGGCCATAAAACAAGTCTCACCAAGTTCAAAAAATCAAAATCATACCACGAATCTTCTCTGACCACAATGGAATAAAGCTGGAAATCAACTCCAGAATCTCTAGATCATATACAAACACACAGGAAATGAACAACATGTTCCTGAGTGAACGGAGGGTCATGGAAGAAATCAAAAGAGAAATAAAAAAATTTCTGGAAACAAATGAAGACAACAAAACACCATATTAAAACTTATGGGAGCCAGTGCCGTGGCTCACTTGGCTAATCCTCTGCCTGCAGCACCAGCACCCCGGGTTCTAGTCCCAGTCAGGGTGCCAGATTCTGTCCCGGTTGCCCCTCTTCCAGTCCAGCTCTGTGCTGTGGCCCAGGAAGGCAGTGGAGGATGGCCCAAGTGCTTGGGCCTTACACCCACATGGGAGACCAGGAGGAAGCACCTGGCTCCTGGCTTTGGATCGGCGCAGTGCGCCGGCCACAGTGCGCCAGCCATGGCAGACATTTAGGGGGTAAACCAAAGGAAAGGAAGACCTCTCTGTCTCTCTCTCTCTCACTGTCTAACTCCACCTGTCAAAAAAACACAAACTTATGGGATACAGCAAAAGCAGTGTTAAGAGGCAAGTTTATAGCAATCAGTGCCTACATGAAAAAATTGGAATGATACCAAATAAATGAGCTATCAATGCATCTCAAGGACCTAGAAAAATAACAAAAAATTAAACCCAAAATTAGTATGATGAAATACTTAAAATTAAAGATGAAATAAACAATATTGAAACCAAAAAATATAAGAGATCAGTGAAATAGAGCTGGTTTTTTGAAAAAATAAACAAAATTGATGCACCATTGGACCAACTAACCAAAAACAGAGTGACAAGACACAAATCAATAAAATCAGAGATGAGAAAGGAAACGTAACAACAGATACAATAGAAATAAAAAGAATCATTAGGAATTACTACAAAGAGCTGTATGCAAACAAATTGGGAAACCTAGAAGAAATCAGTGGATTCCTAGACACATACAATCTACCAAAATTGAGTCATGAAGACATAGAAAACCTAAACACACCAATAACCATGATGGAAATTGAATCAATAATAAATACCTTCCAAAAAAGAAAAGTCAAGGACCAGACAGCTTCACTACTAAATTCTACCAGACATTTAAAAAACTAATTACAATTCTTTTCAAGTTATTCAAAGCAATTGAAATGGAGGGAATCCTCCCAAACTCCTTCCATGGAGCCTGCATAACCTTAATTCCTTAGCCAGAAAATGATACAGAGAAGAGAACTACAGACCAATATCTCTGATAAACATAGATGCAAAAATCCTCAACAAAGTATTACCTAATCGAATCCAACATATATCAGAAAAATCATTCACCCAGACCAAGTGGGATTTCTCCCTGGTATGCAGGGATGGTTCAACATTTGCAAATCAATCAATATGATACATCAACTTAACAAACTGAAGAACAAAAACCATATGGTTATCTCAGTAGATGAGGAGAAAGCATTTGATAAAATACAACATCCTTTCATGATGAAAACCTTAAGCAAAATGGGTATAGAAGGAACATTCCTCAACACAATCAAGGCAATTTATGAAAAACCCACAGCCAACATCCTGTTGAATGAGAATACGTTGGAAGCATTCCCATTGAGATCTGGAAGCAGACAAGGATGCCCACTCTCACCATTGCTATAATATAGTCCTGGAAATTTTAGCCAGAGATGTTAGGCAAGAAAAAGAAATCAAGGGGCTAGAAATTGGAGAAGGGGAAAATCAAACTATTCCTATTTGCAGATGACATGATCCTATATATAGCTAATCCAAAAGACTCCACTGAGAGATCTTTGAAAAAATAAAGAGTGGGAATGTGAGTGGGAGGAGGAAGAAGGGTTGGAGTGTGGGTGGAAGAGAAGGTCGGGGGGGAAGCATCACTATATTCCTGAATTTGTATATATGAAATACACAAAGCTTGTATAACTTAAATAATTTTTTAAAAAAATTAAAAAAGCTAAGACACTGAATAGGTATAAAGGATTGATGTGGTGTTCTTGGTCATTTATTTAACATCTTCTTTAAAATGATATAAAGTAAAAAATGGAAATGCCTATTAACATTATCCTGTAATTTTTAACTCTTGTTAACTTTATCTTATAAGTGGGGAAACTGATAAATGAGTCATTCCGATACTTAATGAGGCATCGTGGAGTGGAGCTGAAGCAGCCTGCCTCTAGAGTACAGCTCTTTCAACTCAGCCTTGCTGCCCCTCATCCAGGCAACACCACTGAGCATCTACATGGTGCCCACATGGCTCTCAGAGTTAAGATCAAAGGGATAATGAGAAATTGTCCATTTGCTTTGCTCTTGAGGTTTTGGGATCAGACAACTGTAAAGCTGTTCATTTAAAATTATTATAAATTGAAGGCATGTTATTATAAAAATTAAAGGAAAAAAGGAAAGAAGAAGGTTGAGGGAGGGAGGGAGGGAAAGAACTATGGTTATGCTATTAGAATTGTACCTATAAAATACATGTAAACTGTCCTCTTCATATTAAACATAAAACAATATAAATGAAAGAACCTGTACTGCACACACCTAAACACACACAAATATGTGCCCATATATAATAGAGTACACAGGTATACCTCACACGTCTTTACACACATATGCATGCACACACACACTCATTTACACACATCATGCAATGCACATAGACAATACACAATGCACATATACACATATATACACAGCATACACCTGCACACACATACACACACAAACATGTGCACACATACACACATACAATACGTACACACTACCCACACATGTATACACTCATGCACATTTACACACACAACACATAACGTACACATACATATACACACATGTGCACTATTGACACATATACAGACACAGATTACACATGCACACACACTCCTAACACATGACATGTGAAAATACAAGGACTATATCTTCAAGTTTTGATCTTTAAATGGATGGTCTTGTACACTACATAAAAAGCTTAGGAACGAGCGGGACGAGTTTTAAAACTCTGGGGTTTTCTCAAGAGTGGTTCAAAGCAGGAGCCGCCTTGTTGAGCGTGGTGTGATGAACGCTCCTTTGTGTGGGACTCCTGTGAGTTGCGCCATTGTGTGCGAGGAATCTGAGGGTGGGCAGGACGGGGATCAGAGGATCAAACACTTTTCGTGTGTCTTTCACAGCAGTGCCCGTTCCCTCCGTCTTCCTGCCAGAGGCCCTGTCTTGACAGCTGTCTGTCGTGAACACCCAGCCCTCCGTGAATCAAAGTCTCCCTGTCAAAGGGGTCTTTTCGCAGGGTTAAAGGCAATTGGCCTTTCTAGCTCGGTGGCCCACTTGCAAAACAGCAGCAAAGTCCCCTCAGGCTGCTGCCAGCTGAGAGAAAAGTGCAGAGAAAGCAGCGCGCTGGCCAGCGCTGGTGTGGCCGGCCCTGAGACCAGGATGACGCAGCCAGGGACACAGGCGCACGGCCAGGGAGCACGGCGGGCTGGCCTTCCACGAGACATCCCAGCCTCCATGAGAAGCTGCTTCCTTCCCTCTTCCCCTGGGTGTCGTCCAATTACCCCTCCCAAACACTGATTGCAGCTGTCCTGTATGGATCACAAACACTTTTGCTTCATTGTTCTGGGAGAGCTACAACCATGAAAACCAGCCATCTTTTATCAGGAGGCTTGAAGACCCCAGGGCAGTGGACAGCGGCACTGTGGACTGGCTTCTCCTCTAGGTGGGGACTGCTCTGGCTCAGCCAGAGATGACTAGGGGGCACAGTGTTCCACGGAAAAATTCACGGTGTTTAGTTGTTTCTTTCTTAATGTTTTCTAAAGAGGCTTTGTGCTAGTAACAAATAGGTGAAGTTTATTCCTTGTGCTTGAACCTGGAGAAACACAGAAGGCAATGTGTTGGTGCAGAGCTGGCTCAACTTCTAGGGTGACTCACTGTCCCATGTGCTCAGGACTCAGGCATTTCTGGGCAAGCAAGCTTTCTGTGTCAACAGTGGGGAGGCTGGCTGGTCATCCTGTAGTCACTTCTCTCAACTGGCAGCTTGTCTCCTGGTTTGGATGAGGCCAAAGACAGTACAGTTTCTAAACACAGTGGCTTTAGTATAAACAGCTTTTCCAAAGTGTTTCACTGAGATCCTGGGGACTTCAATCATGATTCTGGAAAACTGCATCACTTGAACAGTCACAGCTTGTTGCTACGTTCAGAATCTCTGCATCAGGTAGCTGAATGTTTGCACAGGGCTTACAAAAACTTAAGAGGAGGAAAATTGCACTCTTTGAGTTCCAGGAGAGCAAGAGGGGGAAAAATCCATTGCAAGCGGTGTGACAAAGGACAGTGTGGTCGAAGGAGGAAAGAGATTAGAGCAGGGTGCTTTGCCTTCAAAAAGATACATGGTCAGCCTTTGTGGGAAAGGAGCTGAGGGTCAGTGGGAGTGTAACCCTGGGGAAAGGTGGAAGGATATTAGCCTCACTGTCCTGTTGGACATCTTCTGGCAATGGAGCATGACAGGGCTGTTTCGAGGCCCCAGTGGAGATGAATTAGGCAGAAGTCACAGCAGCATGGTGCATTTGTTTACAATTTGCAGACTGAATAGTCATTTTACTTGCATTACCCTCGTCAGTCCTCCTTACATACCCTGAGCAGTGGGCAGGGCAAAGATTACTAACTTTACTCTTAGAAATGAAGGAGCCAGCCAGGCAGGGGAGGTGTTTGCCTAAGATCACAGAGCCAATGAAACAAGAGTTCCTGAGCTGGACCTGAGCTCTTGTCTTCTGTAGTTGACTGCACCAGGGCATTTGGTGGCTGTAGAGGTTGTCCTGGTGAACACAAAACTACAGACCATCCACAGTATTAGGCCCTTTCTGACATGTGGCTCTGTCTTCCCAAGTTAACATGAACAAGATAAAGAGTAGGAAGAAAGGCTGTCTCCTAGGATAGAGAAAGAGCCAGCATTTAAAGCGGAAGAGCCGCTGTGCTATCCTGAGGCTGGTGACTTTGAGCGATTATTCAGTCTATTTAAATGATGGGTGCCTTGCTTGAAAAATACACATAATACTGGCTCCCTAGAAGACTATTGTGGAGGTTAAATACAATGACGTAGGACCATGCCAGAGTCCAAAATGGCAGACGATTGCACTAGTATGGTGAAGGAAACCAAGTTGTGAACGAGGTAGGGGCAAATAACTGCTGTTGGAACAAGAGCATGATTTTCCTGACCCCGTGAACAGACCCCATTCCTGTGCTTGCTGAGCAGTCACCTCCAAGAAGAAAAAGCCCAGCTTTGCTGTGTGACCTTGAATTTGGCCAAGAAGGAAGCATCAGACACTTTGAGGCCAAAAAGCACAACAAGGCCTGTAAGAAAATGGCCCAGCGACAGTGCCACAAATACCTCTGAAAGCCACCGTGACATTCTGATTAGTCCTGTCTCCAAATGGTTCCGTATGACCGATGCCACGTTAGAGGTTAGCCATGGGAAGGAATTAAATTTAAAGTCACTCACATCAGCTACAGAAAATGTTACCTGTGCCGTTTACTCTGCATTGAAACCCAGTGTGGCTGGCTGTCATGCCAGTCGGCCTTTGTCTGAAGAACCTTCTGAATTAATACTCAAAGTTTCTCCTGTGGTGCTACTGTGGTCCAACACTGCTCTACTGGGCAGTCGGGAAGATTTCTACGAAAGCAGTCGTTGAATACTAGATTTCCCTACCTTGGCTATCTTGTTTCCTTTAAGGCATGTAAAATCTTAGAAAGAGAAGGTCAGGTCAACTGACCAGTCTAGCAGATGGCTGCTTCTGATGGTATGAAAAATTCTCCAGATTTCTAAAGGGCCACATCATCTATAAGGTACATTTCTCTAGTAAACCTCAAACCAATCCATTGTGTGTCATTTTAGTACTATAAAATCTATGTAATTAATGCATACTTTCAAGACTGCTACCCGATCAATAATAACATCCAGACACAACAGATGAATGTCATTTGAAGTACAAATGCTGTCAACTCATATTTTTACCCTTATTGCATTCCTCCTTTTATTCCTTTCATAAAATGCTTTTCCCTCCTGGCCACATCATGTTTGTTTCTTTGCAAATGTAGAGGCATGTGATTTTGGGAGGCCTGCTATCAGGGTGGCTCTATCTCTGAAGTATTCATTAGGTTTTAATTTCTTTAGCTTTTCATTTCTGATTGGACTTTCCTTTCCACCTCTTTAAAATCACATCTTTGCCACACTTCCCTCTGCATGCTGTGTCACTGACTTGCAGGCTGTCACACTTGGAGCCATGAAGGACACTCCTGTCTTCTGTAGCCTGTTCTGGTTACAGCAGGTGTTGATAGGCAGCCCTGAGTAAGAGCGAGCTGGAATCCAGGCTCTGCCTCCCAGCAGCTGATCACCTTTTGCAGTTGAGGCAGTCCAGCTCTCCCATAACATCAGCGGCTCATTCTTCATCCCACCCTGTGTCCATATCCTCGGGAAGGTAACTTTGTCAAGCACACCCACTCTGATGCCCCGCCTGGCCCTAGGACTTGTCGTGGCCAATGCTAGTGGAGGCTGAAGAAAGAACCTACATGTTGTCGTGAGGAGGATATGCCCAAACTAGCCAGCAGAGGACAAGATGGGTGGACCCCATCTGAGTGGTTCCAGACCTACCTGAGGCTGTCCTAGAATAGCTGCTGTGTGGCCTGTCCCCCAGACAAGGGGAGCTAACATAGTGTGGCTGGGCTGCTTTGTCTTTAAACAGGTAAAATACTTGTAATTACCTCAAAAGGTGTGATGAAGACTAAATGATACAAAGCATACATAGCACTTTGCCTGGAGGATACCCTCAATGGGACATGACCGGGAAATATTGATTCTTATCATTTAGAGACAAGGACTGCTTGACTTCTTCAATTCTCCATTTTGCTTTTTTTTTTTCTTTTGGACAGATTCCTTCCACTACACTTATTTTTCCTTTCGTTGGCAAGCAGATTACTTTGTTAAGTATGTCATATTTTAATTATGCCTTAGCTTTAATCATCTTTTTATCCTCTTAAAAATAAATTTCAATTTTTGCCCCATCTCTGATTATTTTAATTGGTATAGACTTATTTTTATATTCCATTACACACAACTCTACCATTTGCCTTTGTAAACTATTGGTCTTTTCCAATTTGACTTCTTTCCCACACTATTTGCAAAGTTCTGCTTTTAAAAACATCTCTGCTTTCATTTGAGTTCTAACATCCTTTCAAATTGAGTATGCTGATATTGGAGTTTGCTCTTCATTTTCCTATTCCAACTCCGAAATATGTAAATGTAGAGCATTTCCACTGATCATTCTGAACCCCTTTCTCCAGTGGTGAAGCTGTCAGCAACATTAAGAACCATGATCAGAGTTCAGATACAAATACGTACTTCTGAAGCCATTGCAAAATATGGGAACCAGCTCCCGTATAGCTCACACATATTGTTGTGGGGGACAGAAATATAGTGATCAGGGAAAGCAAATGGAAGTCGGAATAGGTATGCGCTGTAGTCTGAGTGATTTGTCCTTGCCCAATTTATGTGTTGGAACCCAATCACCAAGAGATGGTCTGGGAACCGAGGGCTTTAGGAAGTGATTAGGTCATGTGGACAGTGTTCTCATGAATAGGATTAGCCTCCTTGTATGAGACCCCAGAGACCTCCATGGCTCCTTCCTTCTACCAAGTGAGGACGCAGTGAGAAGATGACTGTCTGTAGACTAAGAAGGGGATCCTCACCGGAGACTGACTCTACAGGCACCTTGATCTTGGATTTTCCAGACCCCAGAACTGTTATAAACAAATCTCACTTATTTATAAGCTACCCGGTTTATCCTGTAACAGCACCCCAAATGGACTGAGATCATATGTAGCTTAACACATTTACTTTCCTGGATTTTCCTGATAACAGCATTGAGTCATAAGATTGATGCCGAACAGAAGTGAAGGGGCACGAAGTGTTGAAGGGACAAAGTGGAGAGATGTGCAAGAGAACGTCCTAACAGTGAGGAGGAGACAGGCAGAGGCAGAGTGGAGCTTGTCAGTGCAGGTTGACTTCTCCACCATATCTGTAGACATCAATTTTTTGAAAATCACATGGAGATGTATTTGCTTTTCCTTTCTTCTTACCAGTTAATTTTATTTCTTCTTTATTTGTTTTTATTTATTTGAAAAGAAAAGAGAGAATGAGAGAGAAAGCAAGAGAGCGGAAAGAGAGAAATCTTCCCTCCCATGGTTTACTCCCCAAATGCCTGCAACTTAATGCTACTATCCTTCTTCCCTTGCTCTCACCCTCCTTCCTTTCTTATTTTTATTTTCAGTTTTGCAATGACATAATTTCAGTTTACTATATGTACTGTATATGAGTGAAATTGACATTTTCAGATTTGATTATTATTTATAGCCCTTTTCTACGGTTCTGAGTAACAGTGGTTTTTCTACTTACTACTCATTGAATTTTTATTTACTGGAGGGTTAAGCAAGACAGTTTACATTAACTCTATCCACTGTTAGGCATTCTTCCAGGCATCAAGAATGAAAAGAACTATAAAGCACTGTTCATTTTCTGAATGTTCATTGTGTATCATGTAGATTCAGAAATGTAAGAAGTCAGCACAGCACAGTATTACAGGAGCTGTGATAGAAATGTGTGCAGAGTACAGAGGGTGCCCAAAGAAGGAAGTGCATTGCTTGTACAGTGGTGAAAATGAACAGCTGTGCAGATGATGCAGAATATGACTTACAGAGGCTTCCTGGCAGAAGCAGCAGTGCAAGCAAAAGTATGGAAGACATGGGGAAAAGCCCAGCTTGACAGCTGCAATGGGAGACTTAGCAACCCGTTACCAGGATGTGGCTGGAGGTGAGACTTCCCAGACAAACAGGGCAGCCAGAACACAGTAGATGTTGTGTGTCCTCTAGTGGAGTTTGCACCTATCCTATAGGCAATGGCAGCCATTCCAAATTCTAAGTGAGGGTCAGTGTGATCAGTCTGGTATTTGCAAAGTTACCCTTTGTAACAGGCAGAGAATGAGTTGGTAAAGGACAAGTGAGAAGGCAAGTTAAGAGGCCAATTATTTAAGCAAAGAAGGGTGAGGAACTGATCTAAGAAACCAGTAGTAAGTGTACTTTTATTCTTCATCTAGGTGGAGAACTAGGAATACCTAAAAGGTAATTGGCTGTGTAGGATGATGTCCGGTGGTGTACAAAGAATAAATGGCCCAGTCTCTGCCATCATTAGGGTTATAGTCAATACTCCTGATACCACACAGGTGTGGTGCTCATAACAGTCAAGAAATAGTAGGAACAGCCATGGAGATTCAACGGAAAAGGTGAACTTGTTCTGTTTGGTCAACCAGGAAATGAATTATAAACAGTATAGATTGCATGGTTAGCCTTAAAGGAAAAGGAAGCATTTTTAAGGGAAAAATTGCGGAGGAGGACACACCAAATGAGGTAACAGCATGAATAAAAGGCATTGGGCCATATGCATAGCCCACTTGTGATGAGCAATAAGCAACCCTGTTGGTACTTGCAGAGGAGACGTGAGAACTAAAGCTGGAAAGGGAGGTGGTGCCATATGACTGAGGCTCTGAAACGCTTGGGTGAACAACTGATAGTTAATTTGGTCTATCAGAGGAAGTACTGGTACTGGAGGTTCTATCAACAGATGGGGCATATTACAAATTGTCCTGGAGAAAGATTTATCTATCTTCATTGGACAGGGTGGATTAACGGTGAGGAGACCATCTGAAAGAGATAGGCATTAGTGTGAGATAACAGAGGCCAGAACTAGAGAGAAATTGGAAAGGAAAGGAGGGGCTAGTGATTAAAATCTATTCCAAATGTCCTAGTGATTGGGTGACCATGGAGCATTGGGAGTAGGGGCCAAGTCAGACTTGACATTGAGGTGTGAACTTGAATGACCACAGAAAGATTAGACCCACCACCCACCACTTAGGAAGTAAGGAACAAGAGCTGGTTGGGGGAAGATTACAAACTTAGATCAAATGGAGTTAGGGGCTGGGCAAGACATCCTATAGTTCTCAAGGATGCAATTTTGCTCCCTCCACCTCACACAAGATATTTGGGAATGACTGGTAGTACTCTGGTTGTCACAACTGAGGCCAGGGAGTACTGCTGGCATCCAGTGGGTTACCAGTGGGTACCAGTTACCAGTGGGTAAACATCACACAATGCAGAGGACAGTGCCCACAGCAAAAAATTATCTGGTCCAAAGTGACTAAAGGGTTAAGGCAGAGAAAGCCAGAGCAAGATGTTTCAGTAGAAAAATAGGAGTGATGTGTAAGAATGTAGAGATTTTGGAAATCACCTATTAGAAACCATGTAGATTAAAATAGAAATTATTTTGGATGTAGACCAGGAACTATCTGCCTAGAAGTAGGGAGAGGAGCCAGGTATATTAATTTGACTTTGGTGGGGGACGACTAGTTTTGGAAATCCTACTTCAAGAGAAAGGAGACAAAAAAGGAACCCACATGGAAGACAGAAATGGATGCATTGAAGAGGTCCAAGACTGGCAAGCTAATGTGGTTCTGGGGAGCTGCTGCAAAGACTCAGCCGAGCAGAGGCGGGAGTAGAGAGATCACACATGGGTCCAGACAGCAGGCGGAACTGCAGGACCCACTGTAGCCACCTACCAGTTTGGCCATGTGGGGGATATTCCCAAGCCTCTCTGTGTTTTGGCTTCCCCATCTATAACAATATTCAACTTAAAGGGTTGTGAAGAATAAAATTTGTTTAAATAAGATTGCCACATGACACTGTTTTTTATGTAGTAAATACTCAATGAAGGGTAGCATCAAAGAAGGAAAAAACAAAGGCAGCTGGTGGGTAGATAGCAGAAGTGTTAGGAAGAACTGGTGGTTAAAACAGCTTATGGTAGAATTGCAAAAGTTAGGTACAGACGAATCAGCAGTCCTTATCCGCAAGGAGGTGAATGACTCCTGCTGGTATCTTTGAAAGTAGATGTTTGAGCTCCAGAATTTTGTACTTTAAAAATATTTATTTATTTGCCTGACAGGTGACAGGAGGCAAGGGCAGAGAATGAGAGAGAGAGAGAGAGAGAGAGAGAGAGAATATTGTCCATTTGCTGGTTCACTCACCAAATACCTGCAACAGCTAGAGTTGGGCCAGGCTGAAATCAAGAGCCAAGAACTCCAACCTGGACTCAACACATGGGTGTCAGGGCCCCAAGTACTTGAGCCATCATCCACTGCCTTTCAGGTGCATTAGCAGGAAGCTAAAATGAAAGTGTGTAGTAGCCACAACTCAAACTAGGCTCTCTGATATAGGATCCAGGTATCCCAAGCAGCAGGATAACCCACTGGGCCACAACACTTACCCCACAGAATATTTTATTTTTTAATATTTATACACAGAATTCTGATGCTCAACCAGAGTTGATTAAACTCGAGAGATAAGTTAAAAATTAAGGCAAGATCTTTGCTTGCGGGTGGCAAGAAGAAAGACACAAACAAGAAATGGAAATCCAAAGCTAACCTATCTGGAAAAATCTACAGCAGAGGGACAAGGAGATCTAAAAGAAAGATGAAGTCCTGAGCCCCTCGCGGAACTGGTGAGGGAGGGCTTGAAGGGTGGGTAAGAGTTCACCAGCGTGGGGGCCCGTGTTTGTGGTACAGCTCTGGTTCCATTGCACTTCTACTGATTTACTCTGGGGAGTAGAAGGACGATCTCTTCCCCCACCACACCCTGGTCACTCTGTCTTTGAAATACATAAAATAGAATCTGTTTTAAAAAAGACTTCAGCAATGTGAATGAGCAGAACCCTCTCAACAGATGAGGGAGTACTTTGGAGATGTGAAGGACCACGTCAAGATACAGGTCAGGGAGGCAACAGGACGGGTGTGAGTAAGTGACTGGTTAAGAGAGAAGAATTCCAAAGTTCAGCAACCACATGGAGACACGTTAAAGATGATAGCAGAGAATGGAGTAGAGGAAGAAGGGTTCATGAGAGTAACTCGATGTGTTTTCATGTTGATACTTCTTTCAAGAGATTTAATATTTTAGCAAGTCATTGAAAAAATAAAGCATATGTGTGTTTAAAAAACAAAGGCGTGTGTGTTAAAATCAACCTGTGCTTCCTCAACAGTCAGCCCCACCCAGGAAAACTGTTAAGTTACAGAAATTTTCCATGAATGTGCACGCATTCATCCACCCATTCATGCCTTTGTCTAGCACTGTATTCATCTTTCCGTTTATCATTTACCTACTTATCTACCAACTTATCTGCTGTCTACCTGTGAGTGTTGATTTTAGGTGTCAACTGTGGTAACTACAGTACCCAGTTGATTACTCAAACACCAGTCCAGGTATTGTAGTGAAGGAATTTTCTAGATGCAACTAACACATCAGTAGACTTTGAGTGAAACAGATTGCTGTCTCTAATGTGGGTGAACTTTATATCATTTGTTGAAGATCCCAAGAGAAAAGACTGAGGTTGCCCAGAACAGAAAGGGATTCTGCCTCTGCACTAAAACTTCAACTCCTGCAAAGATTTCCAGCCTGTCTTGCAGATTTTGGACTTGCCGGTACCCACAGCTGTATGAGTCAAGTCTTTAAAGTCTCTCCCCACTTTACCATCTCTTTCTGAAGAACCCTGATTAACAAACTGTATTCTATTATATGGCATTGCAGTTAAGATGCTGCGTGGGACACATTCTGTTTCTGATGTTGGAGAGCCTGGGTTTGAGTCCTGGCTCCACTTTTGATTCCAGCTTCCTGAATTCAACACCTTGGAAGCAGGAGGTTTTTGCTTGTGTATTTGGGTCCCTTCCAAACTAGGTGACCTTAACTGAGTCCCTGGTTCCTGGCTTCAGCTTGATCCAGCCCCAACTGTTGCAGGCATTTGGAGAGTAAACCAGCAGATGGGAGTTCATTGTCTCTTTGCCTTTTAAATAAGTATAAACAATAAATCAAATCTTAAAATTTCACAGGAGCATACTATACTCATTGCTTTTTACTTCTTATATTAACTTACTACTTGCAAATGTAGTTCTGCCCTGTTCTCACCTAAGTATGCTTCACAGGGCTCCACCATGCTGTCTCTGACTGATGCTCACGCAGGTGGACTTAGCCTGTTGGTTGCACTGAGCATCCTCATTCATGCTCATTCTTTTTGTGCACATGTGGAAGTATATCTAGGTTTACATTTCTCCTACTGGAGTCCCAGGGACAATGAGTACAAACGTTACAATTTGACAGAAATTGCTCTTCAAAAAGTTTGGGCCAGTTTACAAAACTGGCACCATTATATGAGAAGTGTTGGATTTCTAAATTCTTGCCACCATTTATCATTGTCAGGTTAAGGCAGAAACTCATTGTTTTTTAAAACTTACATTTCTTTAAATATGTATAAAAATTGGAATTCAAAATCACCAATTTATTTTATTTCAGTTACCATACATTGGCATCCATTTATTATTCAGCCTGCAAAAACACAGCAGTATTTGGATGTTTTAGTGAGCTCCAGTCCTAATGCAAATTTGTATATAACACTATAGGCCATTGGCTTGTTGTGTTCACCTATGGAGGTGTGACACCCTGGGCTCCATCAATCATTTGATTAACCTCACAGTATGATTTTTCATTTGATATGATTGCATTTTAAAAACCTACTTAGCTCCTAATATTTAGAATTTGTTGTTTAAAATTTTGGATAAAGATTAAGTAGAAAATTTTATTAAAATATATTTTATATTTTATTAAATAATACTTTTTAAAAAATCCCATTTACTGTAGTAACGCCAACATCTATCATATAGTAATAAATCCTATATAAGAGAGTTGTTAAAGAAATTTTTAATAAAAAATTATAAAGCCTCATTGACAGCAATTTGAGATAGTTTAAGTACATGGATAGATACTCCATATCAGTATATGTTGAATAGACTCAATGTTTTAAAGGTGTCATATTTCCCAAATTGAGGGACACATGTGTAATTCAAATAATCCCAATAGGTTTTGGGTAGAACTTAAAAAGCTGAATCTGAAATTTACATGTAATTGCAAAGGGCTTTGAATTGCTAAGAGACACTCATGAAATAGAAGAGTCATGTGGGAAGATGTGATTTAAGAAATAGAAGGAATTATTATAAAACCACAGTAACGAAGATAATAAGTAAACAGGTTAATGGAAAAATCACATATAGGCATACACACAGGAGTGGCACTGATGAAGCAACAAGACAATTAGACTTTCAACAGCTGGCTAAGGAAATTGGATATCTGTAGGAAGAAAATGAAATTAACAATTATCTCAACATAACCAACACTGATGCCTGCTATCTTAAGAGTTTAAATATAATGAAACCTTAACATCTTCAGAATATAATATAGTAGCACATCTTCATGATCTCAAGGCAGGAAACATTTCCTAATTCCCAGTCACTAAAAAACAGCTAATAGAAAATGAGAAGACCCAATTTAGGATCTTCTGTTCATCCAGCTAAAATACACAAAAGCGAAATGATGAACCATGTAGAGAAACATGATTATACATCTATGCCAAATCTATATCCATGCATCCATGTTTATATACCCCAGAAATTTTAGCTTATAGCATTGCAAATCATACCTACCAATCAATGAGCAAAAAAGGCAACTCTTTAGGAAAGTGGGTAAAAATAAAGATGAGCACCTTGCAAAAGAGAAAATCTGCTTGGATGTTCATTACGTAAACATTGATGCCTTTCATCCTTAATTAGGCAAAAATACATTGAGACCATAATGAAATATATACCTGCAAAATGGCTAAAATGAAAACACAAAAAATATCAAGAGTTATCAAGGTGGCAAATCAACACAAACTCTTAGGGACTTCACTGGACAGAGGAGTGTATGAAGAAACTTCAAAAACTTTGTGGAAAATTGGTATTAAAATATAAACTTGTCATAAAAATATTTTAAGATCCATGCATAGTTTTTTCATAATATGTATTATTCAATGACTTTAAAACATTTTTTACTCATTTATTTGAGGGCAGAGAGATAGAAAAAGAGAGAGAGGGACAGAGACAGCATGCACACTTACATCTTCTGGTTCAGTCTCTAAGTGCTTACAATAGTCGGGACTGGACCAGATCAAAACAGGGGGTTGGGAACTCAAGCCAAGTCCTCTTGCATGGGTGACAAGTACCCAACTACTTGAGCCATCGCCTGCTGCCTTCAAAGATGTGCATTAGTAGGAAGCTGGAATTCGGAGTTGGAATGTGAACCCAGGCACACCCAAGCAACATCCTGATGGCTGTGCCAAACATCCACACTTCTCATGACTTGTAGAAAAATCCTCAAATGCATGACTTTCAAAATTATTTTGCACCAAAATAAATAGTTTTAAATTCTATGTTGTAAGAAACTTTTAGAGTTATACCCTCATGTATTAGTTTCTTATTGCTAATGTAACAGGTTACTACAAATTTTGTGGCTTACAACAACATACATTTATCCTTTTAACGTTCTGGAGCTTAATCAGAATAAGTTTCCCTGGGCTGAAGAACAAGTATCCACTGCATTGAGTCCTTCTGGATACTCTAAGGCTGCCTTGTTTTCCTATCACTTCCACTTTCATGTTTAGCTGAATATATTTGTCTCCATTAATAACAACAGAAATTAGATATTTTTTTTTGACAGGCAGAGTGGACAGTGAGAGAGTGAGAGACAGAGAGAAAGGTCTTCCTTTGCCGTTGGTTCACCCTCCAATGGCCGCCGCGGCCGGCGCACTGCGCTGATCCAAAGGCAGGAGCCAGGTGCTTCTCCTGGTCTCCCATATGGGTGCAGGGCCCAAGCACTTGGGCCATCCTCCACTGCCTTCCCGGGCCACAGAAGAGAGCTGGACTGGTAGAGGAGCAACCGGGACAGAATCCGGCGCCCTGACTGGGACTAGAACCCGGTGTGCCAGCGCCGCAAGGCAGAGGATGAGCCTAGTGAGCCATGGCTCCAGCCAGAAATTAGATTCAAGAGAGTGGCTGAAGATGCTAAATGGACCCCTGAAAGCTGGTTGTTCAATTAGTGTTAAATAGTCAAAGTATAGGATACCATTTTGATGTGGTTATATAGGCATGCACTTGGGACATTAGTGGTTTATTGGTTACACTAACAATACAGGTCTTTATCGGTTTCTCCCTTGAGAGGAAATCCACAAGATATCTCCCCACAGGGCTGTGGTTGCAGGGTGCCCAAGGAGAGTCCCTTTGTCATTTGGCTTAACAACAAGTACCCATAGCTCAAATGCTGTTGCTGAGTGCACCTTGATAGTTGAAATATGGCACGATATTGCTCTGTTTTCAGTGAGAGCAAAAATAAGGAGGCTACAATTCATACGCATCACAACAAAGCCAGCATCAGTAACTTCAACCCATGTAACTGAGGCTCTACAAGCTCAGGATGTGTGATAGCTGCAAATGAAGAGACGTGGTTGGAACGATACAGATGAGTTTTTCAGAGTGCGGCTTGGATGAGTTGAAATAGCTGGGGTCCTGGTGCTTGGCCAGGCAACAAAATCATAAATCGCCACGTGCGGGTTCCAAGTGTTTTTGGCTGGAGAAGATGATGCAGCCTGACAACCTGGCACTGCCACTTAATTACGCCATGAGGAGAGCCCTGATTCTCCTTCAGTGGACACCTTGAAGTGACAGGCAGGGAACTTGCAAAATGGTTACCCCAAACCTCTGCCACTCTTTCATTCCCAGGCTAGCCACACACTGACCATGGGCACTGTAGCATCTTCTCTTCCTTGCATAAAGAAGGCAGGCCACTGCCCAGGTACACACCTGTAACACACCTCCCAGATCAGTGTGGCTCAGTACTGAAGCCAGGGCTGAGTGATGGCAAATGAAGAGGCAGGGGAAACCAAACCAAACCAAACAAAAAAACCACCTTGCTTTTGTTGAGGCTTGTTTTGAGGTGTAACGATCTTGGCGTTCACATTGCCTGGAGAAAAATTTGGAATCTTTGGCTGAAATATTCTGAAATTTCCATTCGGTGGAAAGACTGCTGTACTCTGTTATCAGGAATGTATTTGTTTTGGCTCCAAAGTCCTCTTATGTCAAAGCCAGGGAATTTACAATGAGAAAATTACTTCATAAGAAAAGGAGTAGGAAACTCACCTATTTCAAAACCTACCTGAGCCCTGGCAAAATAACACAGATTGTTTCTAGACAATTATCAACAGGGCACCGAAAATGCATTCTGAGAGGTTTTTTTTTTTTCCCTTTGACAAGATGGACATCTTTTTGGTAAGATGGATAGATTGTTGAGCATACTTAGCACTCAGTTAGTCCTGGAGCCCTGATTTCTTTACACTCCTGCCGGAAGTATGCAAATACTTGAAGCTTTAGGGGATAGAAAAATACACAAAGAAATGTCAACCACCCCCCACCTGATTAGGTCGTAGACATACAGGCAAAGGGAAATTCTACCTACTGGAGAGTTGTAGTCATCCACAGATTAGAAATGGATTGGCAAATATAATTCAGTTGTGAAAAGAGGATAATATCCCGATGCTAGATATGAATAAAACATGCAGGGCGTACGTGGGCAGAGCCAAGTGTTAATGCCATGGTATTATTGATAGCTGATGGCTGGCTGTTTGTTGGATCGCTCATCTTTGGCACCTGGAATTTCTCTCTTGCTCTTTGTCCTCAATTTCCATATTGGAACTATTTTTTTTTTTAATTTTTTTGTGAACTGAGGACTCAATCCTGTGCTTCTATTTAAAGGCCTCTTGTCTTGAACTTGAAATTCTGTGTGGATGCATGAAGCCTGTCTGAATCAAAGCATGTCTCTGTGGTTCATACGTGAAGTGTGCCTGGGCTGAGTATGTGACTCCTGGAGTCCAGCTACACATGCGTGCAGTCATGTTAGTTTTAGTGAATCCTGGACTTAGGACCATGCCTTGTGTGGCAATTTCCATTGGTCTGTAGATTGCTACTGAGTTGCTCATTTATCCTATCCAGCAAGTTCATTCTAATAAGTTAAAAATAAGCATATTTGTATGTGATATACCTCGAGGGGCTAGAAGCCGGGCCAGTCACCCCCAGCAGCCACCTCCTGGTCTCTAACGGAGCAGCTTTCCCTAGCTCCCATTTGGCGGCCCACATTTGCGTTTCTGTGCAAACCCACAGGCTGCCTCTCTTGATGCCAGCCAGTCAGCTAAAGGGTGAAGTCCTAGGCTCCCTATTTCATCTAGCTCCTCATTTGTGGAACATTTGGACTGACTTTCCAGTCTGTGGGTAGGACAAGGGGAAAAAATAACTGCCCCGACCAGCGTTTACTCACACAGAAGGAGGTTTAGGGCTTGATGCATGGGAGCAGTGTATGCATCCGAGGTGGGTGTGGACCCCCAGGCTTGTCCTGAACTGTCTCTGCCTGTGCTTGGTTCCTCTCCAGCTGAGAATCCAGACCAGGAAAGGTCAGAGCCGGCCACCCCTTGGCCGTGCTGCCTTGTTTGTTTATTCGGAGGCAGAAGGCAGTCTGCCATTTCTGCAGGAGTGGGACCGCAGTGCCCGTGGCTCCTGCGCGGTGGCACCAGGCTGCACCCCCAAAGCCCTTGTCTCGGGGGGCCCAGGCTGCCTTGCCTCGCAGTCCTGACTTCCATCATTCCTCTGATGCCCGAAAGGGATTTTTGATTTTCAAGCATTTTTCATTGTGAAAGGCTTGGTTCAAAGGGAGACTTGGCAGAAGTCCAACAGGTAAGAGATGAAAAACCGGTGCCTTTTGGGTTGGATCCCAGAGTGCCTGTGTCTTGGCCCTCCAGGCATCTCTGTGTCCTTCCTGGGAGGTTTCTGAGGAGGGGGCTCTCGGAGCGGCATGTGGTGGACCCTGCAAGGGTCGTGCTGACTCCACAGATGCCCCGGAAGCACTTTGTGCCACCGAATCAATCACGGTGGTGGGCTCCAAAAGCCATTTTTCTTACTGTGTGAGTGTAGTAGGTACAGCCAAGTCTCTTTGTGGGCCATCGTCACCCTAGACGTGGGGGCCTTAGCTTAATCCTTCGGCATGCTTGGCAGGCCGGCTGGCACAGGGGAGTTCCAGGCCTAGGAAGTGGCTAGCTGAAGGGTGGGCAGCAGCCAAGGAAGTCCCTCCCCCCAGATAGCTTCCTCCCCTCAAAGTGTGCCCAGTGCAATTATCTGTGGGTGCTTGGACTGGCAAGGGGCCGTTGCTGTCCTTTTGATCCTCTTCTCCTCACAGCTCCAGAAGGAGTCAGCAGACCAGAGCAGGAGCTGGAAAATCCCAGATCCCAAAGGCCCAAGGGTGCTCAGGAGGAATGCTAGGTTAATTAAAAAAAATATGATTTTGCTATGAAGTTCTAAAACAAAGAAACAATGTGTGTGTGTGTGTGTGTGTGTGTATCGCCTTCATGCCGTCCTCATATGAAAAAGAGATTCTTGGAGAAACAAACCTATTTTTCATCAGTTTTCTTTTCTGGATCCCTGTCATATCAGTTTTCCATACACATGTGCGTTACATTGAAAGGAAATCAATCTTAAGATCTCAGATTTTCTAGTTCTAATGTGGTGTACATGGTATTGGTCCTCTAAAAAAGTGACATTGTAAAAATGTTTAGTATTGTTTAAAATTAAGATTTTATTTTTTTGAGGAGACATCTTTAATCTACATTATAATTAGAAGTAATGTTCCATTAAGTAAAGAATCCAACAAATAAAAAGTTAAAAGACCATAGTTCAGCAGGAATATAGGTAGAGGTACAAATGATAATCAAATAAAATTATGTTCAACTTCATTTATATAAATTTTAAAATATTCACAAAATCATTACAACTATAGTAGTATATAATTTCTATCAGTTTGTTTGACAACGATTTAAAACAAAGTTTGACAAAACCCTGTATTTGCAGCAAATCTAATATATCCAGGTACTGTTTTTGTTTTTTGACTTGAAAATTTTAGCTGCCATATATAAGGGAGAACATGGCAATATGTGTGTCTTCCTGGACGGCTATTTCACTCAATATGAACTGCAACTATTTGCTGTAAATAATAGAATTTCATTCTTTTTATTACCTTAATACTATTTAATTGTGTAACTATATAAAATTCTTTTTCTTTATCCATTCATCTGACGATGGGCACTTTGGTTGATTCCACGTTTTGGCTATTGTGAATGGTAATGGTATACACATGGTGGTGCAGGTACCTCTGATACAATGTGTTCATGTCTTTTAGGTGTATACCCAGTAACAGAATAGCTGGATCAAATAGCAAGAATAGTTCTAGTTTTTAAAGAAATCTCCCTATTGTTTTCAACAGTAGCTAGGATAATTTACATTGCACTAACAGTTAAACAAATGATATTTAATTTATTTGAATGTTTGCGTTTTCATTTTGAAAAGTAATTTGGATGTAGTTTTGAATACCTAGAATTCATTCCGGGTTTACTTGAAACCTTTCCGGATTTAACAGCACAATTTGTATTTCATGCCAGCCCACCCAAGGTGTTAGCAGAGTTGGAATCTCTAATAAAGTGTAGTTTTCAAGGCCTGTTATATTATCTTTCACTATTAGATTCTAAAATATTACCGTGCAGGCCTAAATCAAGCACCAGTGGAGTGAAACCACTGGTTTGACCCAAAGTTATTTCTTACGAAATGCTTTTTAATGTGAAAAATTCAAGATAAATGCAGTTAATACTTCCAGTGCTTTTTATATGACAGCCAAGCTAAACTTAATTCAGGTTAATAATGAGGGCTTAAAATACCATCTATTTTATGTGATCCTTTAGGTACAGTATGTGTCAGGGACATATCTATAAGGAAACTGTTGTGTAAGCTAATTGTGTTTTACTGCTGAATAATATAACTTGAAAAGCAACAGAGTGGGAATGAAATGTTTAAAAAGATGTGGGCTCCGTATAAATGCTGTTTGACTTGAAGGCTTGGATGCTGCTTTTATAAAGACTTGCTTTTTATATGGTATTAATCAGTTACTATAAAGGCAGAATGGTTAATAAAGTCTTCTAATCCATACTGCCAAAATTGGGAGCTTGGCTTTTTTTGCAAAAACAGCAGTGACATTTTTGTTGGCCTGAGATACAAGTGGCTGGAGGATTAACTCCAGGTAGTGATGAGAGAGGCATCACCCATGTCCTTTGTTTGTGTTGCACAGGTGCTCCTGCACCCCCACCTGGGTTACCGTGAACTTCCTGACTGTCTTCCTAGGACACACAGACAGGGTCTGATGTGAATTACGTATTAATTCATTTTAGTTGCGTTTAACTGCTCCCTCTGGCTCTCTGGTCAGAGAATGAGAAACACCACTGTAGGGGGAAGGAGTGCCCCTTTCCTGCCCAGGCCTTCGGTTGAGTGGCTCCAAGCCGCAGCATGAGATGCCAGGGTGCCTGGAAAGGGGAATCAATATAGGAACATCGCACAGAGAAGCCCAGCTCTGATGACGGAACAGAAACATTAAAATCATTCTCCTGATTCAATACATTTCTAGAAGTGTCTCTGAAACCATATTTCCCTAGGACCCAAGCATATTGTTGTACCTAAAAACAATGGCATTTGCTGTCTCATGCTTTAGATTTTATACTTTAAAAATCTGATATTTAAACTAGTGTTTTTGATAAAACTTCCCGAGACAGCAAAAGTCAACAGAACAAATGCACAGAAACAAAAGAAAGCAGCTGCAGCCCACAAAGGCATGTGTTGTTAACACAAAAGCAGGAAAAAATAGGGGAGAAAAAACTCACTAAGTTTCCACTCTACCTAATTTAGTTCTGTTTTTTACCCGCTACTCAAGTCATTGTTTTATTCCAGAGAATTATTGCTGTGAGTTTTGCTGTCTTCTGGTTTAGTGTCTGGGTGGTGGCAACCTGTGGTAGGAAAAGGGATCCCCCAACAAGCCCAGGCAGCCTTGGCCCTGGAGGCCTTCCAAAAATCGGAGCTGGGTAAAGCCAGGGAGGCACTGGTGAGTCTGGGAGGCATTCTTTGTGCGTCTCCGCTATTGCTGGAGCGCTGGGAGTTCCTTGATAAAGCCGCTCTGTGTCTCCTGAACGCAGCTTGCTAAGCTGTTGAAACTGAGGGGGAGATAATTGACGAGAGATGAAAGAGGCTGGATGTGGGGCTGGGAGTATTTGGGGGTGTGAGCAGCGCGGAGCAGCGCGCCGCAGTTTCGTGTCAGTGCAGACAGGCAGCGTTAAACACGATGATTACGGCCCTGTGCTTGCAGGTGAGTAAGCGTTGTGGGAGACAATTCCAGGCTGCCTTTAGATCGCAGAAACAACATTTCCAGGTTCCTGCTGTTTCGTTTGATTCATTTCTACGGCAGGACTCAGAGTGAAAGGGCCCATTTTGCCATGTTCTGGGATTGCATCCTGCAGGGTGCGAGCCCAGCCACCGTTTGCCTAGCCTCTGCGTATGATGGCAAACCCCAGCCGTGGTCTGGAATAGCTGCTCTCAACTTAGGAAGGCTTTTGATAAAACTGATCCTTCTGAAAACCCTGCTGCAGATTGGGTTCTGCAGAGTTTGGCGCCTGTTCAACCTGGGAGATACTGATCCCAATAACTTCAAGATCGCGCAGAACAGTTCCTTGCCCTGCCTCTCCTGTCTTTCCATAGTCTTCCAAAGGGACCTGCACTTGGGTGAGGTCAGCCTTGGGCCTGCATTTAGGTGTGTGCTCAAACACTGTACCACCATCAAAGGGGAGATTTATGTTCTCATTTCACCATTTCCTAAAACTGATTGGCCTTATTGGAAACTGAATTTTTAAAAATTATTTTAGTCAATAGATGAAGCCCAGGAAAACATCCAAATGTATGAATCTCTAGTTGGAAATCAATTCCTAGAATTCTGCTCTAAAGCATGTGAAGTGAGAGAGCCCAGTGACCCTAACCCAATGGGGCGCGTGTGTAGAGAACTGTACAGTTGGGGGCACACTACCTGGGCTTTCTTTGAGGCCCTGGGACCTTTAGGAGCAGCACCGCTAGCTGTCCAGTAAGTGGATACACGCGTTGCACACCTGGTAAATGTTGGCCACTGTTTTTGTGTTTGCTCACCACGGGCACTGAAGACCGAGCTGCACGGCCCTGCATCCTTACAAATCCACCAATGTGGAGGAGACGGGGGATGACTCTGCCTCACTTCTGGTACCCCTGCAAAAATATTGTCTTGAATCTGTTAGGGTAGAGTTTGCAGAGGGAAGGAGATAAATACCCCTCTTCCCACTCTCAGGGAGCTGCTTCTCACCACCGGTTCCAGCTGTGAGACCCCAAATGACCTTGGCCTATACGTGTCAGTGTTTGGCTTCAGCTGCAATTGGGAAGCAAGTTACTGCATCTGTTCTCCCAGGTACAGGGCACCTCAGCTCTCAGAAAGGACTAGGGTTGAGATTTCTATTTTGGTTAATGGTTAGAGTGATGTTAACTTGAAAAATGATATAGGATGCACAGGTAATCGGAAACACATACACAAAGTAAAGCAAATGTTTTCATGTGAATCCTGCTATTTTGGGCCATGTTTCTGGAGTGCCCATCTAACACTGGCAACATAGGCAGTTTGGTCAAAACACCAGTGTGTAACACTGCATGCATCCATCTTGTCCGCACCTGCTCCATGACCCTTCTCATCCTTGCTCCCCTACAATAACAACTCATTCAGGGCTCCCCAGTGCTGTGGTTTCAATCTGACCCTTAGTTTCTAAGTTCCTGTGTTCATAGTGTTTGGGAGGCCATTAAAATTAGATGAGATTGGGAGAGTGGGGGGGGGGGAGCTGATGGCATCAGTAGCTTTATAAGAAGAGGAAGAGGGACCCCAGTTGGCCCCCTCGCTCTGTCTCCCCACACGATGGCCTCTGCCACATTCTGACACACCCAAAGGGCCCTCACCAGAGGCTGGAGGTGATCTGGGACTTTTCAGCTCTCTGCACTGTGATTGGGAGGACCCAGTGGGCCTGCACTGTGCTCTTTAGAACCTGCAGTGATGCTGGGTACACAGTTGAGGAGGAATACATGATGATGAGAGCTGCCTCTCTGTGCTAAGGAGGTCACCCTGGGACGGGAAAGGTCACTCTGTGCTAGGAAAGGTCACCCTGGGACAGAGAGTCTCTCTTTCCCCAAGGCTGGTCCCCAGACAGGTGGTGTTGACAAGTTGGGTGCCTCACTTTGGATTCTGCTGTGGTCCCATCACACAAAGGACATTTCGCCTCCAAGATAGCATAAACAGTGTTAATGGGGACGCTGGGGGTCTTGCCACAGCATACCAGGTTTTCTCTCTCTGCCTTCCCTGTTGCCTGTTCATCTTCCTGCCTCCCCCTGTAATGTCATATTCTCATAGAAGATGTATATGGATCGGGGAAGGGGGCAGGTGTGCAGCACAGCAGTTAGCACACTGCTTGGGGTGCTTGCATCCTACGTTGGACTGCCTAATTTTAAATCCCAGTTGTACTCTTAATTCCAGCTTTCTGCTGATGGACACCCGGGAGGCAGCAGATGACGGCTCATGTACTTTGCTCCCTGCCGCCCATGAGGGAGACCTGGATGGGGTTCTGGGCTCCTAGCTTTGGCTTGGCCTAGCCCTGGCTGTTGTGGGCATTTGGGGAGTGAACCCTGTGGGGAGCAACTGAGACTAGACTAAATTACTGGAACTAGGACTAATTCTATGCATCTGCTCTCCCACAATATGGTGCTGAGAGGGAGCAAACAACTGCGCAGCTGCCTCTTGCCAATTTGACTGATAAGCTGCAGGAGCTGATCCTGCTCCTGATTGGGGGAGAGCAGCGTGCTCGGCGTGTGGGCAGCAGAGTTGGGATTGGTGGAAGAGGACTATAAAGGAGGAGAGAGACGGCATGCACCAGGAACATTTGAGGGAACACCTGAGGAGCATCTGAGCAGCCCCCGAGAGAGCCAGCCGGCGGTGTGCCGCTCCTCCGCGGAAGCGGGGAATGCGGAGGTGGAGGGACCGGCAGCTAACCCGGGAAGGGCTGAGCAGACAAAGGAACAGCGCAGGGTCTGGTGTCGTTCCTCCGCAAAGACGGGGAGCGACAGAACCCGTGGATGGGATGGGAGATTGCTCTTCCCTTCCCCTCCCTGCCTCACCTCTCTTGTCTCCAACCCCGTTTCTCCTCTCCTCTCCATTTCAAATAAGTAAATAAATAATTTTTAAAAATGAGACATAATGTGATTTGAGTGGCACAGAGACCTTCTCTGCCCCCAAATGCTCTGTACTATTACTCCAAGACAGAAAGAAAAAGGCTAATTGGTTTATTTAAATCCTTATCCTCTCAAGTGTTTTAGGTTAATGTCTTAACCTGTTCATAAAAATAAATATGCTAATACAGTGCTAACATCACTTAGCCGTAATTTCTGGTGTGTTGCCTTTAGTGCCATACGGAGATTAAGAGTGGAGTGTGGGTCCTGCTGTCCTCGCCAGTGATTAGATGTGAGACCCCCCACACAATGACTTAGCTGATCTCTGTCTCAGTCCCACAGCAGAAGAAAGGGGAGCACTGTGGGACCTTTTAAATACACGTATCATGGAGTTTCAATGAGATTCACAGAAAGCGTTCTAAATGTGTCTGGTGCATGGCAAATACTCATTGTGAGGCAGCTGGAGTGATTATTTATCTACGGCCTTAATTATAAACTCTTCCTATCTTCTCTTCCATTGAGCTGGCATCAAAATTCAACTGCAATAATGAACACAGTCTGTTTATTTTGAGGAAAGAGAAGTAAGTATACACATTACAGAGAGCTAGACTGTCAGGCTATACTTCAAGAAGCAGTTTGGGGCTGGCGCCGCGGCTCACTAGGCTAATCCTCCTCCTTGCGGCGCTGGCACACCGGGTTCTAGTCCCGGTTGGGGCGCCGGATTCTGTCCCGGTTGCCCCTCTTCCAGGCCAGCTCTCTGCTGTGGCCAGGGAGTGCAGTGGAGGATGGCCCAAGTGCTTGGGCCCCTGCACCCATGTGGGAGACCTGGAAGAAGCTCCTGGCTCCTGGCTTTGGATCAGTGCAGCTCCAGCCACTGTGGTCAATTGGGGAGCGAACCAGCAGATGGAAGTCCTCTCTCTCTCTCTCTCTCTCTCTCTCTGCCTCTCCTCTCTCTGTGTAACTCTGACTTCCAACTAAATAGATAAATAAATAAATCTTAGGCCGGCGCTGTGGCTCACTAGGCTAATCCTCCAACTTGCGGCGCCGGCACACCGGGTTTTAGTCCTGGTCGGTGCGCCGGCTGCAGCGCACTGGCCGAGGCGGCCATTGGAGGGTGAACCAACGGCAAAAAGGAAAACCTTTCTCTCTGTCTCTCTCTCTCACTGTCCACTCTGCCTGTCAAAACAAACAAACAAAAAACCAACCAAACAAAAGGAAGCAGTTTGGCTCTAGCTGGAAGCTCTTCTCTGAGAAGGTAGTAACTTGAGTTGTGCCAGTCAAGAAGAATGGGCTGACAAGGGGAGGGCAGGCAGGGTGAGGACTGTGTGCCTCAATTTTCCCTACTGGGAGGAACATGAAGTGTTTGTCTAGCTTTTCAGTTCTGTCTTGATAAAAACAACTTCTCTCAGCTTTGCCTATCTAAAAAGGTAGAGATACTTTAACTGGCCAATTTCCCAAGGTTGTTTTAAAGATCAAAGGCACTGGTCTGAGTGGACTGCAGACACTACTCCAACGTGAGATATCACGGTTCTTTCTCTCTGTTTCTGTATAAGCCCCCAAAGTGCTCGTGGGATTCCAGCAGGTGGAAAGAAATGTTTTCCTCGTTCAAATCCAGTAAGATATGTTGTAGATTTTCATTGTGCTAAAAAATGTAGAGATACAGTCGGATTTCTAACCCTCTTTAAAATATTTGAAACGTCAATCCTCTTTCGGGGTAGTTGTCCCAATGAAGACATTTATTCACACTCATGTCCACATAAAGTACATGTGCTAAACAAAAAGTTGATGTTTCTCAGAATTTTAGAAAATTCTCACAAGTTAAAATAAGAAAAATAAATCTCACTTCCAGTTTTTCTCCTTTTTTCTACTTAATGACAATTTACTGTGATGGTTTAGCAAGCACCTTCAACATCTGGGCTTCTGTGTCAAATGCCAAGGATATGAAAACCTGCCTTTGTGGAGTACCCAGAGTGTCTCTGAACAAGAAGCAGACCCCAGTCCTACAAATGCTCCTGGGTTTTGTGAGTCCTGTAAGAGCAGGGCTCCTGTCGTTCCACAGCATCTAGCCCTGTCCTGGCTCCCCATAGGCAGTAAGTAAAGATGCATTGACTGAGCTGCACTGACTTCGTGAGCTAATCCACGTCCTGATGCTGCAGAATGCGTGCCAGCAAGACCACTATGGGAATGAGCAGTGACGGTGAGGTTCAGTGTGAGGCAGAGCTCACTGCTGCCCTGGAGAACACGTCCATCAACTGACCACGTCCCACTGGAGGACCTCCGTAGCCTGGCTCTCAGTCACCTGAATGGAGATGAATTCAGACATTAAATCCTTCGGAAGGACAATCAAAAACAAGACCAGAAAAATGTACTAATTTATAACCTGCTGACGTGCCTCTTGGCTTTCTGTCTAATTTACCCCAGCCCTCCCTTTGGGTTGTAGGAACTGAGAAGAAAAAGAGATTTTCGAGACAGACTTAACTAGCATTCCACAAACAGGTAATGGAATGAGCATTCGTGTTGACACCTGTAAAAATCCTCCTTGAATTTTTCCACATTTATATTTCATGCAGTAAAGCGTTTTAGCCTCAGGGAGATAGTCAGGGCTGATCTGTCCAGAGGCATCGATAGGACTACTTCCCCTGCACGCAAAACTTCCTAGTTTGATTCTTAGTGTGACTTTTTCAGTCAGCTAAAACGAGCGCTGAGACCCACATGGATCTGGATTCCAGTTAGGGACTCTGCAGATTGGACAAGTCCATGGTAGTACGTATGGCAAGAGCGTTTTTCCTCTGGAGGTTTCCTTTGGATGTTTTGCTCTTGGAAACATCAAACATCTGCCCAGGGCAAATAGCTAAATAGCTGCGATTTTCTAGCTCAATCCTATTTTTGGCTTTCAGTGCCAGAGGCATTTGAACACCCATGTTGGAGGCTGGAGTCTCATAGAGACTTGGAAACCGAGGAGAGCCAAGCTGTTTTAGATCAATTGCTCCCCGTGCTTAAAGGGCTAGTAAAAACAGGTTATAATGTTTACATGACTTTTTATGGGTCAGAGTTTATTACAGTTCTATTCTATGGCCTACAGCGGAGGAACATTTTACAAGATTTTGCTGTATTTGACAGTTCTGTTTCAGTGCATCTGGTAGTGGAAGTTCTTTTTTCCCCCCTTCCTTTCATTCTCTCTTTTTCTCTTTGCTTTATTCTTTCCTTAAACAGAAAAGAAAAGAAAAGAAAAGAAAAGAAAAGAAAGAAAAGAAAAAAAAAAAGAAAAGAAAAGAATGGAAGGGAAGGGAAGAGAAGAAAAGAGAAGAAAAAAGAAGAGAAAAGAAAAAAAAGTTCTTAAAAATCCCTGATTGCTAGCAATCTATCTCTTCTCTGGAACCATACATGGGTTTAGAGCCCAGAAGATTCAGGGAACCGTTACAATTTCAAATAATTTGCACCTTTCCTTTGGACATTCTAATATATAAATCCATAAACAGAAGGAAATTCTTCCAGGAGACATTGACATCTGCATGGACATCCTCTGACTTTTTCCTCTGCTCTGTATTTGGCAGTCAGAATCAGTGGGCCAGGGACTGGATATAGTCTGATAAGTCTAATTTTTTTTATTACTACAAGCAAATTTCCTAACCTTTCGGATTTGAAATTATTGTGAGGTTAAAACCTGAAGTTATGCATGAATTATTCATATAGCACTGGCCATTTTATTAACTGTTCATTGATAACTCTTACAGAACACCTACTATGTGCTGAACATGGTATGGGCCTTAAAGATACAAGAAGTGAACAAGAATTGGTCCCTGCTCTCAGGTTTACTGGGAAAGAGACAGAAGATATGCAAATAAACCCATGTCAACTGGAATTGGTGATCTGAAGGAAAATAAATCTGAGAGAGGCAGGGAGTGATGGATTGGGTTCTATTTCAGAGAGACTGATCAAGAAAGCCTTATGATGAGGTCACCTTTGAGTAGAGACTGAATCTAGTCACTGATCAAACGTTGAAGCTGCCCCACGCAGACCATTTCAGATAGAAGGAATCACCAGAACCCTGGGGCAGGAGGAATCATGTGTTCTGGAAGGGCATGGAAGTCAGTGTGCTGGCCCCAGCCCTCTCTAGAGAGAAGGAGCAGAGGTAGACGGGGAGCTGGGTCCAATCAAGTAGGGTCTTATGTGACATAATTAAGACTCAGCATGTGGTCTGCAGGAAACAGAGGGCCCTGAGGACACTCAAGCAAAAACAAGGCATAGTCTGGTTACATGTTGAAAGTGCCATTTTGACTTCCATGTGGAGGAGGGGCTGTGAGATGGGAAAAGGAAGGAGCTGGCGGGGGGGGGGGGGTCCCTCTCTTACATGGCTAGGGGCAATGTAAACCCTCGAGTCTCTGGTCTCAGTCTTTGAAGAGGTGTCTTGCTTTGATTAGCACATGACATAGCTTATCATCTTGAGATCACATTGACTTTGTGTGTTTCTGCTTCATCATTGTCCTGCTCTTGGCTTTATTTTAAGTGTTTCCTAGCACAGAGCCTTCTCTGAAGTGGTGGTTGTGCTTTGCCTCTTGTTTCAGTGGACTTTGATAACATGTGTTCCCTGTGGATTGTGATTTTAAAAATAAAATGGTAGGGTCCAGTTGGGTTCCTGTGGTGATGGCTAGGACTCCACATGCTGAATCAGGCAGAGGCAGACATTTAGCTCTTCGAGGGTTACAGGCCAGACCAGGGTGTTTGGCTCCTGTCCATCACAGGTCAACTCCAACTCCCAACAGTCCCCTGAGGACTTCTCCTGGAGCAGGGATGAGCTCCTCCAGGTGGATCTCTGTCGGTCTGTGGATGAGAGTCATCTTTGGAGTTTCAAGTTTAGAGGCCAGAGCATTGATCATAGGCTACATAAACCTCTGCTGATGATCTGGCTGCTTAGCCAGGGTGAAGAACCTTCTTCTATTGTTAGCAAAGAATGTCCTATGTACTTTTGTGGGAGAAAGAAAGAGGATGGAGAGTGGAGTTTGAGGGAAAAGTCTCTACAGAGCAATTATATGAGGCTACTTTTCAAAGTTCATAAAAAATGAAATGAAAAGATATATATTTTGATGCAAGATTTTGAAAGTCATGCATATAAAAGGGTCTTCCTATACTATATACATATATACCTGTATACCTAAAAAGTGTATATTATGGAAAAAAAACTATGCATGGATTTCGAAACTTTTTGTTCTAGAATAAATTTATTTATTAACTACATTTCCATGAAATAATAAAAAAGATTTATTTTATTTGAAAGGCAGAGTTACAGAGGAGAGACAGACAGCTCTTTCATCTGCTGGTTCACTCTGCCAAATGGCTTTAGCCGCTGGGGCTGGGCCAGGCCAAAGCCAGGAGCCAGGAGCCAGGAGCCAGGAGCCAGGAGCCAGGAGCCAGGAGCTTCTTCCAGGTCTCTCATGTGGATGCAGGGACCCAAGGATTTGGGCCATCTTCCACTGCCCTCCCAGGCACATTAGCAGGGAGCTGGATCAGAAGTGGAATAGTCAGGACATGGCACCGTATGGGATGCTGGGCATCATCGCAGGTGGCAGCTTAACCTGCTGTACCACAATGTCAACCCCCAGGAAAAGTATCCTTGCGTATGTTTATCTATTTGTCCATCTTTGTATCCTAAATGCCTAAATTAGCTGTTTTCATTGTGTGAATCTTCAGAGTTGTCCTTGCTTGTAGAAGCACACAGAGAGCTATCTGTGGGTGGGGCTTGCAGGAGGCTGAGACTACAATCCTCATTGTGTTCTGCCAGTCATGCCTGAATTCCATCCCAAAAGATGAACATTTTACACATCTGACCTTTATAAAAATGCAAACAATGCTGGCAGGGATAATAAATCATTAAGACCACTCTGTGGGATTATCAGATCCCTCCTTTCCATGATGTACAGCGGAGAAGGGTTGAGAGAAGTAAATAATGCTTCCTTGGTGTTGCGTATCATGGGGAACTGAGATCAGCTTGAGGTTGCATCCATTCCCCAGCAGGGCTCAGCAGGCAATCAGGTCAGTGAACATTTTTTAAGTGCAAAAACCTCACTTGTTACCTACTGTGTGTGGGGAAAACTAGTAGTAGCAGCAAAAAGTGTGATCACATCCAAGTACTTATTCTATCATTCCCATGTATGCAGAGGTAATTAAAATCATTTATACAATTGTCTTCAGAGAGGCAGTGAGCAAACTATGCTTCTACTCAAAGTTGCTGTTATTCAATGGTTTGACAAAGCAGGCCACCACATCTGTTAAAAAAAATATATATATATATTCTTCTGAATTTTTATGAGTTGGACTCATCACATCTCTGCTTTGGCTTAGAAAAACAGCAAAAGCTAGAATATATAACTGGTTTCCATCCCCAGGAGTGGGTACACATATCATATTATGTGATCCTTGGAAAACGTCCCTTGGAAAACCTAGCCACACTTGGATGTTTTCTTATGCTCAAATCAACTCTCTTTGCCAACTGTTGGACTCATTCTCACAGTACAGGTGGTCAAATCAAAATCAGAAATGAACACATGGCAGACTTTTTTTTTTTTACCTTATCATATGTAGGGCCAAAATTGAAAGATAGCTTTTGTGTATTTGCTTTCCACAGAGGCCACACACACATACCAAGTAATATATTCTTTGTTTAGGTATCTTAAGACACACTTAAAATTTTCACTGGGATTTTATATGGAATATTAGTTTTTCTTGGAACTTTTGGCCAATGGCATATTTTTGGAGAAATTCTGAAACCCAAATGATTCAAAGTTGGCTGTCACACCTGCAGTTGTCCAGATAAAAACAAATGATCTGATGTTCTAAGTGTGGAGACAATGGAATAATGGCACAGAAAAACAGAAGCTCACTTTTCAAGGAAATAAGGTTGTCCGTCTTTGTGCCAAGTGAGAGCACCAAGTGAGAACAGTACATGGTAGGGAATACTCAGTGGAAGGTGCAGGGCACAGTGGGGGAAGTGCAAAATAATGACGAAGCAAGGAGGGTGTTTCTGGCTTGCATGAGAGTTTGGTCAGCAGCACCACCATCTTGATAGTTTCAAAGGCTCTTTAATGGAAGTGCACTCTTCCCTGGAGATGGAGGGCCAGAAACAAGGTTTAACCCGTTTCCAGGCATGCACAGCAGACATTCACAACTGTTGTAATGATGCAAATATCTCAGATGCATGCTCTCAAGGTTTCTGGCTCCTGACGAGGCTGTCTATCCTGCGGATTGGGGCGGTACAATCTCCGAAGGACAGCAAGATCAATCAGGACTTAGTCTACCTCAGCTTGTTACTGCAAGACTTACTTGAACCCGTTTGCATCAGAGCCTTCTCTCATTCCCAAATGGCTGTGTTCTGATTCAATAAATTTTCATTCTTCACATAATACTGCTTATCTAAGTGGTTATGATATTATGGTGTATTTGGATACATCACCTTTAAGTAACAATTTCAATTTTCCTCTTTGTCTTGTGGGATGAATCTCACAATTTTCAGGTCACCCTGGGTACAATATGAGTATTCTGACGTGGGAAGCTAGAGAAGTCTTGGGCAGACCAATGTGCCTGAGTTTTATGTGAAATTATCAGAAAGGTTTTTTTTTTTTTTTTTTTAATTTCTTGCAGCTGTGCTGATCAATTAAGGCCCTACAGGAGTTTATGTTTCAATTGACTGGCTATTTCTGATGAGACAAACATTGAAGAATCAACATTTTTCTTTCTGGAAAATAATGTTTAATTTATAATTCCTCGTTACTGCTAAAAATAAAAGTGATACATTCTACATGATATGCAAAATACAGTGTGTAATTCAAAAAGTCATTGTGTTTAGTTCGTAAGACAAATGGGGCATAAAATTATACAAAAACTGTCTTTTAAGAAGTTTAGGGGCTGGTGGAGGAGGGAGATACAACTCATACAGAAGTGACGACAGCACGAGATGGAGAATGTGAAGTGACAGAAGTAGTATCGTTACGCTGATATTTCGGTTCCGAAAGGAGAGCTTTCAGGATGGGAAGGTTAATGGAATGGGTGGCTACTGCATCGGGCCTGAGGGGTGTGGGGAACTGATCTCCTCCGATGACAGGATTGAGCTCTGAGCGCCGACAGCCCCTGCAGGGAAACAGAATTCAAGAAGTTGCATCTTCCACTACACAAGGGGAAGTCACGGGGAATAATCTTCAGAATTAGATTATGCAAGGGCTGGGAAGCCGTGCTGATGAACTTGGACCATGTTGCTTAGCACATGGGTGAGCCAGCGAATACTTATGAGTAGATCAAGGGACAGAGACTTTATTTTTGGAAAGTGAACTGGAAGCGATGGGTAGGATTGGCTCGTGTGGGAGAGGAAGGGGTTAGTGAGACATTCTACGGAGACTTGCTCCTATCTGAGACCCCAGGTAGCAGAAGAGGAGCCCGATGTAGGAGAGTGGTACACAGGCACTCAGCACAGGGTGGGTGGGTCAGACACTGTGAAATCACACTGAAGTGGATGGGATGGTCAGCCTGGGATGCGGAAAGAAGATGTAACCGTAACTTAGCAGGCTTAGAGAGGCAGATGTTTAACTCTGCTGTAACTCCCCAGAGAGAGGGTGGTACGGCATAAAAGCTGACCCACGGGTGGGCAGTGGAAAGGTGGGGTGTGACCAAATAAATGAGGGTGATCTACAAGGGAGTCTCAGCTAACCGATGAGAAGACTAAGGTAAGAAATGCATAATGTATGTGATATTTTGTAGATTACTTAAGCTTTCCAAAACAGAAACAAGCTCTTTTTAAAATTATATTTATTTCCCTAAAAGAAAGAGGAGGATTTAGTCTTGAGGATACCTCGTTTTTGGCAAAATTCTTGTAACAGAATTGCTTCTAAGAGAAGATTTCCTGTGCTAGCCCTCCTCTTTACTTCACTTTGTTTTAGCAGTGAAATGAAGAGTAAGCAAGGTCGGTAACAAAATATTTATGCTCTTTAATAACATTCTGATAAACATAATATTTTCAGCCAAAAATGGATACATTTTTAAATGAACCAGAGAAAATTGTAACATTTTCTTAGGATTCAAGAAGCCAGCATTTTGAATTGCATGTCATCGATTGCAAGTTCTTCAGCTTCCTAACAGGAGCCAACAGCATGAAAAGAAAGGCAGATCTGTGCTCAGCCCTCTGTGGCTGGAGTGGACCCAAAGCACCAAGGTCCTCTCCCAGAGGTGAAAACTCTTTGCTGCATTTGATGTTCACTGCTCATCTCTTTCTCACTCCGTTCTCATTGACTCAATGTCCTGGGAAAATAGGAAAATAACCACTCCTTCCATCCTTGTGGCGTGAGTCCTCAAGCCAGAGTGACTTCATGAGAATGTGAATCTTGAACAATGTATCTCGAATACTGTGTAACGTGAAAGAAAAGTGAGCCACTCTATTCCTTTTTGGACAACCGTACATTTTCAACACTTTTTCTGCACAGGATCACCTCAAAAGGCTTCTCTAATTAGTCAAAGAATCTTTCCTGCCGGGGGTGACACTTTCGCAGACATGATGTCACCTTCCAAAATTTCTTGGCTCACTAAAGGAAATATGAAACATGTTGACGTTATGTTGAAGATTAATTGGGTTCTAATTTTTAATTTTGGAAATCTTCTTGGTCCTTTTGAGTGACAGCTGAGATCAAACTTGTGAATATATTGGAATAAATTACCTAAGGGGATACTCTCCTTAGGGAATTTGCAATCTTAATAGAGATGTCATACAAATATGAGACGGTTAGTAGACTTTTTATGGCAGGCACTCAGAGTTCTGTGTCAGGGTTTGCTAAAAAAAGAGAGCAAACTAAATTCAGATAAAATGAAACTATTTCAGTGTTTTTGATTCTAAGCACTATTGAATTTTACAGAATATCTCAACTTGCTGGAAGGCTTTTAAATATTATCTGTCTGTGTGATTTATTGTGACTTTTCAAATTTAAAGGTTTTTTTTTACATTACTTTAAAATAGGATGGCGGACATTTTCTATTTTTAAACAAATCATTAACTATGAGTTAATGCAGTAATTACTAATGTGCTTGTTTGGAAATTAAGCCATATAATTTTAATTTAAATTGATTTTAGTTTTTTTCACATGTAAGTAAAATTCCCAAAATATGTATAAAACAATTTAATTGCTTGGAACTGAAAGCTAACGTACCTTAATATTACTTAGTTCTAAATTCTATCTTAGCAACATATAGTGTTAAATTTATTTCATTCTGAGGAAACAAACCAGAACATTCTTTCATAAGATGTTTTATCCTCATATTTGTTGCAAAACATACGTTAATATTGGGAAAAATCTCTCTCTACCTAAATATAACAATAAGTTTTAGGAGTTGAAATAGTTTTTCTCATAGATCAGGTACTAAGTATATCTAAGAATATTAAAAGATGATTGCTGATAGTTCTAACATGAGAATGTCATCTGGAGGAGTCCAACAGGAGAGGGGAGCCCAGTGTTTGGAAGAGAAGGTTAGATTTAGAAACTGAAGGAAGGGCCAGTGCCGTGGCTCACTTGGTTAATCCTCCGCCTACAGCGCCGGCATCCCATATGGGCGCTGGGTTCTAGTCCCAGTTGCTCCTTTTCCAGTCCATCTCTCTGCTGTGGCCTGGGAGGGCAGTGGAGGATGGCCCAAGTGCTTGGGCCCTGCACCCCATGGGAGACCAGGAGGAAGCACCTGGCTCCTGGCTTCAGATTGGCATAGCTCCAGCTGTAGTGGCCATTTGAGGGGTGAACCAACAGAAAGAAGACTTTTCTCTCTGTCTCTTTCTCTCACTGTCTAACTCTATCTGTCAAATAAATAAATAATAAAAAGAAACTGAAGGAAGTTAGCACCAAGACCCTTTCATTTGTTAGGATGCACAAAATCTCCAGGTTGGAGTATGCAGTCAGGGTCATAGATGGTCAATCACCATCTGTGAAGTAGGCCACCAACTTGGGTTCAAGATAGAGCTAGAAGCCCTGGGTGGGTTGTAACTGGTCTGGAAGCTGAGTGCCTTGCAATGTAGGGTCTGGGTCCTTTAAATCCCCTTGTCTAAGCCCTTGAAGACTGCAGCTACACGTGTATATTGATTGAGGATGAAGGGATCCTACAAATGTGAAAAGAAGGGATAGGAATGCCAATGTTCACATAAAGTTTTAAACCAATTAGGTCTAGGCTGGAAAATCTAATGAGTGAAAAGGTCATCCAGTGAACGACTGCACAAAACCAGCAGGTGTGAGGTAAGAGACGGTGAACTGTTTCTGCTGTGAGTGAGAGTGATGCCTGACCTTAAAACCATGGCACAGCCACCGACACTGCCAGAGCCTGGGCTGTCAGGCCAGACTCCACAGGACCGTGGAGACAAGGTGAGGAGTTTGCATTCAATCCCAGGCTTGATAGAAAGACTTCGAAGGTGTAAACAGGGGGTGATCCAGGTAGGATTGTAGTCTCCATGACTTCCAGGTAGATGGGCAGAGAAGGAGTCAGCAGTGGAATTGTCTACAACAGCCAGGTGGCCAGGCCCACTTGAGATGAGACATGATGAGAGCTGGGAGCGGATGGTAGCTGTGGATGAGGGAAGAGGAGAGGTCGGGCCCAAGATGTCTTTTCAAGGTGATGCTTGAGGGAGAGAAAGACGTCCAACATGACTTCAGGTCTCTACCTTGAGTACACAGACAGACACTGAGGGTGCACCTCATTTTCAGGTTCTGCAATTTGGTAACTGGGTTTTGATCCTCTGAATTTACCATTTCAATTTTTTTTTTTTTTTTGGTTACTGTATTCCTGTGAATTCAGATACCATCAGTCAATACTACCCATTCATCTGGCCACCCTACATATGTTGCCTCAGAGAACCCAGGCATAGCTTCAAGTCATCTTTGTTGGGGAATATGTAGACATTTTGTCCCAGTGTACACAGCTACTGTTGGATATTTTTACATTTCTTTCCAAAGTGTAATTTGTCTTAATAGTGAAGAAAGATGGCATGTGGCATGAAAGTGTTACAAACAATGAGACCTTTGGCAGGTCTGGGTGCACATGTGTGGAGAGCAGTGTTGAGATCAAGACACTGAAGCAGATACGTGTGCATGTGTGTGTCCAAAACCAAATCTGGAATGTCTTGAAGGAAACTTGGGAGTTGGTGATAAAGAAATCTGACTCTGGAATATAAACAGTGTGGCAAGCATGATGACAGGAGCATGCATGGATGGAAGCACCACTCTAGGAGACACAAGCAAAGACTCCTTTACTGTCTTTGCAACGCAGACTTTGCATCAGGGACAGAGCTGGCTTCTGGTCCCAACTCTGCCTTTCAGTGTTAGCCTTGCAGCCTCAGGAAAATCATTCCTCTTTCTGAGTTTCAGTTTCTTTATTTGTCAAAGGTGTAAAGTAATTGCAGAATCACTATAAGATTTAGAAGTACTCAATTCGAAGTGCCTAACACATCTGTGTTGCCAAAGTAATTTCTTTTTATTAAAATCTTTAACAAGATTATTCATTCACCTATTATTGTATTCAATGACCTGTTTGAGTATTGCTGGCAGCTACTGTGGACCAAGCCAGTTGCTGGGATACAGGATGAATCAAACTAGCTCTGTCTTGGCCTAATATCCTCTAATAAATTCTAAACTTAGGATACACTGTGCTATTGGAATGAAAACTTAAAAATATTAAAGCATGGTTTGAGAAGGCACGAGGAAGGACTGGAAGTTCATCTGAGCATTATTTGAGGCAGAGAAAGTTGTGAGAAAGGTAAGCTGTAAAATGAGGGCAGGAAATGAGCAAAATAAAGGTAAGAAGTGACATCATTTTGCAGGAAATGGTGAGTGTGTGTACACCATACGGTGTGTGTGAGCTGGGAAGAGATGGGGGATGAAATCTAGAAGGGTGTGAGCAGTGTGGACCTGGTGTGGTAAGGAGAAGCAGACAAATGTCTGTAAACCAAGTTTCAAATGTGCAGCTTACACTTGTATATTCCTGTACAAGAAATCTGGGCATTTTTAGACAGAGAGGATGTGTGTTAAATGGCTAGGATGTATGTTTAAAATGCCTCTTACTCTGGTAATAGTGTTTATAAAAATAATCTTACTGAGGCACACTTGACATTCACTGGAGTGCACGTATTTAAAGTGTGCAATATGGTAAATTGTGGAATACAGGTAAACCCAGGAGAACATCATCACAACGAAGCCAGAGGGCATAACTATGGCCTCCAAGAGCCTTCCTGTCCCTTCTTGTAATGCCTCCCTCCAAGGGTGAATACAGACTTGCTTCTTGTCACTATGGGTTAGTGTGCATTGTCTGCACTTTTATGTTGGTGGTTCAATTCAGTGTGTCTTCTGTTTCCTGTGGGACTTCTGTCAGTTGGCACAGACGTTTGAGGCACATCCAAGTTGTTGTGTTTATCAATCTTTAGTCCTCTGTTAGTGCTGAGTAGTGGTCCAGGGGATGGGTGCACTACAATTATTTGTCTATCTCCAGGCTGATGGGCATTTGGCTTGTTTCCAATTTGGAGTCAGCCATTATTCCCGTTTGCTTCCATTGACCAGTTCTTAGTCCCAGGGTCACTGTGAACCTCAGAAAAGACAAGATGCGTCTTTGAGTGCATTTCCCCTGAAACACTGTTCGAAGGATGCAGTGGGCAGTTATCGTAGTGTGGCAAAGTTAGTGAGCTCTTGATTTGATTATCTTATCATCTTAAATTTCTTATGGACATGAAGTATTGCACAGTAGGAATGTATACAGCCAGGACCTGTCAGAACTAGGCCACAGAGGAGCACTGGACGTCCTTGTACCCCACCGTGGGAAGGCCTTCCCACAGTGGGAAACGTTACACTCCTATCACCAAGGCTTTCACAGACACCAAAGGCAAACTTAGAGTTGCAGAATCATTTTATGCTGCCTTCTCTCAAGCCTTGTTCTATTTTGGCAATTTATAAAAAGTGAATTCTGGCTTAATTGACAATGTCAGTGTCCTTTTAACTTATCGTCCACCAGCAAGGCAGTGAAGAAGGCTCAGACACTTACAAAATGTGACCATGACCTAGAATGGCAGGCCCCTGGCTCTGCCCTGCTGCATATGTATTATGCAAACACAGGAGTCCTATCAGCTTCAAAGCAAAAGTGTTTTTGAAGGCCTTTTTTTTTTTTAAATTAAAACTCCTAAATAGTGATCAAAGCCTAAAATTCCTTTTAGAAATGTAATGTCAAAAACATAAACCAAGCCGGCGCCGTGGCTCAATAGGCTAATCCTCCGCCTTGCGGCGCCGGCACACCGGGTTCTAGTCCCGGTTGGGGCGCCGGATTCTGTCCCGGTTGCCCCTCTTCCAGGCCAGCTCTCTGCTATGGCCAGGGAGTGCAGTGGAGGATGGCCCAGGTGCTTGGGCCCTGCACCCCATGGGAGACCAGGAAAAAGCACCTGGCTCCTGGCTCCTGCCAGGATCAGCGCGGTGCGCCGGCTGCAGCGGCGGCCATTGGAGGGTGAACCAACGGCAAAGGAAGACCTTTCTCTCTCTGTCTCTCTCTCACTGTCCACTCTGCCTGTCAAAAAAAAAAAAAAAAAAAAAAAACATAAACCAGGCCAGCGCCTCGGCTCAATAGGCTAATCCTCCACCTAACGGCGCCGGCACACCGGGTTCTAGTCCTGGTTGGGGCACCGGATTCTGTCCTGGTTGCCCCCCTTCCAGGCTAGCTCTCTGCTGTGGCCCGGGAGTGCAGTGGAGGATGGTCCAAGTTCTTGGGCCCTGCACCCCATGGGAGACCAGGAGAAGCACCTGGCTCCTGGCTTCGGATCAGTGCGGTGTGCCGGCCGCAGCGTGCCAGCCGCGGCGGCCATTGAGGGGTGAACCAACAGCAAAAGGAAGACCTTTCTCTCTGTCTCTCTCTCTCACTGTCCACTCTGCCTGTCAAGAAAAAAAAAAAAAGACATAAACCAATACAGTAAGACAGTTTATTTATTAAAAAGTATATGTCACTTATTTTGCAGTAGAATCATCACCAAAAAGAATGTTATACTAAAATACATTCATATTTTCCGTTTTTACAGCTAAGTATCCATTCTGGAGCATCATTAGTGTTCTGAGATGCTTTATCAATATCAGTTTGTTATTAGAGTGAAAAGAAAAGGAGGAAGGTGTTTAAATGGTAGAGTTAGAGCAGGACAATGTACACCCCGTAACAAAATCTCCTAGAAAATGCCCATGTAGCTGTCAATCTTTTCTTGGGAAGTTGTGGTATTAATTTTTGTCTTGTTCATTTTGTACAACTCAATAAACTACTTCAAGTAAATGGATACAATTAAAAATAATTTCTAGGATTATAGTTAGTGGCATAAGAGCAACGATGAGTCCCTTCCATTAAGTTCCAGGGGTGCGGAGAATATATTAGCTTGCTGTTGCCAATGCCATGGATCAGCATGAGGCAGGACCAAGGAGAATGGAGCTGTTTACCCATCCCATCCTAATTGGCCCCCTTAGGCTGTTGCCAACAGAACTGGCTTTCTGATTCTAATGAGTAATGAAAGCACTCGACATCTCATGCCAGTATCTGAACGGTGGCCCAGCCTGGTCTCTGCCAGTGGAAGCAGTGGTGTTGTTTAATAATGATGAGCACTACTCTGAAATTAACTCGGCAATCACAACTTGCTTCTAGCCACTTAGTGTCACAGATAGTAGCAAATGTGGAAATTTGTATGAAAATATTCAAATAAGAGACTTAAAAAAGTTACTCAAGGCTTCTTATTTAGCATATTTTATCCGGTGAAAGTGACAAATAATTGCATCCAGATAGGAGAAAGAGGATTTACAGATGTAGATTTTGCTTTTGCTGGAAGTATGGCAAGAATCCTTGTAGGATGACCCCTGTGTTCTTCCTCGCCATTGCCTGCACATTACCAAACAAGGGAGGTACCTGGAGACATGGCCGCGACTCCCTGCCGTGTTGCAGCATGGAGAGCTGGGTGACTTGGAGAGTCGCTCTTGAAATGCAGCATCCAACTGCTGGAGTTCTGCTCTCTCAGTGTTGTCCTGGTTTAGCTCACGTGTCTCACGTGCTAGTCTGCTTGAAATTCTCACAGTCAGCATGGCCAGTGCTCAAGCCACGTGACCCACACAATCATCGGCTTCTTGAACGTCAAACTACCTTTGCCTACACTCTCCTTTAGGAAAACCAAGATGTTGCCATTGTCTGGAACCACTGGGCTTTAGAAGCCCTGAATGTTCTAGCCACAGTTGCTCAATTCTCTTCTTTTGTAAACCTGTTCTTCAACTTCAAGACTTCCAAAATGTTGACCACCCCATCAATGCTCCTACCATTCCCAATTCCCTTCCCAGTCTCCATCTGCCACTGATGCCCTAGAAAATATTTTCAGCTTCACACTCGTTAGAATACTCCCTTTTCTCACTCCAATTGTATTATCTTTTAAAAATCAATATTTTTTTTATCTTTTATTTAATGAATATAAATTTCCAAAGTACGACTCATGTGTTACAATGGCTCCCCCCCCCCATACTGTCCCTCCCACCCACAACCCTCCCCTTTCCCACTCCCTCTCCCCTTCCATTCACATCAAGATTCATTTTCGATTATCTTAATATACAGAAGATCAGCTTAGTATACCTTAAGTAAGTATTTCAACAGTTTGCTCCCACACAGAAACATAAAGTGAAAAATAATAGATGATTTTTTTAAAATGATGATGAAATCAGATCAGACCTATTGTCATGTTTAATCCCAGTGAGAGTCAAGTTGGGAATTGATAATTTCTTTCTCTTTTTTTTTTTTTTTTTTTTTTTTTTTTTTTTTACAGAAGATCAGTTTAGTGTACATTAAGTAAAGATTTCAGTCGTTTGCACCCCCATAGAAACACAAAGTGAAATATACTGTTTGAGTACTCGTTATAGCATTAAGCCTCAGTGTACAGCACGTTAAGGACAGAGATCCCACATGAGGAGTAAGTGCACAGTGACTCCTGTTGTTGACTTTACCAATTGACACTCCTGTTTATGGCATCAGTAATCTCCCTATGCACCAGTTATGAGTTTCCAAGGCAATGGAAGCCCCTTGAGTTCTCCGACTCTTATCTTGTTTAGACACAGTCATAGTCAAAGTGGAGGTTCTCTCCTCCCTTCAGAGAAAGGCACCTCCCTCTTTGAAGACCTGTTCTTTCCACTGGGATCTCACTCACAGAGATCTTTTTGCCAGAGTGTCTTGGCTTTCCATGCCTGAAATACTCTCATGGGCTTTTCAGCCAGATCCGAGTGCCTTTAGGGCTGATTCTGAGGCCAGAGTGCTATAAAAATCAATATTAAAACCAATGCAAATAGTCTGTCCTCCATTTTGTTCCTGGTTGAAAAAAATCTTTTTAGTGGAGACGCCTGAGCTTAGACAAACATCCTTGCTTGAAAAACACATTCTGGGGCTGGTGCTGTGGTATAGCAGGTAAAGCTGCAGTGCTAGGGCATCCCCTATGGGTACCAGTTTGAGTCCTGGCTGCTTCACTTCTAGTCCAGCTCTCTGCTATGCCCTGGGAAAGCAGTAGAATATGGCACAAGTCCTTGGGCCCCTGAACCCATGTGGGAGACCTGGAAGAAGCTCCTGGCTCCTGGCTTTGGATTGGCACAGCTCTGGCTGTTGCAGCTGATTGGGGAGTGAACCAGTAGATGGAAGACTCTCTCTCTTTCCCTTTGCCTCTCCTCTCTCTGTGTAACTCTGACTATAACAAGATACCTCTATACATTCTAGGGAATGGCTAAACTTTGAAAAAGATTGACATCCATGGAGGACAGTGAGGATCTGAAGCACACATTGCTTGTGATGTTAATGGAAGCAAACGTCTGTGAAAACTGGCTGGTAGTCCCTTTAAAAATTAAGCATCCACATTCTCCATGATCTAGAAACTGTTTTCCAAGGTATTTGTTTTAGAACAATGAAAATTTCTGAGAATAAGAAGCTTGCGGCCGGCGCCGTGGCTCAATAGGCTAATCCTCCACCTAGCAGCGCTGGCACACCGGGTTCTAGTCCCAGTCAGGGTGCCGGATTCTGTCCCGGTTGCTCCTCTTCCTGACCAGCTCTCTACTGTGGCCTGGGAGGGCAGTGAAGGATGGCCCAAGTGCTTGGGCCCTGCACCCGCATGGGAGACCAGGAGAAGCACCTGGCTCCTGCCTTTGCATCAGTGTGGTGCGCCGGCCTCTGCGGCCATTGGAGGGTGAACCAACAGCAAAAGGAAGACCTTTCTCTCTGTCTCTCTCTCTCACTGTCCACTCTGCCTGTAAAAAAAAAAAAAATGTACAGACAACTCAGCAAGATCCTGGATAAACATATTTGGTCCGTCAGTGGAGTGTAGATCCCTGGCCTAGAAAGGATCAAATGACTGAGTCGTTTATACATCTTAAACACACTCGGGTGCATTGAGGAGGCAGATGTAGAGGAGAATGTATTGTATGGTTGCATCTGTCTGAAGTTCTAGAAGAAGGAAGGCAATCTCAGCAACGACCTGCTGTAACAGTGGTTTCCTCTGCAGTGAGGGGGAAGAAAACACAAGAGTTTCTGCAGTGTTAGGAATCTATACAGCCGGATCCTGATGTTCTCACATGGCTGAGTGTGCCAGTGGAAACTGCAAAGTGCACATTAAGAGCTGCACGGTCCGTACGTTGTTCAGTCAATAGGACTTCTTCCCATTCACCCACGTGCTTCTGTTCCTTCAATGTTGCCCATCTATGCCGTCTTTAGAGCCTTCCTTTCCCTCTGTTTATAGATATGGATGAACATCTTCCTTTAAAGATATTACCATTTGGCCCTGCCTTCTCATAAAACCCTTTAATTCACATTTTTGTAAACTTTTTAAACATCACAATATCAATTTGCTTTACTTAAAAACTTCTACTATTGTTATAACTTATTGCAATAAGGTATTACTCACAGCACTCCATTGTCTGCTTTGAACAGTATTGCTAAGGATCATAATTTATGCATTTATGTTTCTTCCTAATGCTCTTCTTTGTTGATCTTCCTGCTATCTGATATCTTTGACTACAATGTTTCTTATTTTTAAAGATTTCTTAATTTATTTGAAAGGCAAAATTACACAGAGAGGTTGTTTTCTATCTGCTGGTTCACTCCCTGGAAGGCCGCAAAGACCAGAGCTGGACCGCTTTGAAGCCAAGAGCCAGGAGCTTTTTCTGAGTTTTTGGTCCATATTCGACTGCTTTTTTTAAACTTTTATTTAGTAAATATAACTTTCCAAAGTACAATGGCTTCCCCCCCATAACTTCCCTCCCACCCGCACCCCTCCCATCTCCCACTCCCTCTCCCATTCCATTCACATCAAGATTCATTTTCAGTTATCTTTATATACAGAAGATCAATTTAGTATATATTAAGTAAAGATTTCATCAGTTTGCACCCACACAGAACATAAAGTGCAAAATACTGTTTCAGTACTAGTTATAGCATTACTTCACATTGGACAACACATTAAGGACAGAGATCCCACATGAGGAGTAAGTACACAGTGACTCCTGTTGTTGACTTAACAATTTGATACTCTTGTTTATGGCATCAGAAATCTCCCTAGGTTCTAGTCATGAGTTTCCAAGGCTATGGAAGCCTCTTGAGTTTGCTGACTTCGATCTTATTTAGACAAGGTCATAGTCAAAGTGGAAGTTTGCATGCCTAAAATACGCTGATGAGCTCTTCAGCCAGATCCGAATGCCTTAAGGGCTGATTCTGAGGCCAGAGTGCTACTTAGGACATCTGCCATTCTATGAGTCTGCTGTGTTTCCCACTTGCCATGTTGGATCATTCTCTCCCTTTTTGGTTCTATCAGTTAGTATTAGCAGACACTAGTCTTGTTTGTGTGATCCCTTTGACTCTTAGACCTATCAGTGTGATCAATTGTGAACTGAAATTGATCACTTGGACTAGTGAGATGGCATCATTGACAGCTTTTTCAGGCCATTATTAGAGAGCTGGATTGGAAGTAGAGCAGCTGGGACTTGAACTGGTGTCCATATGGGCTGCCAGTGCCACAGGTGGAGGCCTTAACCTACTAGGCCACAGCACCAGCTGTTACCATGTTTCTTCTTGAAATTCTCATTTTCCTGGCTTGTAGATAATGTTCCCCCAGTTTCTTTTCTATTTTGACTATCTTTGTTTTGGATACTTTCTCTAAAGACTCTTGTGCTTCTCCTACATTTGAACCTTGGTCCTCTTCAATGCCTGCTTTAAATATTCCTGCAGAATTAAAAAAGATTGATGCCAATAATCTTTTAATATATAGATTAACTAGTGATCTTTTGCTGAAAATCCAGCCTCATCAAATAAATCTTTTTTTTAAAAAAGTGTGTCCTCCCTGCTGCATCAACTCAGGACCCCCTCTCATCTATAGCATATTCTTCCTTTTCAGTGGCCTTGCGGTTACTGCTGATGTAGAAAACAATCAATAAAGCCCCCAATCCCATCTGCGTGAGCTGCGATACCTCTCCTTTTACTGCACCGCAAGATACTCAGCCAATCAGCTGCTTTCACTGCTATCCAGAACATATCACTCAAAAGGGCTTCCTTGTTTACCACAGGGGAGTCTGCACTGCTTGGCTTGCTCGCCCTAATTCCCTTGCTGTACTGAGGCCCTCCCAGTTCTTTTCCTCCTCTGCTCTTTCTCTTGTCCAGGCTACACCAACAGAACCAACAGAACTGTCTTCCTTTTGCATAGCTAACTTTTGTTATTATGATTTCTTTCCAAAACCCTTTAATGGTCATTCATTCATGACATGGCAAAATCCCATTTGCTTAACATCCTAAGTAAAGATTTTAATGGGCTCCTCATAAATGTTGGCCAAATATTGCTTATTGTCCTCCTCAGTTACCCTTCCTTCTATGTCTATTGCATTGGGTTTTTATGAGATGACTGGAGATTACTGTTTAGCTTTAGGAAGCTGGGGCTGAACCAGTTGTTAGGGTTGGGCATATCCACTTCTGCCTTCTGATATATTTGGAAAATCCTCCCAGGAGCTTGTGGCAGCACTTGTCCTCTTTGAGTGGAGCCACATCTTCATTTGTTGTGGCTTTTGAATGCACTGGCTTGGGGATGTGTTGCTGTGAGTGGCTGTAACCATTCTTCAAGTCCAAGGGCGTGGAGATCCCCGAGATGCCACTTAAAGCTTTGTTTCAGCTCAGCTAGAAGACACAGCACACATGCCACACTGTTCGTCAAAAAATGTTTTCCTGAGCGGTAGCTGTCTTAATAGAGGGAGCCCTCCTACTGTGTCCTCTCTCACATCCCACGGTCAAGTCTGACCAAAGTTGTCAATGTGCCAATCAGTGGTGCGTATTTCAGTCTCTTAGTGTGGAATTCCCTTCTCTGCCATATGGCCTTTCACTCATCCTGGTAAACATGTTCAACCAAGGCTTCATAGTCTTTGAGATACACATATACATACATATATGTGTATTTATATGCATATATACACTATATGTCCACATATATATGTGTGTTTCCATATAAATATGTATGCATAGACCTACAAGCACACATACTTGTATTGTCTTTGTCTCTTGATTGTCAATATTTACCTGTTTTTCAATTCTCTAAAAAGTGAGTATCTTGTCTATAAGATGTATAGCTTCTTCCTTCTTACCTGACATAGTTATCAGTACCTGTTTGTGGGATGTAACAGAGAAAGAAGAACTGTGAATTAAACTCTCTTGGGTTGTGCCTTTTTTTTTTTTTAACCAATCTGTATTTACTCTTGAAAAATGCATAATTACTATCTATCGTGAACAGTGACTATGTTGTTGGTTGTAATGGTTTAGTCTGATGGTGTTAAACAACCTTTAATTTATCATGACTATTATTGAATTCTATTTGTACTTCATAGCAGATGTTTATTTGCTTTATGTATATAAAATTTGTGCATATTGTCGTTTACATTGTGTTTGAATTTCAGATGAAGAAATTGAACTCTCAAAAGTGTCTCTGCTACTCACACTTCCAGGTTCTGAGGAATAAAACACACAAAATTATTTACCTTCATCGATTTTTTAAAGATTTATTTTATTTATTTATTTGAAAGTCAGAGTTACACAGAGAGAGGAGAGGAGGAGAGGCAAAGAGAGAGAGAGAGAGAGAGAGAGAGAGAGGTCTTCCATCCGATGGATCACTCCCCAGTTGGCTGCAATGGCCGGAGTTGCATCGATCTGAAGCCAGGAGCCAGGGGCTTCTTCTGGGTTTCCCATGTGGATGCTGGGGGCCCAAGGACTTGAGCCATCCTCTGCTTCCCCAGGCCATAGCAGAGAGCTGGATCGGAAGTGGAGCAGCCGGGACAAGAACTGGTGCCCATATGGGATGCTGGCACTGCAGGCGGCAGCTTTACCAGCTATGCCACACCACCAGCCCCCTACTTTCATCAAATTTATATTCTAATAAGGATTATGTCAGACTTGCAAATAACTGAAATTAACTAAATACTGATATATAGGCTGGTCAGGTAGCAACTTTTAAAATATTTTAAAAAATATATTCTGTGAAAGATATCTACCCTCAAGATTAAAAAAAAAAAAACAAACTTTAAAATGTCCGTGAAACATATAACATACCAAAGTGATTTTTGAAATATGAATTTTAAAGTAAAATATACCAATATTTTATGATCCAAAATGTTTTAAAAGTCACTTATTATAGGAACTTTGACAATGGCTAACAAAAGAACCAAGAGGCTTGAGGATTTACTCTAGCAGTTAACACAGCTTGGGATGCCCACATTCCATACTGGAGCGCCTGGATTTGTGTCCTGGCTTACTCCCATTTCAGCTTCCTGTTAGTCCATGGCATGGGAGGAACAAGTGAGGGCTCAAGTCTTTGATTCCTTGATACTCACACGGGAGGCCTGGCTTCAGTGCCTGATTTCCAGCTTCTGCATGGCCTACCTCCAGCTGTTGCAGGCATCTGGGGCGTGAACCAGAGGGTGGAAGATCTTTGTCCTCTCTATATCTCTGTGTCTCTGTCTTTCAGAACAAATTAAACAAGCAAGCAGGCAAACATATAAATAAATGGAGCCCCCGACTTCCATCTGATACAGACTAAGAGTGCACAGCTGGATAGAGGCTTTGAGGAGTCCCCTCTCTCGTCTCTATCAGAGCTTTCTTCCGGGGCTGGTGTTGTGACCTAACAGTTAAGCCTCCTCCTGTGATGCTGGCATCCCTTCTGGGTGCTGGTTTGAGACCTGGCTTCTCCACTCTCAATGTAGGCCCCTGTTCATGCACCTGGAAAAGCAGAGAAAATGGCCCAAGAGCTTGGGCACCTGCACCCCCGTGGGATTCCTGGAAGAAGCTCTGAGCTCCTGGCTTCAGCCTGGCCCAGTCCTGGCCATTGTAGCCATTTGGGGAGTGAATCAGAAGAGGGGAGATATCTGTCTCTCTCTCTCTTTCTCTCTCTCATTGTTTCTCCTCCTCTCTCTCTATAACTGCCTTTCAAATGAAGTTTTAAAAGATTTTTAAAAAGAGCTTTTTGTTATCTTACAAGGCAAAGTATTCCCAGAAGTTATGACTTACTTCTTGAACATATTGTTGGAAAAATTCATGGTGCATGACATGAGTGGATCTTTTCCCACATTCTTTCAATGCATAACGTAATGTACCATTCTTCTACCTTTTCCTTGTTCTCTAGTTTCTTGTTCCAACTCCCTCTCCACCAATGTGTCCACTCATGAGTCATTATGTCCTTCCAAAGACCTACTCTTTCTTCTAGGCAACCAGGAAATTCCAAATCTCTATGAAATCACATATTTACTCAACGAAAAAAATTCTGTTTTCATCTGCCAAATAACCGCATAACTAAGTACTGTACCATTTGTTTATATGCACATGTGTCATTCCAGGCTAGAGTATGACCATGGCTTTCCACCACAAGACACTGTTGCTGATAGTTTCTTCTGGATGAACTCACCTGATACATACAAGTGATCAAGCAAATGCTTTATGCAAGGATACTGTAGGAAAACATCTCATAATTCCTCAAAGCAGAGCTCGAGGAAGTCATGGTAAGACCACAGGCGAAGAGAAAGCACAAATTTGTAGTGTTCACAAAATATGTTGAGTGACAGGATTCGTGGGAATGAAGAACATCTTGGCAATGCAAAACTGGAGATTTGATATTTCTGTAAAAACAGTGAAGAACAAAGACGACAGGATCAAGGAAATAGCATTATAAACGCCTCCATAATGCCAGAATGTGTTGGGAAATACTGTAAGCCCTTCATATATATTATTTAATACCCACTGCAGCTGATGCAAATGGTAGGCACCATTATTTAACATATTTATAAGAATCAAGGAAAAGCACATTTAAATTTTTTATCACTATCAAGAGAACAGATTTCATATATTTCCTAGATACAATTCTAAGAAGATAACCATAATTTCTTCCCTTCCTCTCTACCTCAAACTCCTCTCCTTCTTTTTTTCTTTTAATTTTTGCAGTAACTTTTTTTGTATTTCATATATAGTTTTTTTAAAGATTTTATTTATTTATTTGAGAGGTAGAGTTACAGACAGTGAGAGGTAGAGACAGAGAGAAAGGACTTCCTTCCATTGGTTCACTCCCCAGATGGCTGCAACGGCCGGAGCTGCACCGATCCGAAGCAAGGAGCCAGGTGCTTCCTCTTGGTCTCCCACGTGGGTGCAGGGGCCCAGGCACTTGGGCCATCTTTTTACTGCTTTCCCAGTCCATAGCTGAGAGCTGGATTGGAAAAGGAACAGCTGGGACTAGAACCAGCGCCTATATGGGATGTAGGCGCCACAGGCAGAGGATTAACCCACTGTGCTATGGCGCTGGCCCTCATATATTGTTTTAAGAGCATAATGATACTTCCCACCAAGCCTTCCCACCTTCTTCCCTCACTCCCACCATTCCTCCTCCTTATTTTTCTGTTTTCCACAAAAGCACATTTAAAAAACTTACCAAAGTTCAAAATTACGATTTCAGTTCAGGTAATTTGAATTCAGATGTAAGTTCTTACACATCGTTCTATGCACCAGAAAAAAAAAAAGATACGTATTTGAACATAGATTTACAAATAGCTTTAAGGAGAGAAAAATTTTAAGTATGAAAGGCATAAAGGAAAAATATTATAAATGAGAATATAACTAATATTTTTTAAAATAGTAAAATATTTATAGTTATTATTCAAGAAGACTTTCCAAAAATGAGAGACCACTTGACTCCACATTGAATATACACCTGAATTATGAGAAAACAATTGAAATAATGTTCAAACCTAGGTTTATTCCAATATATTCTTGTGCATAAAAAGTATGTAATACATACAGAATGAAAATGAAGAGGAAAATTCTGACTGACTAAAGAGTTTTTCACTACTGCATTTAATGACAAAAAAGGGTAGAACTTTGCTTTTAATGTCCTGAAGAAAATAGAGACTCAAGAATTTTGTACTAAGTAGTCAAATTGTCTTTTAAGTAGACTGGTGGTAAAAAGGCATTTTTGGATATAGACATGGAGACAGAGAATGTAATTCCCATGGGGATGATACTTTCTATGAGTACATAATTAACCAAGAAATATAGAGAGAAGTTGGCAAACTATGTGAGTCAAACCTTTTCCTCTGCATATTGACTGGGATTCTATATCATGTATTTTTGTATAAATTTGTCCTTAAAGCTTTACCGATAATTTCCAGATTGTTTTTATTTGAATGGGTGGTGGTGTTGGCGATAACTTAAAGTTTGTAACATTAGCATTGCCATTTAACAGGATCAGCCACTCTCTCCTTTTGCTGATATGGGAGGACTGTGTATCCAGGCCACAATTAGATTCATCCACCACCTCGCTTTGCTCTGTGTGTTGTGCTTTTTTCTTTTGGAGCAACTGCTGTTGATTTTCCTCCTATTTCCTGATGAAAAGCACATATTCCTAGTAGTGGATCTTGAATGGTATAACATGGAACAGAGACCCTCATAACCCAAGATGTGCATTTTTAAAAAAAGATTTATTTACTTATTTTGAAAGAGTTACACAGAGAGAGGAGAGGCAGAGAAAGAGAGGTCTTCCATCCAATGGTTCACTCCCCAATTGGCCTCAATGGCCGGATCTGTGCCTATGCAAAGCCAGGAGCCAGGAGCTTCTTCTGGGTCTCCCACATTGGGGGCAGGGGCCCAAGGACTTGGGCCATCTTCTACTGCTTTCCCAGGCCATAGCAGTGAGCTGGATCAGAGGTGGAGCAGCTGAGACTTGAACTGGTGCCCATATGGGATTCGGCGCTTCAGGCAAGGGTGTTAACCTGCTGTACCACAGCACCAGCCCCCCAAGATGTGCATTTAATGTGAGCAGGACATAAGAGTGTGTGCCTCTTGTCTTTGGCAACAAGATGGCTGCAGCTGGAATCTATTATGCTTAGTAAAATAAGCTAGTCTCAGAGAGACAAATATCACCTTTTCTCTGATATGTGGCAGTTAATATAGAATGCAAAAAAGTATAGGAATGAAACAGACATTTTGAGGTATGATTGTACTTGTGTGGAACTGTCTTCCTACTTTTTACTTGTTGAGTATTATGGTTAGTGGCGAATTAAGCCTGTGAATATGAAGGGGATTAAAATTATGTCTTTTCCAAAACTGATGAAAAACAGAGAGGGTAGGGAAGAAAGGAAATGGACCACATGGGGGAAAGGAGGGAAGTGTGGTAGTCTTCATGGAACTGTACTTATGGAATGCGTGAAATCTGTTCTCTTTATTTATTTATTTATTTATTTTTGACAGGCAGAGTGGACAGTGAGAGAGAGAGACAGAGAGAAAGGTCTTCCTTTCCCGTTAGTTCACCCTCCAATGGCCGCCGTGGCCGGCACGCTGTGGCTGGCGCACCACGCTGATCCGATGGCAGGAGCCAGGTGCTTCTCCTGGTCTCCCATGGGGTGCAGGGCCCAAGTACTTGGGCTATCTTCCACTGCACTCCCGGGCCACAGCAGAGAGCTGGCCTGGAAGAGGGGCAACCGGGACAGAATCTGGCACCCCGACAGGGACTAGCACATGGGGTGCCAGCGCCGCAGGTGGAGTATTAGCCTATTGAGCCATAGGAAAGAAGAGTGTGTGCTTTTAAGTACAGAAACTGCAGTAGTGTTGGCTAGGAATTGTTTTAGTTAGTATGTACATAACTGAGCTGTCCAAAAAATAGGATGCATGTGAAGCAAAATGAATGCGAAATCTTAGAATTACCCATTTCCGCTCCAGTTGTTCACTCCGTTTCAGGTGTCTCATTTCACACTTCACTTATTTTTTCTCTTAAATTTTGTAATCATCAGTGCTGTAGATTTAGCTGTTGTAAACATATCTTTGTCCTTCATTCTCATATTCAATTAATTTTTATTATGTTGAATTAAATTACATGCTTGCACTAACAAATATAACTTACTTTAATAACAAACACAACTGACTCTTAGTAGATAGATAGTGGAGAGGAAAACAGGCTCACCAGAGAAAAAAACCATTATTGGCAAGTTATCAACAGTAGTATATGCTGGTGTGTTTTATAAAGAGGAGGGGAAGTTGATTAGCCAGTTTCATCAGTAAATAAGAGTTGAGTAAGACAGTTTTTACTATAAATATTCACTCTATAACACCATGTAGGCACTTTCAAATAATAGATATATTTTGTGTACTTAACTACACATATATGGATAGCCATCTACATATATCTACCTTGGCATGTGTGTGTGTGTGTTTGTGTGTGTGTGTATGTGTGTACATGTGCACATAATACCTAGTATGTAGGGAAGCATTAGCTTAGCAGTTAAATGCTGTTAAGATTCTCCTGTTCCACATTGGACCTGGATTTGATACCCAGTTCTGGCTCTTAACTTCAGCTTCTTGCCAATACATACCCTGCGAGGCAGCGGGGATATAGAACCAGTGGTTGGGTCGCTGACACCCATAGAAGAGACTAGATTGAATTCAGAGTTCCTGAGTTTGGCCCAGCCCAGCTCCCACTATTGTGGGTATTTGAGGAGTGAACCAGTGGATGGGAGCTCTATGTGTCTGTCTATCTGACTCTCAAAAAAAAAAAAAAAAAAAAAAAGTGAATCTGTTTATAGTTATCTTTCACAGTGGCATTAACTCCAAGAAGAAAATACATAGATAATCTTTTGATGTTTTTAATGGATTTGCCGCCCAAATGTCACTTTTACATAGTAAAATTTTAAAATTCAGTATTTTCAACAACCGCCAAGCAGGCATAGAAATGTCATTGAATATCAAATTGCTCTGTCTTCTGAAGGCTCAAGCAGTAAGCAGAATGACTTAATTGTTGCTGTTAAAGATTGAAACAGAGAACTTGTTTGCTCCACTCTAAGAATGGGCAGCATATTCTGATCAGAGGAGATGAGTATTGATTATTTGTTCAAAAGTATTGTCATTGACTGAAGCAGGAGAGCTGTGCAGAGTAGAAGGGACAGGGAGATTTTCAGAACAACCCCCAGCGCCTGTCTTCCTTGCTTTTGCTGCCGCGCTGTCTCTGACAGGCGTCTCCCAGCCTGTGCCACACGTGAGACACATCCTGGCAGACCTGGGTGCTGGCTGAGGGCAGATCTGCCCCCGGGGGCTGCAGCTTTCCCCGGCTCGTTCTGGACTCGGTTGGACAAATGAGCCAGCGTGAATTCTCCGCCTGAGTTGTTTGCAGGGAGGAAAACTGCCTTCTTTTCTTTATTTGCTTTGCTGACAGTATCTCAGAGCAATTTTAGATTTTGCTTTTGTACCTGCTTCTTTTCTGAGTGTGTGCCTGACTTTGAGGGTTTGGTGCTGGGTTAGGTGGACATGTTGCCTTTCCTTCTCCAGTCTTCTCCCCTTTTTTCTTTCTCCTTATTCTCTGCCCTGCCACTCTGACTGCAAAATTAACTCTCAGTTAACTAAAGCTACCACTAATCTGGTTCTCACCATTTGACAATATTAGTTATAGGAATTAAACATGTTCAGGAATGGGTTTTATTTAACATGAACTTGGAAAATCATTTTCTCTTTTTGTGTTATTATATCTTTTTCAAAATCCAATGTGATTTTTGACTTTCAACACATTTTATGTGAAGCATTTTACACAGAACTAATTGCCCTTAATAATAAATTTCTAATCCCAAATCAGCCACTCACTGGGTACTTAAGAAAGTCTTATTCGCTCTAATTGAACTTTTCTCATTAGGATAGAGTAAAAAACATAATGATCATATAAAGATCTGCTTTATAAAAAGCCCATTTAAAATGTATTCTTTGTGCACATGCTTGTGTGTGTGTACATTTGTCCAGATTGTTTGAGAGACATATCCTTCCCCCAGGCCTCTGGGGGGCCAGGATGGTTTTTTTTCTCTATCAATAGTCGAATCTGACACTTGGATGCTGAGCAGTTAACAGAGATGCCCATGGCCTAGATTTTGCTTCTTTCTTCTGCCAACTAAGAACTGGATAAAAAGTTCAGTAGTTGGTGTTAAATCAGTTCTTACCCAAAGATTTGAAATGATAGTTCCAATAAAGCAAAATCAAAGAATGCATGTAATTCTCTTCCACCTTTTAAAAATTATTTGAACTCTGCAGTCTGTGAAAACATTTCAGGAATTTTAATTGATTTCATTTAGCTAATTTTTTTTTTCTAAATTTGGGAAGGAGTTGTAATTTTGCGAGTTGATAAAATAGGGAATGTTACATATTTACAACTGTACTATATCATGGTTTTTACAAGTCACATTTTTGTGCAAGACATTGTGGAATGGAGAACTCTACTGGGATTCAGGCTGCTTGGGCCCATGGGCATGCACTTCCGTCGAAAACTTAGGGTGATTTTTATCCTTGTCCTGCCTAAATTTCAGTTGTTTAATATGAAAAACTGGTAGGAGGCCTTGGATTTATTTATTTATTTATTTTTAGAAAAGAGCAAACACACACAAGCACACAAATCCCCTCCAAAAAGGAAAAACATTTTCATGCTTGCTTCTTAAATAGTAAAATGCTTATAACTCCGGAAATTCAATAAACCCTGAAAACAAGAATTTTTCCTGCAAGATCATCCTTTAAGACGTTCTAGAGGTGAATCTTCTTGGTGTACTGTTTATAGCAGTTCATCTCCTGGCCTTGTTCAGAGATTATGATAGGTAATAAATATCCACCACATCCCCTCCCCACACCCCTAAAAAATAACACTTGTCTCTGCCCTAAGCCCTGGAACCTTGAAGGTTATGTTGCATGGCCACAGAGCCTCTGCAGGTAGAGTCAATATCATGGACCTACTAAATAGGTAGAGCTCCTGTACTCTCCTGATGCGTTCAGTCCAAACATAGGAACCCTGACAAGAGAACACCCTCCAGCAAGAAGCAGAGACACAGCCAAAAGGGGAAGTCATGGGTAGTCCAGACGTGAGCAGAAGTGGGCCCCCACAGGCACCAGAAAGGCCTGTAGGAGTGCAGGTCAGGCCCTGATCCATGGCCAGCAAGGAAGCAGAGACCCAGGTCCTGTGGCTTCACGTGGCGATTCTGACAACCTGTGGAATGAGACTGGCAGGACCCTGGTTGGTCAACACCTCAACTTTGGACTTGTGAGACGCAGAGTGGAGAGAGCAGTCCCCCCACCCCAGTCATCTGACCTACAGGTCTCTGAGATCACAGATTTGTTCTGCTTTAAGCCCGTGTATTGTGGTAACTGATCATGGCAGCAAGAAAGCACTAAGACAGAGGCTGAGCCTCCTCAGGAATTAGCGAGGAGGCACATCCTGCCCCCAGGGTCTGGGGTCTGCAAATCCATCAACTACCCCCAGTCACAACTGCCCCCAGGGTCTGGGGTCTGCAAATCCATCAACTACCCCCAGCCACAACTGCCCCTGGGGTCTGGGGTCTGCAAATCCATCAACTACCCCCAGTCACAACTGCCCCCGGGGTCTGGGGTCTGCAAATCCATCAACTACCCCAGTCACAACCAACAGACAATGAACTGAAAAAGGGAGCATCTAGGCAGCCCATGCTTGATAGAATTCAAGCTTTCAGAGACCCTCCTTGTGTCTGAGCTGCCGAGTCCAAGCAACCCTCAAGAACACTGCTCGTGGCTGAGGAGGAGCGAGTGTCCTCCTTTGGGTCCGGAGAAAGGCTGCGAGGAAAGCAGCAGCTTGCACTCGGGAGAGATTCCAACGCGACCTCTCTCTGGCGGAATCAACCTTCATGCAGCCTCCCTGTGTTTCTGTAAATGATGTAGTGGGCTTCTCTGCAGGGCCAGATGTTGATGGAGACTTTTATTTGTTGGACAGGAGGTTATAGAGAATTCTCAATATAAAAGTGTCCACTCTGGATTTCATTAGGGAACAAATGAGCTATGGCCAGTTCTGGGGTTTAAAAAGGGACCCAGGCTCAAAGCACAGCTGTTTCCGTCCCTTTTTTCCAGGACAGGAAAAAAAAGCAGCGCTGCTCGAAATTGACCAGGTCTCCTGTCTCCCCCCTACTGGTCTTCCAGGCTGCCCTTTGATTTCAGCTGGTCCCCAGCTGCCCCTGCATCCTGCCTGCCTCTCAGCCTGCATCCCGGGCACACCTTGCTAGAGCAGCAGTGGCCGTGGCGCTGGTCCGACAATTTAATCAGAGTTAATGCGTCTTTGTTTCCCTCTGGGTAGCACCCCAGACGTCCAGTTGTAGAGTGGATTAAAGCTTGTGAAACCGTTTCACCCTGTTTGGCAACTCGCTTTCCTGTCCCCCACAGCGACTCCGTCAGCTTTCATTCACAGGGTTGTCAGGGGCATTTTCTGTTTGCTTGTGCACAGCCATGAATCAGCCTTCCTCCTTGGCGTCTTCTCTACACAAAGACGTGCTTCAATTGGACTGACTCAAAATTCTTTGCCTTTTTAATTCTATACAATTTTCTTTCCCTGGATGTATCACGCCCAGTTTCATCTCTGGCAACCTGAACGTCCACCAGGACACGCATCCAAACGTGCGGTTCTGTCCGTGATCGATACACAAGAAGAATCTTTTGCCGTTGTCATTAGCAGCTACGTTTCATTCTTCTGCAGCAACACACTCCTAAGGAGGAGATAGGGTGAGCGAAAACCGTTCACGGATGCAAGACCCACGGGTGTTATTGGCAGTCCATTTCCTTCTCTGTTAAAAAACTTTATTTTTAATCAAACCTCTCGGAAGCTTATTTTATTCTACCAGGATCAATACCTTCCTAAGGGAGGTAGGTATACTCTTTCTGATAGTTACCTTAAGAGTTTCTAAGGAGTCATTTAGACCAACAGCTGAACAGGGAGTGTTTCACTGCAATCGATTGAACCAAAGCATAAACATTGTTTCTCAACATCCTAGATGGGTTGACGAGTTTCGTTGGACTTTCTCTTTTCTGTGTCTTCACTTTTATGTTTTATCCACTTTCCTCTTCTCTGGACATCTGGTACAGCGCTTCTCAGCCTTGGCCTGCCTGGAAACCCCACATGGATATTGTTAAGATTCTAATTCTGGGTCTGGCACTCTGACTTAGTGGGTAAAGCTGCTGCCTGCAGTGCTGGCATCCCATGTGGGTGCCAGTTCATGTCCTGGCTGCTTCACTTCCTATCCAGCTCTCCACTGCGGCCCAGGAAGGCAGCAGGAGACGGCCCAAGTTCTTGGGCCCCTGCATGTATATGGGAGACCCAGAAGAAGCACCTGGCTCCTGGCTTCGGATCTTCCCACGCTGGCTGCTGCGGCCATTTGGGAGTGAACCAACAGAAAGAAGACCTCTCACACTCTTCCAGGAAGCCCATGTTCCTGCTCCAGCTGCATTTCTGATGTGAGTGAACAAGGTAGACTCAAACACATGTCCTGGTCTTTGAGGTCTGTCAGTTAGTTGTCAGAGTGATCTTAGGTGGGTTATTTACATATTCTCTGCCTCAGTTTAACTAACAGATTTGCAATGAGGAGAAAATGCAGTGCAGGGTGGGAAGGGGCAATATTTGGCAAAGGAATGAAGCGGAGTCCCTGTTTCTGCTTCTGGTCCATATTCCTGTTAATGCTACCCTGGGAGACAGCAGGTGAAGGCTCAAGTACTTCACTTCCTGCTACCTACATTGGAGACCTGGGTTGTGTTCTGGGCTCCTTGCTTCAGACTGGCCCAACCTAGGCTGTTGCAGGCATTTGGAGGGTGAAAAAGCAGAGGGAGATTTCTCTCTCTACCTTTCAAAAAGAAATACAAACAAATAATAAAAATAATTTTAAAAGATGCAGTCATTGTAAGGAAAGCACTAAGAAGCGTGCCTAGCCCAGAGGAAATGCTCAGTAATGAACAGTTATTATGATTTGTGTTTTCTTTCTGTCTCCCACTTGTGTAGCCCTATTCAGGCTCTCTATTCATCCACTCAAAACAGCCCTAGGTAAGAAATCATGCCCAGGACTTGCATAGAAGGCATTCTTGTTAGCATGGAGGAGCGGCTGCCTTGTCTGCACACAGGTAGCCCTCTGGGCAACAGGAGTCCAGACACTGGGATATGTGCTGATTCCTGAACGTGTCCTCCAAATTCATATACAGACAACTTAACCCCCTTTGTGATCTGGAGGTGGGCTTTTGGAAGTCAGTCAGTTCATGAAGGTGGAGCCCTCACACATGGGATTAGTGCCCATATAAAAAATTTCAGAGGGCCTGCTTTTATCTTGCTACCATGTGAGTTCACAGCAAAATAACTGTCATCCGTGACTAGGAAAGAGACTCCCATCAGACACAGAACCTGCTCACATCCTGAGCCTAGATTGCCCAGCCTCTGGAATGGTGAGAAATACAGGCATTTCTGTTGTTGAGAGCACTCACCCTGTGGCATTCTTTTGCAACAGTTAGAATGGTCTAAGACAGGCTGGCAAGCAGCCACATCCACAGGGAAGTAGCGGGGCTGGCGGACACGTTAAGCAAGGTGGTATGAATAAGTAATTCTAACGCTGATGCAGTGGAAAGCAGGGCCTATCTCTTCTGGAGACCCGGGATTCCTGGTTGCTGTGGAAGAGCAGGTGCGTTTCAGGGTAGACATTATGCAGGAGGTGCCCTGTAGATAGCCCAGGTGGGTCCAGTGGTGCTTCTCTCAAGATTGACTGTGGAGTATGGCCACCAAACCTCAGCCTCATGTAAGTGCCAGTGTTTGTAGGGCTTTCTGTCAGTTGTAATGCATTTGCATGGTGTTTTCTTGTTTCATGCACACACACACTCATCTCCGTGGGAGAACAGGTAGAAGTTTGGCTTTCACGGTTGAAGGCAATGTGGCTTACAGAGACCTGGAAACCTGCTCCAGGTTTAAGACATTCCTACTGTTCCCCATCCCGTAGAGAATTTGAAACGTCTCAGAAATGCTATTTGGATGCTCAAAGTTCACAGCATATTAGATTCCACTATGTTCCTGTGAGTAAATTTATGTACCTCAGCCTCTTTTTGTTTACTTTTTCAATAGAAAAGGAAAAAAATCCCAGAAGGAAACTGAACTGAATGCCAGTGAATATTATGCTCAAATTGGTCCCGACAAGGTGTACCATTACAGTTGATCGGAATCCATGGATTGTCAAAACACTCACAGACCTTTTTGTTTTTTTGTTTTGTTTTTGTTGTTTGTTTTTAATATAAGAAAGAAGAAGGAGATTGATACAGCAAGGAAAAGAGCAGAGAGCAAAGGGTTAGACTGATCCATCAAAATAAAAAAAAAAGTCTCTCTTGCCTTTTCTTCCTGCACTCACCATATTTATTTCTCATCATTTTCTCATGGAAAAGAGAATTTTAAAGTTGAGAAGCAGCTCAGAGATCATCTGTTTAGGTTGACTCACTTTGCGCATGAGTGAGAGAATAACAGAGCAGTCAGTTAAAGGCATCCATGGGAATCCATCCCCTTGTTCCAAATTCATTTCTTATTCCTTTTGTAGGAACCTGTCATCCTCCTGCTTCTTGCCTTACATTCTTAAGGATCAAATTAAAACCCATATCTAGAGGAGGCCAACAATGTACCTTTATAAGTGAAACGTGATAGCTGGGTAAAGCTGTCATGTTAGTTAGCAATTGTTTATTGACCAAGATTTCTTCCCCAATTTCTCTTGATAATGAATAGTGGTTAAAAGAATGGGTCTGTCTCTCCAGCTGAACCAATTATAGGAATGCCATTTTGTTCCTGTTGAATTTCATTTGAACTATGTGACCCAAACCAGCCAGTTAGATTCATTCCCTGGGATTAATAAAAGCAAAACAGGATACAACAAGCTGTGAGAGTGAAGAACCAGAAGCTAAAAGTGTGTGTGTGTGTGTGTGTGTGTCTACATGTTGTAGGCAGAACAGCTCTACTAAGGGGCTATGTGTGTCCATGGGTCCAGAAGGACCTATGACTACCTCTTCCACTTGGAAAGGGAGCTCTTTGTCATTTTATAAATTTTTATTTTTTTTTTATTTATTTATTTATTTATTTATTTTTTTTGACAGGCAGAGTGGACAGTGAGAGAGAGAGACAGAGAGAAAGGTCTTCCTTTGCCGTTGGTCCACCCTCCAATGGCCGCCGCGGCCGGCGCGCTGCGGCCGGCGCACCGCGCTGATCCGATGGCAGGAGCCAGGAGTCAGGTGCTTTTCCTGGTCTCCCATGGGGTGCAGGGCCCAAGCACCTGGGCCATCCTCCACTGTACTCCCTGGCCACAGCAGAGGGCTGGCCTGGAAGAGGGGCAACCGGGACAGAATCCGGCGCCCCGACCGGGACTAGAACCCGGTGTGCCGGCGCCGCTAGGCGGAGGATTAGCCTAGTGAGCCGCGGCGCCGGCCATCTTTGTCATTTTAATTATTTAAGTTTCAACTCTGTCACTTGTAGATCAATTAGGACTCTTATTTCATATTCTATTGCCTGTTGGGATTTTGGGACCACCAACAAAGTATGTGATTTTCAAGCATTTCATCAATGGTCTTTTGGAATCCGATTTACATTCAAAACCATCATCTTCTCATCAAATAGCTACATGATTGATGATATCATCTTGTTGCACCCATGACCATCATTCTTGGTTCCATCAAATATGTCTTCTGACTGGACCAACTTCATCCATAGCAACACAAACTAGATTAATCTCAGAAGTAAATTTTTAATGAATGCAAATGAAACCCAGTTGGTATAGCAAATCTGAATGGACAAAAAATGTGGGGAAGGATTTGGAATCTTGAATGCATTGAGAAAATCATTTCAACCCCCTTCCCCACTCAGGTAGCCACAGGTATAGCTGCTATATATAGAAATAAAACAATGACACCTGTAGGAGGTAGAAGAAATTTTGGGAGGGGGGTCCCCCAAAATAAGATCAGCAAATAAAAGGGGCCCTCAAAGGTGAATTGCTTTCTTCTTTATTTTCTCAAAAGCCATTCCTTTAATTTTTTGGCTAGTAAATCATCTTTCCTGCTAGTCATTTTGGGTAACAAATTCTCTGAGTATCCTTTCTCTCAGCTTGAGTACAGACAGGTGTGGAAGTTATTATTGTTTTATTAGAGATTGCATGTGCTGGTTATTGAGGATTCTATATTGCCCAGGTAAGTTGTTATAGTTGGCACTTCATGTTGGCAAAACTGGACCCAGAACACGACGGACCATTTTTTCCCACACAATCAATTCTTGGATGTCATGTCTTGAAAGCTTAAGCTTTTTTTTTTTTTTTTTTTTTGACAGGCAGAGTGGACAGTGAGAGAGAGAGAGAGACAGAGAGAAAGGTCTTTCTTTGCTGTTGGTTCACCCTCCAATGGCCGCCACGGCCGGTGCGCTGCGGCTGGCGCACCGCGCTGATCCAAAGCCAGGAGCCAGGTGCTTCTCCTGGTCTCCCATGGGGTGCAGGGCCCAAGCACTTGGGCCATCCTCCACTGCACTCCCGGGCCACAGCAGAGAGCTGGCCTGGAAGAGGGGCAACCGGGACAGAATCCGGCACCCAGACCGGGACTAGAACCTGGTGTGCTGGCGCCGCAAGGCGGAGGATTATCCTAGTGAGCCGCGGTGCCGGCCAAAAACTTAAGCTCTTGTAAATAACAACAGCAACAACAAAATACTGCTGTATTTTATTATGGAAGATGCAACTTTACTGTACCCAGTGTATTCAATCTTTTGTACTATAGTGAGTCCTCATGGTTCCATCTAAGGTTTAAGCCAAGATGTTTGGAGGAAGGTTCATTTTGTTAACATCTTGAGGCAGAGACCTTATTGGTGTTATTCCTATCAAATAAAAATTGCTTATGATCTGAAATGCACTGAATTCATCCACTTAGTTTTAGATATTAGTTTATCTGGCACTAAAAATATGTCTTTTGGTTGGGTCATCTTATATCTTAATGAGGTTAATTAAAATTGGATAAGAGATTTAGCCTTGTGAGTTTTCTGTTTTTCATTAGGACTGAACTTTCATAGGAGAAAGGGACACATGGTCATTTAAAGCTAATTTATCAGATGAGAGGAAGGTTTATGTCTTCCTAAGTCACACAAACTCACACATACACTTACACAACTGCAGACACACAGGCATATACTTGCATACCTTAGCCAAGGAAGTGGAATTATCTAATCCTCTTTAATCAGGTTAGTCACATGTTTCTTTTCTGTCTACCATATTTATTTAACCTCCTTCCCTCATTAAACATGTTATTTTTTGCTAAATTGGTCAGTGGCTAAAGAATGTGGTTAAACAGGCAAAATTAAACAGTATATTGTTTCTAGGGCCATTTAAGCCTATAAGATGAAGGTGATGTGGATAGCCCAAGGCCCCTCTGAACTTGCTGTCACTCTTCAAATGGAAGAGTAACTGAGTGAGAGCATCAATATTAGAGCGAGGTCTGTCTTTTTTTTTTTTTTTTTTTTGGACAGGCAGAGTGGACAGTGAGAGAGAGAGAGACAGAGAGAAAGGTCTTCCTTTGCTGTTGGTTCACCCTCCAATGGCTGCTGCAGCCGGCACACCGCACTGATCTGAAGCCAGGAGCCAGGTGCTTCTCCTGGTCTCCCATGTGGGTGCAGGGCCCGAGCACTTGGGCCATCCTCCACTGCACTCCCTGGCCACAGCAGAGAGCTGGCCTGGAAGAGGGGCAACCGGGACAGAATCCGGCGCCCCAACCGGGACTAGAACCTGGTGTGCCAGCGCTGCAGGCAGAGGATTAGCCTAGTGAGCCGCGGCGCCGGCCAAAGTCTTTCTTAAATACACAGCAAAAGGGGGACAAGGCCCATTCAGCTCTTCCTTCCTTTGTACCAAAAGGGATGGTATTTTTCAGATTTGTCCTGGGCTGTCTAGAAGCAGCCTACTGAGGAGGCACAGGCAGAGCTGGGAGGAGCGGGGAGAGGGACGAGGGACAGATCAGCTGAGCTCTGGTTCATTCCCACGAACTTCCGGAAGTGCTCTTCATGTCTGCAGCTTTAGAATAGGATCCTCTCTTTCCCATCCTGGAAATCCACTCTTTTCAGCCTGAAATCATGCCTGGGACTCCCCTGTCCCTGATGCGTTGGCTCACCTGTGCTCTATGGTGGGCAAGGTGCTCTGTGAAAGCAGGGGTTAGGGTGGGCATGACAGGGAGACGCCCCTGGGAGACTGTGATTGGCCCAGACCTTCTGGGCTCAGCTGCCTGTCATGTCCTCCCCACACCTCCTGACTCCTCTGGCCTCCCCTGGGGCCTTTGCTCTGCCCCCTGCTCCTAGGACCCCCGGCCCTCCCTGTGAAAACTCCCAGAATGCCATTTCTGTGCCTACCGCTCTGCTGACACTTGGTTCTGAAAGTTTCTGATGCTTCTCTGACCTCTCCCCATCGCTCAGATGTTAGCATTAGAGACTCTGTTCCCCTTCTCCTGTGTCTTCTCCTCACTGCATCCCCATCCTCCTCCCTCCTCAAATGTACTTGTTTCTGGAGTCACCGAACCCCGCTGTTCCACTGAACCCACACCCTGCCCCCGCTCTGCCACATTTACACCTGTGGTGGTGAAGTTAGCAGTATCTACATCACGCATTCACAGTCATTCACTCATTCAAAGGCATTTTGTGTGGAAGTCTTCTGTGTATCAGGCATTGGGAGCAACTCTGGGATTCAGGAAGGAAGGGTAGACCACCCTTGGAGAGAGACAGACTCGTGCGTGCGAAGAGCCACGAAGGTGAAATGGCAAAGGACAGGGGCTGAATTCACACGTCAAGTGCTTGCTTCGCTTCTGCATTGAGGTCACTTGACTTCCAAGTCATCATAGTCTAACACCAACCTGCTGTGCCACTCCCACTCCTACCCCCAAACACAAGCCCAGTGTCAGCTGCCTCTTTTGTAAATAGTAACAGTAACATCGTGGTTTCAGAAGGGAAGTAAAGGCCAAGGTCATTGGCTCAGCTGTTACGAGCATCTCATATTGGAGTGCCTGCATTGGAGTACCAGCTTTGCTTGTGATTCTAGCTTCCTGCTAAGGCACATCCCGAGAGTCAGCAGATGATGGCTCAAGTACTTGGCTCCCTGCCATCCATATGGGAGGAGGGATGAGTTCCTGGCTCCTGGCTCTGCCCATTCAGCTCAACTGATTTGTGGCTGTGGTTTGTAGTTTTTATCTCAAAAATTGTTATGAATTTTCTATTTTATTACTTCTTACTTGCTCCCCTGCTATAATTGAATCTACCTCATCTGCTCTTCATCCCAAACGCTGATGTTACACATATTCTCCTAAAATAGAGCTTTGGTTACATAATGCTCATACTCAACAGCATAGCTAATGCTGACTTCTAGACATCCACGTAAGTTGTAAGGCTTTGTTCATATTTGTTGATGACTCAGTGAGGGAATTAATGAGAGAATATGAAAATGGAACAGCATTCTCATGTTGATTTTTCATTCACGTTTATTTTTAAATGAGGAATTTCTCTTTTGTGTCCAGTACCAGCTTGGCACCTTTTGTTTGAGTTTATTTGTATTTCCCTCATGATTAGCATTTTAGGAGGAAACACTGTGTCTGGCATTTTTGAGCCATGATTGATTGGAAGGTGGCATGGCATTAATTGTGATAAGTTGTAGCAGTGAGTACACAGATCCTATTATTAAGTTTAATTTACATTCTTGTGTTTTTATATCAATCATAAGGAAGAAGTCACCTGTGTACCTATTGTTAAACTATAAATCATGCTGAGACTCCTGAGTAAATTAACTCTCAAGTTAGACAGCATGTAAGTAAACAATGACTCACAATCAGTCCACATATGCCCAATTGTTTATTGAATGTATCAGTAAAGTTTCTGCCATCATTTCCACCCACTATTGTGCTTTCTTCTATCAAAATCCTTACTCTTGGCCTCACGTGAGTCATTTTGAGGGGATAAAAAGGGTCATTGATGAATCCTGTCCTGTTGACATGAATGTCAGCTTAGCAGAGACCTTCCCAAGCACAGTGTGGCTCAAATCATCATCTGTACTGCTCAAAGTGGCGGTTGGGCAGGCAGTTTTGAAAGGACTCCTGATAGGATGCAAGCAAGGCCTTTCTTGGCTCTGCCTCAATTCTGTTATGGTGAGAAATGAGATCATCTGGCGTGGCATATTTAGGGTGTGGCATGCAGATCGAATATCTATACTGATCAAGAAAGTCTGTCTCCATACAGACAAGAGAACCCTCTAACCTCGACCATTATTTTCATGAAAATGAGAAAGGTTTTTGTTTATCTTCTCAAGTTTTCTGGTTTTCCTAGATACAAGAGTGAAACCATTTGCTAATGCTAACTTAAAATTTAATAGAAAATCAGAATTGATCCCTACAAAAATAAGTATTTTCTCAACATGTGTGTGTATTCTATTTTGAAATTGGTTCATGATCTCTTTTAGATAAAATTTTCAAGTATTATAAAAATCACCATGTGCAAAATTCAAGTTTGCAAGCATCCTACAACAAGAAATAGGCACAGAAGTTTATATTTGGAGTTTGCAAAAAATGATCCACTATCCTTAAGGCAACATACAATTCTTAATCTTGATTCCAAAAATGAAGAAAATTTCTAAGAGTAATCATGAGGCATTTCCTCCCTTAGCACACATTTCACAGCAACTTGCCCCAGTAGTTCCAGAGTGAGTTCTTTGGAGGAAGGAGGTGATGGCTTGTCATTGCTCCAATTACATGACGATTAATTATTGTAAGTTTTTGAGGCTACTGTTTATGATCCAAGAACTTCTAAAGTTCTGGATTTTTTTTTGGACAAAAGTCACATCAGAATTAAAAAAAAAAAAAAGATGTTGCCCAGTTCTCTACCTCCTTCACTTGGCTCCTGTCCTGGTTAGCACTGCCTGTTACTAGGTGGGAATGTCTGCCTAATTGGGTGTTAAGTCTTAGCAATCCCATTTGACTCTTAGAATTATAGTCACATCCCCCAACTCTATTATTTCCTGTGTACTTATGTTTTTCTCTACCTATTTCTTAAGTTATTTGGATACAGAGGAGAATATTTTTTGTTATTGCTTTATTTTTTTTCCAAAGAAACCTTTTATTTAAGGAATACAAACTTCATGCATTTCATAAGTACAATTTTAGGAATATAGTGATTCTTCCCACCATACCCACCCTCCCACCCATACTCCCACTACTCCTCCTCCCTTTCCCGTTCCCAAATTTTCCACTAAGATCCATTTTCAATTAACTTTATACACAGAAGACCAACTCAATACTAAGTAAAGAATTCAACAATTTGAATGAAAAAAATAGAAACTTCCTCAACAGTCAAGACAAGGGCTGTTCAGTCATTGCATCTTAAAGTTAATTTCACTTCTTATTTTTTTTTTAGAAACTTAATTAAATTTAAGGAAGCACCCAAGAACAATATATCTTTTGCGAGCACTTAGACATAATATAACTTATGAGATATCAAAATATCTTCCACTTAACACATTAAAAGAAAGAAAGTCCTTGAGAACCAGTTTTATCATTAATTAAAGAAGCACCTAAGAAAGCAAACAATGGAGTTGATCACTTAGGCACAACTAAAACTTATGAGACATAGGAATATCCTCCACTTAACACATTAAAATGAAGTAGATCTTTGAGAACAAGTTTTACTGAGGACTCTCATAATACAACTCTTTGAGGACAGAGGTCCTGCATGAGAAGTTAGTACACAGTGACTCCTGTTGTTATTTTATCCATTAACACTATTATGTATGATGTCAGTGATCACCCAAGGCTCTTGACATGAGATGCCTAGACTATGGAAGCCCTTTGAATTCACAAACTCTGTCAGTACTTAGACAATGCCATAAGCAAAGTGGAAGTTCTCTCCTCCCTTCAGAGAAAAGTACCTCCTTCTTTGATGACCACTTCTTTGCATTGGAGTCTCACCTACTGAGGTCCTTCATGTAGGACATATTTTGCCACAGTGTTTTGGCTTCCATGCCTGAAATGTTCTAGTGGGCTTTTCAACCAGACCAGAATACCTTAAGGCTGATTCTGAGGTCGGAGTGCTACTTAAAGGGATTGTCATTCTATGAGTCTGCTGTGTAGACTGCTTCCCATGTTTGAGCATTTACTCCTTTTTGATTTCACCTATTATTATTACCACACACTTAATACTACTTACATGATCACTTTAATATTTGATATGGTATTTTTTACCACCCAGCTTAAGGGGATTTAGGGTCCCATGGCAAGCTTTTAAATAGTACCCTTAGAAGTAATTCCATAGGGATGTATGCAGAACTATACAGCTTTATAGTTATAAACTTCATATACTTCATAATTACAACTTTAGGACCATGGTGATCCTTCCCACCATGCCCACCCTCCCATCCATACTCTCACCCCTTTTTCTCTTCCCTCTTTTATTCCCACTCTTATTTTTTGCTGAGATCTTTTTTTAATGAAGACCTCCTCTGAATCTTCAGCAATATTGGCTCCTCAGTAATATTCTCTTCCATTTATCACAACTTGGCAGTCTTCCATTATTTACTAATTTGTTTATTTTCTGAAGCTAAAGAAGTCCAAGATACTATGAATGGTTGTATTGCTGTTTGACTAATTTACAGATATTAAATGGATTCTTTCTATGTCCTGGGCACTTTGGAAAGTGTTGGGGAATACAGGGCATGGCGGCTATAGTGTCGTTTTGGAGAATTAATATGAATGTGGGATGAAAAATCTCTTGAGGTGTGCTGCAATAGTTCATTCCTATCCCACATGATGTGTATTTAGTGGTCCTTTCTCTTTGAAGAATGGTCAGCTCAAGAATGCGTGGTGCAAAGTATGGCTTCGTGTGGGGAAGCAGGGATGAGAGAAGAGAACCAGATTTTCTCTTTGCATGTGAAGGAGTCTCAGGATGCCCGGACCTGTCTTATTCACATAGCGCCTCTGCCATCCTGCTCTACTAACAGTGGACTCAATCCAGGAGCAATGCTGTTGCTCCTGAGTGTGATGTCCCAGGAAGGCCTATGAACCTTGCTCATCAGGCATTCATATGGGCTGAAATGATGAGATGTGGAATGATTTATAGTCTGGGCTCTGTGAAATTGTTCCTTAAGATGCTCATTATCTCAGGCTCTGTCTGCCTGCTTCCTAGACAGGAGGTGAGCAGGAGACAAATTATGGTGGCAAAGAGTGATAATGGCAGAGCTTTTGCGGTATTTATTCATGGAGGACCACAATGGGCAGTCATGGCTCAGGAGAGGTGAGGCGCTTTTACTGCTGATACAGTCCTCCCATGTGCCCAGCTGAGCATCAGCCATGCCTGAGGTCCTCCGATACCCAGAGAACCTCAGGCATCTCCCACAGTGGTGAACTTAGTGTTGCGGGGGAAGGCAACACATTTGGCTCCCCAAAGAGGAACTGGGGAAGACTTGTCACAGGCCTTAGCATTTGACCCAGATCTGGAAAAAATGAGGAAGATGAAGGGTGAACTGTATGTTTACCAACTTGTATGTGATTGGATGACTTCATTAACTTTTGATGGCACTGTAAAGTGGTGGTGGTAGGAAGCAGGCTAGAGGCATGTGAGGACAACGAGATAATGGTGGTCCAGGAGCTGTCTACCCCCCGAAGAATCACATCTTCCCCGTGCCTTCAGAGGGCTTCATCATTCAGCAGTCAGAGGGCTGTGTGATTATGTGTCTGTCTCACTAGGTCGGGACAGGGGCACTGCCTGTCTTTTGGGGCATTCCCTTTGCAGGAGACCCAGAGCATAATAGCTGCTCAGTAAACGGGTCCTTCACAAGGAAATTAGAACCCTTGCTTATGCTTCTTGGCATGACAGGACAGGCAAATTTTTGGAAATAAGAAAACTTCCATAAAAATTGACTTTCTATATAGGAGGCCCCTTGACCTCTTCTTGTCATCTTTGTCTTCTGTTCACAGGCCCAGGTTTCTGTATCATGCAAATACCTTTCATCAGATTTACTTAAATTGGATTTGAATATGGACTTTAACAATGCTACCTTTGAGGCATTTTGGTTCTCATTACTGCTGGGTGATTTCAGGATGAATTACATTAGAAGAATTTTGGTACCAGAAGGGATGAGGGTGAGAGGGAGAAAGTGGTTTCGCTGGCAGCCATGGCCCTGGATATCTTCCCTTCTCAGTGAGGGTGACATCGATATGATCTTTCCCTCCCAGACCTGATTTGGAAACAGCCACGCTTAGTGGCTTAGTGGCTCAGTGTTGGTTTCCCTCTGTGGAGTTCCAGTGGCCCAGGCTTCTGAGTTCCCTTTTTTCTGTTTGCTGCTGACTCCTGACTTCACCTTAGTTTACTTCCCATTGCCTTCTGACATTTGATCAACAACAAGCAAACAGACCATCTGCCTGTTAGGGACATCCAAAGTGATTTTTACTGGTGAAGCTTAGCTCAAATATTTCCCTCTAAAGTTTGTTCACGTCCCATTAAACTTCCTGAGACTAGCAATGTTTACATTATTTAAAATTTTCATAAAACCTCTGATCTTGGTTAGAGTTTTTCCTCCACAAGACACATTCAATTTCACCCTAGTTTTTTGCTCTACTTGTCTTCTTTGATGTTATCTGTCAGGATCCCATGGGTTTTGGGCTGCCAGAGTTGGTTCACTGTCAAGGACAAACTGCATATTCACTAGCTATGTTCTGGTAAGTAGCTAAAAATGTGGCTTTTGGGTTGAAATGAAAACAGGCTAGCATCCCTCCTCCATAGCTGCACCTTTCTATAACCACATAAATGCAGCTTTTGCTCATATAAGCATTTTGACTTCAAGACAGAGGGTATTTTTTTTAAAGATTTATTTTATTTATTTGAAAGACAGAGTTACAGAGAGAGGTAGAGACAGAGAGAGAGGTCTTCCATCCACTGGTTCATTCCTCAGATGGCCGAAATGGCTGGAGCTATGCTGATCTGAAGCCAGGAGCCAGGAGCTTCCTCCAGGTCTCCCAAGTGGATGCAGGGGCCCAAGGACTTGGGCCATCTTCTACTGCTTTCCCAGGCCACAGCAGAGAGCTGGATCAGAAGTGGAGTAGCCAGAACTAGAACTGGCTCCCATATGGGATGCCGGTACTTCAGGCCAGGGCTTTAACCCGCTGCGACACAGAGCCAGCCCCGGGAGAGAGGGTATTTTAATGTTAAGTCAGCTAGATGTACAAGTGACAAATGAAGCTTTTACCTAGAAAATGGGATGTAATAATGAGCTACCGTATGCAAGGGGAGGCTGGAATATGTTTCTGGTACACTTTTTTTTTTTTTTTGACAGGCAGAGTGGACAGTGAGAGAGAGAGACAGAGAGAAAGGTCTTCCTTTGCCATTGGTTCACCCTCCAATGGCTGCCACGGCTGGCGCACTGCGGCCGGTGCACTGCGCTGATCCGAAGCCAGGAGCCAGGTGCTTCTCCTGGTCTCCCATGGGGTGCAGGGCCCAAACACTTGGGCCATCCTCCACTGCACTCCTGGGCCACAGCAGAGAGCTGGCCTGGAAGAGGGGCAACCGGGACAGAATCCGGCGCCCCGACTGGGACTAGAACCCGGTGTGCTGGCGCCGTAAGGTGGAGAATTAGCCTAGTGAGCCGCGGCACTGGCCTGTTTCTGGTATACTTTTATTGGAGTTCTATGCTTATTTTCTTGCTTGCCCCAACACAGGAAAAGGTTGTTGAATGTGGAGATGGCACAGGAAAGTAGGGATTACCAGAAGTTAGAATTTCAGTAGAAGTTTTAGAGTCCAGATGGTACTGAAGTGGGCCTTACATTTGCATAGTGCTCTGCAGCCTCGGGAGGCAGACTCAGTCTTACCCCTGCAGTCTGTGAAGTCGGCTCCTTCAATGGAGGAGTCACTGAAAGTAGGCTGTGGAGTAGGCTGTCGGGTGTGTGTGTGTGCCCAGGTCTTTGTTTCAGTTGCAGCTCATACTATTTGAATGTGCGTGCTCTGGTTTGGACATGGTTTGGGTGTGTTCCCCAGGATTCGTCTGCTGGGAGCTCGGTACCCCGGATGAGTGTAACTGAGATAGTGAGAGGATGAGACGTCTAAGAGGCAGGGCTGAGTCTGAGATCCTTAGTGGCTTAAACTACTGCACCACAATGCCACCTTCCCGCCTCTATTTCTGATCTGGCTGCCAGCTTATACAGCTGGGTGGCAGCAAATGATGGCTCAAGTACTTGGGTCCCTGCCACCCACATGGGGGACCTGGATGTATTTCCTTGTTCCTGGCTTCTGGCTGGTCTAGTCCCATCTATTGAGGGCATTTGAGAAGTAAACCAACAGATGGGAGATCTCTCTCTAGCGCTGCCTTTCAAACACATTTTAAAAATGAATAAATCAACATTAAAAAAGAATGAGATAAGTCTCTTTCTGTCCTTGGCTTCTGGTCTGGCCGTGTGGCCTCCTCCTGTGCACTTGTCCCTGTCACTGTAACGCCTTCTGTTCCCAGAGCTGAGCTAATATGGATGCCTTTGAACCTCAAAGTTGTGAGCTAAGAAACCTCTTGTCTTCCTACATTACATGGCCGCAAGTATTTAGTTATGGAAACGGAAAATGGGCTTGGACAGCCCTCCTATGCAACAGTGTGTGTACAAGCCCTCCTTCTTCACAAGGCTCCTGGGAGGGAGCATGACTATAAGGCAGTGACAGTTTTCTAAGCAGCCATGAGGAACCATCCTTGAAACTGAAAACACAGAGGTATCTTTGAAAAGCCTTCAACAGAGAACAAATATTGAGGCGTCTTGCCAGCAAGAAACATACCTTGTTGCATACAAATGCTTACTTAAGTTGAAAGTTGTAACAGTGTTTCTAAATCAGTAAATTGACAAATGCCTATAGAATCCATCATATGTCCTTCCCATGCTTGTACTTTGGAAATCTCCAGAAAAGCATACACATCACCTTTGTCCTCAGCGAGTTCACAGCAAATATGGGGTAAATCCTACATGACATAGGAGTGTGCATCATGATTTACTGCATTCTGTGGTTCATTTTATAAATGTTCTAGAGTTTCAAAAGAAAGGGAAAAACTGGCAAATAATGTAGTTTATTTAAATCACGTTTGTATATAGTTCGTACCAATAGCTAATGTGTAACAAGACACTAGGTAAAACAACAAAAAATAATATGAAGGGGCATAGGCCCAGTAGGGCAGTAGAGGATGGCCCAGGTCCTTGGGCCCTGCACCCGCATGGGAGACCAGGAGAAGCACCTGGCTCCTGGCTTCGGATAGGTGCAGTGCCGGCCGTAGCAGCCATTTGGTGGGTGAACCAACGGAAAAAGGAAGACCTTTCTCTCTGTCTCTCTCTCTCTCACACACAGTCTATAACTCTCTCTCTCTCTCTGTCTCTCTCTCTCTCTCACTGTCTAACTCTGCCTGTCAAAAAAAAAAAGTTCATGGAAAATACACATTTTAAGTCCATTTTCTCCTGAACCTTTTCAAGCCCTTTTATATGTGTCAGTTGCTCTATTTTTTCTTTTTCTTTCTGTTTTTTAAAAAATTTATTTGACAGGCAGAGTGGACAGTGAGAGAGAGAGATAGAGAGAAAAGTCATCCTTTTCTGTTGGTTCACCCTCCAATGGCCGCTGTGGCCAGTGCGCTGCAGCCGGCGCACTGTGCTGATCCGATGCTAGGAGCCAGGTGCTTCTTCCTGGTCTCCCATGTGGGTGCAGGGGCCTAAGGACTTGGGCCATCCTCCACTGCCCTCCTGGGCCACAGCAGAGAGCTGGACTGGAAGAGGTGCAACGGGGACTAAAACCTGGTGCCCATATGGCGTGCTGGCGCCGCAGGCAGAGGATTAACTAAGTGAGCCACGGTGCCGGCCCCAGATGCTCTACTTTTTCTAAGTAAGCTATGCATCTGTCTCTGGAAATCTTCCCGAGTTGTCCTTCTTGGGCAACCCCTTTCTTTGGGCAACAGAGGAAACCAGGCCGTTGGTTGGACACAGCCATGCACTATTCCTTTTTGTGCTATGTTTGGGAAGCTGTTCGCTGGGGCTGAATGAGGACAAGTGTTAAGTTTTTTGAGTAGTTCTCAGAAGAGAACTTCTGGGTATAGAGCTGGGTGGCTCTAAGCAAAGCCTACTGATGGGAAAAGTTCATAAGGAAGCTCCCAAGACTGATGTTGAGATTTCAGTATAACTTAGGGCCCCCATGTTTGGGGGTAAGGCCGGTTTTTGCAGAGTTTGCGCTCAGGGTCTTTTGCGGACTGGACCCAGTCACTCTTTCTGTGCCCTGGTTTGGGGGACAGAGGCAGGCATATGAATGTACTCTAGGAGGACACTTTACGTAAAAGTAATATTTTCTCTCCTCTATTGAAGGCTCATTAGCAGTAGTAAAAATGCCTTATCTATCTTTTCAGTTGCTGGTGTGGTTCCCCTAGGAGTGTTGGTTAATGTGCCTTGACTTGTGATTCATTTACTCTCAGAATAGTCCTCTGATGAATCAAACTTCTATACACATCTGTCTGCCTGGTGTCTCTCCAATGATATGAGCCCCAATTCAAATAAACACACACTCTCAAAGGACACACATCACAGCCTACTCTGGAATTCTCTCAACTAAATAACTGCAACAGAGGAACCTACACTCCTCAATTTCCATCATTACTACAAAACAGCCTGCCTGTTTTCAATGTAATTTGGGAAACCCAAAGCTTCAAGGTCAATAAAATCCAAGAGTCTTCTAAGCCTTAATTACATTTTTCATTCTGTGTGATACTTACTTTTTAAAAATTTTATTTGTTTTTTTTCCAGAAAACTTTTATTTAATATATACACACTTCATGCATTTCATAAACACAAATTTAGGAATGGTGATTCTTCCCACCCTACCTGCCTTCCCACCAACACTCCCACCCCTCCTCCCTCTCCTATTCCCATTTTAATTTTTTTACTAAGATCTATTTTCAATTAACTTTCTACATGTAAGATTAACCTTATACTAAGTCAAGTGTTCAGCAAATAGATACGTGCTTTTCGTGTCATTTCCACACCTCCAAGTGTGAGGCTCTGCTCTGTCATGTGGTCAGTTCTGCACAGGCAGAAGCATCTCAAATCAGGATATTAGGAGTCCTGTACAGGACTGCTTAGACCTGGCTCAATAGCAGTGCCAAGGCGAAGACAGTAAAGGAGGTGATGTGACTTTCTAGTTCTCTCTCTGCTGTTTGCAAGTGATGCTGAGCACCTTTCAATGGAATCAGCCTCTGGAACACTTGGGTTTGAGGGGATATATTAAGAAAGAGCTGCTGGGCTTCTTATTAATGAGGACATCAAGATACTACATAATTCACTGGGGGTGCTATAGCCATGTAAGTACACCAACCTGCTAAATGGAGACCTGCTTCCCACATATAATGGCACAATCTGAGTCTCAATGAGATTTTTGACAATAGATGAAAAAGCTAAAGTTAACAATGGCTCGTGTTCACATGGTTAGAGATCATTGAGCAAAGACCAGAATTCCTTCCTTGACTCCGAGTTTAATGCACTTTCCAGTCCAAAGGGAGGAGTTTGCTGAGGTGGTCCAGATATTGATCTCTTTCATCAGACTATGAATGGGTAGGTGTGCCTGTGTCTGTGCATACAAATTTAGAAACATTTCAATCAAAATTTATTTTTCAGATATAAAAATGAAGTCCAGAAGAGTAGGAGTGAACATTTTTATTGGGTCAGTGAGTCCCTATCCTAGTTCCTCATTAATGTTCTAAGTCAAACTGAGACAAATAATGTAAACGTTCATCTTCATTTATAGATACATCAATGCCTGTGGTTGTATGCCTCTGAATTCCTGTCTCCTTAATTACAGAATCCCCAAACTTCCATAATTTTTAGGATCCTACTGCTAATTTATTTTGGGAAGTGGGCTGAATTGACTTTGTTAAGCTAATAGATGGAGGGCTTTGAATCAGACAGTGACGTGTGTTATGAGCAAGGTGAAGATAAAATGAAAACAGCACTTTTACGAGATTAATCTGGCAAGAATTCCTTCCAATAAATGGCTACATCTGAATCCTCACACACTGCGTGCAGTGAGAACTATTTTAGGATGTGAACTTTAAAGTAAGTTATAAGGATTGAAAGCATGGTGCTTCGGGAGTTTTATGTGGATTTCCACTGCTACCAAAGCCCCGAATGTGGACAGGTGAGATTAATGACAGAGATTGCCCTTTATGACCTAATGACCAGCCCAAGGCAAGGAGGAAAATGTTTGGTAAGAAACACTCGGGGCTGAACTGTGGAAAGTCACTGAAACGGTCTTATGATGAAGAGTCAGAAGTTGAGATAAATGGAAGGGGTCAGAGAATGCTCCCAAGGAGCTGGGGTAAGAAAAGAGAAAATCATATTAATAGAATTTCAGAGGTGGAGGACACTGGTGGTGTTGGCCATGGTGCCTCAGGGACTGTGGCTTTCACAGCTGAGCCCACGGCAGGCCCAGAGGAGAGGGATTTGGAATACAGTTCAGGCATTTGCTTCGTGTGGATTGTAAAGACAGCCTCGTACCTGTGCCCTAGGAACCTGCTGCTCTAAAAGTGAAGCCCTCATGCCATCATGATGGTGGCACCCTCCCTCCACCTCCCACGCTAAGGAGGGAAGTAATATGGCATTACACATTTCACCCTCAGCTTGAGTGTGAGGTGGCCACGGTGAGGTCATTTCTAAGTAGAGGAAAAGAAGATGGATCTAACCCAAACTAACTCTTAGAAATCAGAATCATCACTGTTTATTCACTTCAGTTCCAGCCTCATGTTTGGCACATCTTCAAAACCCAGGAAATGCATGTTACAAAGTGTTGTACCAAAAACCCTTATCCTTCTATCCCACTTTCCATGAAGTTTTTGAAGGACCCTCATATTTCTTTTTTTGAGGGTTTTTATTTAATGAATACAAATTTTCATATGTACGGCTTTTAGGGATATAGTGTTTCTTCCTCTCATTCCCACCCTCCCACCCACATTCCCATCCCACCTCCCACACCCTCTCCCATTCCATTTTCCATTAAGATTCATTTTTAATTGACTTTATATACAGAAGACCAACTCTTTACTAAGGAGAGATTTCAACTATTTGCACCCACACAGATGCACAAAGTATAAAGCATAGTTCAAAATCAAGTTTTACCATTTTTTAGTTCTTGTAGTACAACTCTTTAAGGACAGAGCCAGCATGGGGAACAAGTGCACAGTGACTCCTGTTGTTGATTTAACAACTGACACTCTTATTTATGATATCAGTGATCCCTTGAGGCTCTTGACATGAGCTGCCAAGGCTATGGAAGCCTTTTGAGTTCACCAACTCTGATATTATTTAGACGAGGCCATATGCAAAGTGTAAGTTCTATCCTCCCTTCAGAGAAAGGTTCCTCCTTCTTTGATGGCACCTTCTTTCCACTGGGGTCTCATTCACAGAGATCCTTGATGCAGAACCGTTTTTGCCACTATGTCTTGGCTTTCCATGCCTGAAATGCTCTCATGATAGTACCCTCATATTTCATCTCTTCCTTTTGAGAAGGGACTCGGGACTGCTGCTGATCTTCCTCCACATTCACCTTCGGGGAGGATAGAGTCAATGAGAGAGAAAGACTGCTCTAGGAAGGCCTTCCCTTTTGGTGAATCACCAACTTCCAGGCATTCCCCATAGTCTCCATGCCTGCTTTATGGAAAAGCTGATAAAGTGTGATTTTGAATTTGCTTTTAAAGAGGCTCTGTGGGAACCTCTGTTCCATGTGCGTGGTGCCTAGCAGCAACCAGGCAAACATTATGATGTGTCAATCACACAGCTGAATGCTACTCATAAGTACAGTAGGATAGCCTTCTTTCAGAGTATATTATTGTTTCAAAACACTGATGGAGAAATACATAATACATATGGAAGAGCACAAGAATGAAACTGATTCTGAAAAGTTGCTTCTAGATAAATTAATCAGCAGGTTGATAATTTGCTTTTCATCTAATCCAATTACTTACATGGAATCTCAGGATGTCTCCAGCTCTTCAAAACTAAATGTTAAAAAGGGGGAATGTAGTGATAATTATATCCGAATTGTCTTTTCATTTGTTCAGGATAAAGACTTTCCATGTCCTCAGTGTATTATTTTTAGAAAGTGCTTGCAAAGAGCAGCCTGAAAACTCTCATGCCCTAATTTAGAAACAGGACACACATGCACAGACACACACACACACACAAACTACAAAAATATACCCGTTGTTTTTTTTTTTTTTCGGAAAAAGATTAGAAACATCCTTTTATGAAAACATATTTGAGGTTATAATTATAGTTAAATCTCAATCTACTATTTAAAATGCATGCACGTGCATGCATCCAGAACCCAAATCAAAAAATGATACAACACGCAATTTTGTATTTACTTACTAAAAGACCCCACATTGTTTCTAATACAATAATTTCACAGTGAACTGAAGCATGTGTTCTTTTTTGAGCTGGTATAAGTTAAAACCTGTCTTCAAAATGTGGTAGATGTTATTAGAGGTTACTTACAACAAGGTCAGAAGATAATACTGAGTAGTTTATTGACCTTTTAAAAGTTCATAGTTTATTTTGTCACATACCATATCAAAGCAGTAAAATTAAAAAAAAAGTAAATGGAGTTTAAATATCGCTCTGTTAAAGGTTCAAGAGTAAAAGATGGTGTATTGGAGAATTGAGATCAATGTAATAACACAACTAAAAATAATAAGACAAAGAACCCAGTGAACGATCGTGTTTATCACACCCCTATATTTTAGTTAATGAAGTTAAAAGCTGGGACAAATTGGCTTGAGGTTGCTACCACTACCAAAACTTCCAAGGAAACCAGAAGTAACTTATTTACAAAGCTGCATAGAGAAAGAAGTCTAAATTTATTCCCTCTTAATTCGAGAGGGAATTGGCTTGGTGAAGTTTCCCTTCGTGTGACTCATCTGCAGAAGTCTTGCCTCCCTGTAACATTTGCACATTCACTATTCTTTCAAAGAATTCCATCTGATGTTAATTAAGTTTTCCTTGAGGGTCACCTTCTGAGCTAGTACAGAGCAGAATGACATCAGAACCATCTGAAAACATCCTCCTATTCAGAGAGCCTGAGTTCTCCCTGGCTTAACTGTACTTGAGGTAGAGTGATTTTCATTCATTCATCCCACATACTGGGTGTCATGGTTACAGGTCTGAGTCTCCCACTCTCAAATTCATATGAAAATGCTAACCCCAGTAGGATGGTATTGGGAGGTTCCTTTGGGGAGGTGGTCAGGTCAGGAAGATGAAGCTGACATGACAAGATTAGTGCCTTTGTGAGAAGAGCAACAGCGCTGCCCCGTCTCTGTCCGCCATGTTCGGAGACTGCTAGAAGGGAGCACTCATCAGAACCCCACCGTGCTGCATCCTCATCCAGAAAAATTCCAGCATCCAGGACCGGGAAAAATAAATTCTGCTGGCTTATAGGTCACCTAGAGCATATGGACATTCGTGATAGCAGCCAGCACTAAGTCACCAGGGGCCTGTAATGACCTGGTTATTGTGCTCTGCTTGGTTATGAAAGAGAGTGGAGCAGTCACACCAGTGACGGTTACACAGCTGCAATGACACCTGGCAATTGTTCAGTTCCTGCTGCGTGCCAGGTGGGTCCCAAGTGGCTTCCACACATGCATTGCTTCATTGAATCCTGTGAAGCAGTGTGTGCAGTGTGCCTTCTTTAGAGATGAACAAGCTAAATAACCAGTGTAGTGAACAAGCTAGAAGAGGAAAACAATTAATAATGGAGTATGAAGATCGGCATATGTGACGGCTATCTTAGGGGCACCTCAACTGGTACATGTGGAGACACTGTCAAAATGGCATAAGCATGCCCAAGAATGACAGCCCTTCCTCCTGACTGCTATATGCCTGACTTGTAAACTCTCTGTACGTCGAGAGACTAAATGTTTTAAATGTTCTATTTTAGGTATATTTTATCACACTTGGGGGACTGAAGTTTTATTTCAATGAAAAATTGACCAATAAAATGTGAGCATTAATCCAGGGTGTCAGTGATTGGATTTAGATCATAGGAATCAGAGGTTCATTTTTTTTAAAGACTGTATTTATTTTATTTGACAGGTAGAGTTACAGACAGTGAGAGGGAGAGACAGACACAAAGGTCTTCTTTCCGTTGGTTCAGTCCCCAAATGGCTTCAATGGCCGGAGCTGTGCCAATCCCAAGCCAGGAGCCAGGAGCTTCTTCCAGGTTTCCCACGTGGGTGCAGGGGCCCAAGGACTTGGTGATCATGTACTGCTTTCCCAGGCCATAGCAGAGAGCTGCATTGGAAGTGGAGCAGCCGGGACTAGAACCGGCGCCTATATGGGATGCTGGCACCACAGGCAGAGGATTAACCTACTGAGCCACGGCACAGGCCCCCATTTTTTTTTTTTTTTAATAAAAAGTGTAAGAAGACAAAGCATTCCACGTGGGATTGTTTTGATGACATTTTGGTAGTACAATATTAGAGTCCCTGGAGATACTGAAGTGAGATAGGGTATGGCCCAGGCTACCACTGTGCTTGGTATACAGGCGGCATTCCACTGGCACTTGTGGTCCCACCTACACCAGTTGGCTCAGACATTCACTCTCACACTGTGCTTCAGGTTGCAAGTCCATGATCAAGGTGCTGGCAGGGCTGGTTTCTCCTGGCCTCTCTCCTTGGTCTTCCTCCTCCCGTCTCTCCCTCTTCTAAGTCCACTGCCCCTTGTGGGTTAGGACACTGCCTCCTGATCTTATTTAACCTTCATTGCTTCCTGCAAGGCCATCCCTGCAAACACAACTGCTTTGGGGGCTAGCACCCTGATGGATGCTTTTTGGAGGACGCAATTCAGTCTGTAGCATCACCCACCTCTCTCCCTTGCCCAGTAGTTTCCTTTCTCTGGTTCGGTTTATGATTTAGAGTGCAAGGCTCCGCCATGAGCCTGTTTATTCTCCTAGTCATTCTGTGTTGGTCTCGCGTGTGCCAGCAGATGGGCTAGTTGCAAGGAGACACAGCTGTCAAGAGCCCCTCACTGCCAGTGGCTGGAGTCCATGGGCCATGCCGTGAAACCCTGGGGTAATGAGAGAGGTGTGGCCGCATCCTCTTGCTTCTTTCAGGCCAGTTGGAGATGGGCACTGCTGAGCGACCTGCAGGAAGCGTGACTTTTTAGAAGTGGCTGTGACTCACACACAAGGAATCTAACAGAGAGAGAGGTGCTAAGGAAGCTATCGCCTGATGGAAAAGGAGCGAGCCTGACGGGAGCTGCAGGCCTGACCATTGCACAGAGGTTCCTATGCCTTTGTGCTTCTGGGGCACTGAATGCCACAGGTGCCTCAGCCCCGGAGAGCACTGTGACTTCCTGCAGGGAAAGCCAGGGCAGGGAGCCACGGTGCTCAGGGTGCAGCATGAGAAGCGCAGTGACATCGCTTGCTTGGATCCCTGGAGGAAGCTGACGTTCCTTTGTCGAAAAGCATTCTGGACTTTCCCGGAAGCACAGAGCACACTCAGCAGCTGCCTTGGGAAGCAGGCTGGCTTGTACATCGGCACGTGCCCCAGTGGAATGGGTCCCTGAGAGCAGCTCCAGCCCCAGCGGACATTCCCTGCCCACTCTGCACTGCCGGGGAAGGGCCGAGGCCAACGGCGAGTGTGCAGTGGCACCAAGCCCTGCAGGGGCGGTTCAATACCCAGGCATTATGTTGCGACTGAATTGAATGAGACACAATGAGTTTTTCTAACATGTAATATTACATTTGTGAAACTGGATACGGTGTAATTTGGAAATTTCAATACCCGCATTGTTTCTGTCCATTTAATAGCTGAAGACATGAAAACCATAATTAGCAAGTAACCAATTTAGAGGTTTTAAAAACTTAAAAGAGAATACACATTTTCATCACCACACAGAGATTTAAGCCACTTCCTGATTACGGAGATAAGGAAATGCATGAAAACTGGGGAGCATGGAATTTAGAGTGCTTGTCAGTGCCTCGGGCTTTCATTGCAAGGTTTCCATTAGGATCCTAGTCCTGTTCCTTCCGTAGCCTCCAACGATAGTGGCTCCTCAGGTTCAGAAAACCAAGTGCTTATTTTCATTGGTTCCCTCATTTGGTGCTGAGAATGAGTAACTGATTTGTAATTGTATTTTAGAAAAAAACTCAGCAATTATATACATTACAAATTGTTGATTGTGATTAACTCTGACATTATTGTAAAATCAATAATGAAGTCAAACTCATCACAAAAGTAGTTAGTTTACCTTTAACCACGATGGGTGAAAACCCTGCCTCGTTTCGGATGACCCTGTCTCGCACATACGCTTTTCCTTTCCCTGCTACAGGTCAGATGCGTTTTAGAGTGTGGAAATGGAAGCCGAAGCTGACGACTTCCGCAGAAGCAGAGTCTAACTGCAGGACGTGTTTATAATTAGGGTTATAACATAATCAGGAGTAGCAAACAAGACGATTGTGTGTCCTAGTGATCTGAAGGAAGCTTCCTGAACTTTGGGTTGATTGACATTTTGGCCTGCGTCATCCCCTGTTGGGGTGCCTTGCTGTGTGCTGCAGGATGTTGGCAGCGTCTCTGGACCCTTATCCTCTGTGACAACCCCTTCCCCTTTGTGACAACAACAGCATCTCCAGATGTTGCCCGGTAGCTCATGGGGAGAAGTCACACCCTCTCACTGGGGTGAGAACCAGTGCTTGAATTGGGAAAAAAAAGTCACTTAAATTGTGAGTGGCATAGTGGAATAAGCCACCACCTGCAGTGCTAGCATCCCATATGGGTGTTGGTTTGATCCTGGCTGTTCCACTTCCCATCCAGCTCTCTGCTAATACACCTGGGAAAGCAATGGAAGATGGCCTACGTCCGTGGACCCCTGCACCTGCGTGGGAGACCTGGATGAAACTCTTGATTCTTGGCTTTGGCCTGGCCCAGCCCTGGCTGTTGTGGCCATTTGGGGAGTGGCAAATGGAAGATCCCTCTTTCTCTGCCTCTGTCTTTCCCTCTCTGTAACTCCACCTTTAAAATAATTAAAGAAATCTTAAAAAAAAATTGTAAGTGCCTTCCCACCATTTTTCTAAAGATTAAGCCGTCAATGCTGCAATATAACCAAAACTGCATCTCACTGGTCAGTAGCCACACATGTGGGGACTCAGCTCCATGGTGCCTGTTGAGTTTCCCCTCCCAGGCCCAGAGCGTCTCTAACTTCGCGATCCGTCCACAGGTTATATTGATGGAGTCACAGCTTCTCCCAGATCCCAGTCATCCTTGAGCTGTTTCAATCAAAAGCTGATTTCTGACATAACAATCCTGTGAAAGACCGTGCTGACTGAATTTCCACTGACATTTCTGGGTGTCATTTAGAGATTTGGTTTTGAGGAACTCCCTCCCGTGTTCTTACTTAATCTTGTTACTTGCTTCCCAGGCTTTTTTTTTTACCCTTCTTACCTGGGAGGTTGCTTGGTACAAATTATTGTGTCATTGTTCTGCCAAAAGCATCACCTAGCAAGGATTTTCCTAGCAAACTAACATCAAAATGCAGACAAGATTATCATCATTTTAGCGTTGGCATCCTAGCTGCCTCAGGGGTCTTAGTGCTAAATCTCTGCTTTGTGAGTGAAACCAGCATGCAGTACAGTTGAGAAATACATTAGTAATTTGGATCCCCATAAATAATATTTGTGTGAGAGTGTTTTTTGCCAAGTGATGAGCATGAATGTGGATTTCCAGCAAACACTGCCATCTCCGTCTTGGACATACTTAGTCTAGGCAGCTTTACAAGCTGATGGGAAACAATGCAATGGGTAGCTCCGACATGCTCAGAAGAAAGACGCATTCAGAAAAAAATAAAAGACGAGCAGGAAAGACGTTATCAGTCCAGGATATCCCATTTAAAGCTTGAAATAACATAATCCATTGCTGAAGAGACGATGAGATTCACTGGGCAAGGTCAGATGAAAGAGTATGAGACAATCAGTTACCACCTACTTTGCAGAGGAATTTGAGAACAAAGTCTGACTACATATATACATATATATATATACATATATATATTTGACATTAAAGTCACAACAGAAATACAGTTTCATTCTTCATTTAAAATGAAGAAGAGGAAAGAACAGGCGCTGGAATATTAACTATGTGAGAAAATCACAGAAAATAGGAAAAATGAAAAAACGATCTGCAAAGAACAAGGCTGTCTATGTAAGGAGCTTAATAAGGGTCTGAAAGAGCATGAGGACAGTTATGGAAGAGCACAAGACACGTGTCAGAGTTTTGCTTAGAAAAGTATCACAGAGGTCTGCGATGCGCCGCAGGGGACAGGGAAAGAAGACACAGTCCCCTTGCAAGATCTCCTCACTCAACCCCGCATGCATCTATCAGTCTTCTTAAATATGGAACAGCCCATGCACAGCAGAAGCCTCCAGATGCAGAAAATGAGATCACACCTACTTCAGAACACCAAGAATATGGTACAATGGCCCAGGTATCACTGCCCCCTGTACAACCTCAGGAAGACAGGTGATCCCCAATAATGCCTCATGAATCATGCTAGTGGAAACACTGGAGATGTTCAAACAAACAAATTGTATTTTTAATCTGATATAAGAGCTCCATACACACCTATGTATGTGAAGACAAGGGAGAGCACTTCCTGTTTGTAACAGGAAGCTGTAGATGGCACAACAAACCCAGATAAGACCGAACATTTCCCATCAATGACTAAGAAAATCTGCAAGAGTTATGTTGGTGGTTAGAACTCACAATTTCTCTCAACAGCTGCAATGAGAATTTTCCTTCCAAATGAGAAAGAAGGAAAGAAAATGCAAGAGATTTTGTTAGCTTGGACAAATAAGTATTATACACCAAGCAAGTCTAGCACTGTACTAAAAAGCCAGCAGGAAGGGGGAATATGCATAACTTAGCTGAACTCTCTGCTTAGAGACGCAGTGCTGGTGCTGGGGCAGCTGCAGCTTTTTTCCTGATGACGTGTAATGACTTTATTCACGGACTCCGAGCCCAGATGGAGGCAGTGCTAACCTGGCCTTCCTGGCTGTCTGTGCTCCTTCATTTGCAAAAGACCAAGTGTGTTGCAGCAATATGAGGGCGAAGTAGTGTTGGGAGTTCCTTCGCAGATGAACAAACATCACTTTGGATGGCTCAGCTGGTCTTCTTTCCTATTACACTTGCACCTGTTTTGAGAGCATCCGAATTTAGAACAAACACAGGGCTTTTAGACACAAGCTGGGTCCCCATCCAAGATCTGCCAGTGGCCAGTGGACTCTGACATTGACATAAGAAAATGGGGTCATTCTCAGATACCCTTTCAATAGGGCTCAGTCTGGCCAAAGAAGAGTAATTGTTGGGGAGAGAAAGAACAAAAGTGCTAATAACGGCAAACTTAGGGATGCAATTTTCATGTGTTATTATTTTAGACATGGGGGCAGAATTATTTATGGTCACTACTTTAAAAAAATCTTTGTATCTGGAAAGATTAAATAAGAAGTGGCCCCTTTATTAAATGTGAAGTGATGCTTTCAGTACCTTCTCTAGTTAACCCCCAGTGCAGCCTTTTTAGTGGATTGTAGTTCCCCCAAGGAGCACTGCAAAAGACTATCTTTAGGGGATTATTCCTCTGCTTGCAAAGAACGGAAACAGGGCATATAACATCGATTGTGAAAAAATACCCAGATGTGACGTGTGCTTTGCCTGACTATTGCAGCATGGCCCCTTAGAAGACTTGACAGCAATGCCTGCACTCATTCCTGTGAGCACCACCGTGGCTGGCTGTGCCCCCAGTGCACTCATGTAGGTCTTGGGTCTTGTCTGCTTCTTCCTCAGTGCTTGCTGACACTGGCAGTGCTCTCCCCTGCAGGTGCGCGCTGTGCTGTAAAGCACTCAAGTTGCTCCTGCTCACCTGTGCCCAAAGGAAGAGGCCCTCCTTGGCCTTTCAGAGCCGCGTCTCGCAGGAAATCTCCTTTCCCTTACCTTTGGTGATGTGCCTCTTCCTTGAGTATCTTCCCAGATGTCTGCAAATGTCTTCTTCATTTCATTTTCTATGTCATTCTTCAGTGCCCATTCCTTAAGTAGCTGTCTCCTGGGAGCTCTCCTGGCTGAACCCAGTGCTCTGGGTGAAATTCCTCCCCGTGCTTGGCTTCAGCTGCTTTGATAACTTTCTGGTCCGTATCCCCACCGTCTCTTCATTTCAGTATCCGACAGGCACTGCTGTCCTGGCACATCCGCAACTGAACTTGTCTTCTACGTTTCCACATCTGCTGCTGCTTTTCTAGGTCTCACATTTCCTGCAGAATCCTCTGTCACCCGGAGCTTCTACTCTTGTCTTTCATCTGAACAATCTCTCCACAACTCATAGATCCTAAATTTTTGTGTCACTTGTGTTCATCCATTCCTTCTTGCATTTGCCTTGGTCCTAATTATTTCTTGTAGGAAAGACTGCAATATTCCCTTTTAGGATCTGTAGGAATTTTTTTTAAAGATTTATTTATTTGAAAGATAGGGTTATGAGAGAGAGAGAGAGAGAGAGAGAGAGAGAGAGAGAGAGAGAGAGAGAACTATACACTGTTTCACTCTCCAAATGGTTGCAACAGCTGGAGCTGAACTGGGCAAAAGCCAGGAGGCAGAAGCTTCATCTGGGTCTTCCACATGGGTTCAGGAGCCCAAGTACTTGGGCCACCTTCCACTGCTTTCCCACGTGCATTAGCAGGGAGCTGGATCAGAAGTGGAGCAGCTGGAATTTAAACCAGTTCTTACATGCTGATAACAGCTTAACCCACTGCGCCACAATGCTGGCCTCAAGTTTTTTTTTTTTTTTCTTTTTTTTTTAACACTAGTATTTCCCTAATCAGAGGGTCCATAAAAATCCTTTGTGGTACAATCAAGCAGCATTGAAATGATTTCAGTAAACACACAATGTTTAAGTTGATATACTATCCTGAAATCTTACTTGCTTTACACATTTCTTTTTCAGATATACATTCTGGCCGTGTTAGATACAGTATTTTATTCTCTACAACACTGAGTAAATCTGGATACTCTGCCTTTACCTCGGGTGACCCTGGGGTCCTACCACTCTCAGCATTTTTGACCAAGCCTTTAACAGAAACATCACCCAACTTACCTCCCCATCCCACTTCTCTTCCCCGATCATTTTATTTCAGTTTCTGCTAGAAAGATGTTCTAAAATGCAAATCAGGTCATTACTGCATTCTTCTGTCTCAGTAGTGTCTGCAGATGAGCACCGACTCCTGAGCTTCACACACCAGGCACTGCCTAGCCTAGCTTCTGCCGTCCTGTCACATCCCTGGTTCACTCCAGCCGTACGGGAGACTGTTTTCCTGTGTGATCAGACTTGCGTCCCATGCTCATGCAGTCCTCTCAGTATGGAGCAGCTGCCCCCATGTTTTTGCCCTGCCAGTTTCTGCTCATCATTTAGTATTATCTTTTGTTTTTAAAGATTGATTTGTTTATTTTAAAGGCAGAGTAACAGAGAAAGAGGGAGTGAAAGAGATCTTCCATCAGTTGGCTCACTGTTCAAACGGTCATGACGGCTAGTTCTGAGCGAGGCCAAAGTCAGGAGCCTGGAACTTCACCTGAGCCTTCTACATGAGTGATAGGGGTCCAAGCACTTGGGTTACCTTCGGCTGCTTCCCTAGAAGCATTAACAGGGAGCTGGGTTGGAAGTGGAGCAGCCAGGACTCAAACTGGCACTCCAGTATGGGATGCCTGCATTGCGGGTGGCGGCATAACCTGCTCCACCACAACGGTGTCCCTAATCCAGTACTGAATTAATGTCACCACACGTGGAAACAAGATTATTTTGCCATGGCATTTTTTTGTATTTGTTCCAGCTGTTACAGGTCGCTGTCCTTTTACTATAAGCTTATTGGGGCTTAAGAAGTTTCATTTTATTAGAGGTTCTATTTGAGCTTCTGCCACATCGTGGGTGCCAACCACATGTATTTCAAAGGAAGGAATAAAGGAAGCTGAGTTGCTGGGTAGGAGGGAGAAAGGCTTATCTCCTGCCCTTCTTTCCCTGTCCCAGTTGTCTGTCTGTAGGTCAGGGACATACCTGACCTTGGGATTATTATCTAACTAATTTACAATTGCTTTATGGAGCACTTATCAGAAGCTAGGAGTGGTGCCCTGTGATAATTCCTGTCCGGAAGTGAGTCCCACCTCTTCTTCCTAGTGGGATGTTGTGAAAAATTAACGAACTCCATCAGGTCTCAGGCAATCTTTCAGTAGAGGAGTTTAAGTGGAGGGTGACTGTAATAATTTCCACAAAGTGCTGTCCTAAAGGTTGAGCACACATACTGCTCAACACCATGTCTCAGAGCAGGTGCCCCCGAAGCAATACCCTCCGCTCCTCTGTGTCTGTTTCCCCCAGGCTTAAGAAGGCACAGAATGGAATCTGGGGGCTATGAGAGACTTCCATGTCCCCAGTTGTAATGGCCTGGGGTGCACTTTCGCAGCCAGGCTCTTCTGGGCAAGATTCCTACTCAGCTTCTGGGTAACTGCGAGAGTAACTTGGGACAACTTACTCAACCTGTCTGCTTTTAAGTTCACTTGCCTTCACCATGGAAGAAATGATAATTATATATATATATATATATATATCATTTTTTATTCAGGGAATAGACTAAGATGGTATAATAATTAGCAATACCTTAGGACAATCATAAGCATTTCACAAGGATTAGCTGTTCTCATTCCTATTTGCAGGACTTGCCTCCAGTATTTGTAGCTTTCGACCATCTATTTTTTTTTAACCTCTATTTTTACCTCGCTACCATCCACTGCCTCCTCTCCAGCCCCGTGCCGTCACCTTCTCCCAGATCACTGCTTTCCACATTTAGGGTCATTTCCTCCTCAGTTTACTGGGTGGTAGAGGGCTAGGCAAGGAGAAGTGGTGTCAAGAGTGTAACTTTCCTGACTATTAGCATAGCCCGTGATTCCTGCTGAAGTTCATGGAAGCAACCTTAGTAATAATTCCTTCATTTTTACACTAAGATTCCTGGGTCTATAGCTACCTCCTCCCAAGAGGCAGGACCTCAGCCCCTCCCCTTCTTTGGAGATAAGGAAGCGGATGTGAGAAGTGGTGAGAGTTAAGAGGTACAATGAAGGGATTGTGAAGCATGGTGTGTAGGCAGGACTTGGGGAGAGCAAGTGTGCACGCAGAGTCAGGGAGGCTCCAGCCAGGAAGTGGCCTTTGCCCTCGGGTACCACTACAACTCACTGGAAGAGGGCTTACAACCTTGATTCGTGTTGATAAAAGTCAAGGAAAAGGAAGAACCAAAGAAGTTGCAGGCTGAGTCAGATGTAGATCACTTATGCCTGTGAAGAAATCTTGACAACTTGTGTCAAAGGTTCATGCTCATGACTCAATGGATGCACTATCGGAAAAACAATTCCCAGACTCCAAGAATGTAAGGATCACCTTTTTGTGCCTTTTTCTTCTAGCAGTTTCCATAAATAGCAAGTGTACTGTTAGGAAAAATCGATTAAATGATTAAGAACAAGAGTTATTATGGATTCTGTAACAATTATATATAGATTTGCATTTTGTTAAGTGCAAATTTGCATTTTGATAATCATGAATTTGAAAAACAGGAATGCATGTATGTGTGAAGCCTGTTATTTTTTTAAATCTACGCGACCTCTTGAATTTCTTTCAGTGCCCTCAAGGGTCCCTGGGGTCTCTCTCCTATACTTTAATCTCTATTTTAATTAGAAGGTTTCCATCAAGAGATTTGTTAGAGAAATTTACAAGCTGCAAGAATTGTATAATTTTAATATCATAAAGCACTTGCTTATTTCATAGTTTACTTGTTTTACAATCTATCCGAACAGCTCTGACCAATTAGTGGGTAACAAATGAGGATTTCAGATGGCATAGTTTGGGTGTTTTAAAAGCATGTTCATGCTGGCTGTCCCCCTTCACTGGTGTGGTTCTATGTGTCAGGAGCAAATCCTACCATCGTCTGACTTGCTTTGCCTCTTGCCACAGGGCAGCTACAGATGGTGGACGCCACACAAGCAGATGGTTCTGCAGGTCAGCCATCTGAGTGATCTGTTCGGTGTGTGGATGTACAAACCAAACCGTCCATTTCTGGACTGTCTGAAAGTGTAGGCCACGGGTGACCAGAGAGATTTTCAAACCCATACTTTCTTCTGCTCAGGTTTGCATCTTGCTGGCCTCTGGACGTCAGCTGGCTGCCCTGCCCCATCAAGCCCTGCCCTGCAGAAGGAGGGCAGATGCAGAAGTGACTCAATGTCAGGGAGTGTCTGGGAGAGTCCGGTGAGAGTTCAGTATGGGAATGTGGCTCTTTGCATTTCTTATCAGTGTGGGGAAACAATGAATCTTGGTGTCCTTGAGACCAGGGCTCAGAAAGAATTTGTATGTCTTGGTAGCTTTGTAATCCGGGGCTATCACTGCACGTTCTGAGCCTCTGTTTCCTCATCTGAACTGCTTTACAAACTCAAAGTCTTGCATTTTTTTTTTTCTTGGACAGGCAGAGTTAGACAGTGAGAGAGAGAGAGAGACAGAGAGAAAGGTTTTCCTTCCATTGGTTCACCACCCAAATGGCTGCTACAGCCAGCGCACTGCACTGAACCAAAGCCAGGAGCCAGGTGCTGCCTCCTGGTCTCCCATGTAGCTGCAGGGCCCAAGGACTTGGGCCATCCTCCACTGCACTCCCGGGCCACAGCAGAGAGCTGGCCTGGAAGAGGAGCAACTGAGACAGAACCAGCGCTCCCACTGGGACTAGAACCCGGAGTACCAGCGCCGCAGGCAGAGGATTAGCCTAGTGAGCCGCGGCACCGGCTGCATGTGTTCTTAAAATGTTCTTGAAAGGCACAGAGGAACAGAGAGAGATGGGGGGAGAGAGGTTGGTCTTCTATCTGCTGGTTTATTCCCCAAATGCCCACAATAGCTGAGATTGGGCCAGGTCAATGCCAGAAACCTGGAACTCATTCCAGGTCTTATATGAGTGGCTGGGACCCAAGTGGTTGGCCCTCACCTGCCACCTCTTAGAGTGCTCATGAGTGGGAAGCTGGGATGAAGAGCAGAGACAGGACTGGCATCCAGGCACTCCAATTTTGCATGTGGACGTCCTAAGCAGTGGCTTATTGGTGACACCTTAACTGCTGTGTTGAACGCCCACCCCTTGCATATATCCTTAATTTAAAACCTCCCCCCCCTTCTAGTACTGGAAGCAGACATCCGACTTCCTGCTAGTCTCTCCTTTAGAAGAAACTCCATTTTTTGATAACCAGTGTAAATTGAAAAGTGAGGAATAGGAAAATGTGGCTTTCGCTGACAAGTTCAGGAGGGTGATGTGCATCCAGACACTGTGAAATCCAGAGCTCATGCAAAACAGCAGCAGGCAGCTTTCAGTGTTGCAGTTAAAGCCCGGCCTTGTGGCCAGAGAACTCAACCTGGGTTTTAACTCTGTCCCGGCTAGTTGCACAACCCCGTGAAATGACTTAATTTTTATGTGTCTCAATTCCTATCCATGGCACTGGTTTCTCATGAGAATTAAATGAAATCATAGATAGAAAAGGACTGGAGCAGAGCTCAACAAGTAGAGGTGTTGGTGTCCGCAATGGTGTCTGCACTGTGGGAGAGCATCTGTCTTGGAGGCAGCAGTGTCAAGAGACATGGCATTGGCTTGGCAGCACTGGTGGGGCCAGGTGTCTGGGTATCTGATCACCAGGATGAGTCTGACGAGCCAACTCTGCAGCTGCTGAGAAAAGTGGTGTCATAGGGAAATCCCCTCCATGCCTTGATGGACCCTAAGTACAATCTCCAGAGTGAGATCCTGAGAGTGATAAACTCACCAATCAGCTTAAAATGTCTATAGAGCTTGGCTCATCAATCTGTTTAAAACATGAAGCAGAAGTGCAGGGAAGTAGATGGGGTAAGTTCACAGGACAGGGAGCAGACAGGGTGGAAGGAAGACATCGACTGAACCTGTTCCCATGCTCAGTCCCCTCTCTCTTCCTCTCCCCTCTCCCCCTCTCTCCCTGCCCCCTCTTCCTCTATCCCTCCCTTTCCGCTGTAGCAGTCTTTCCTGCATAGGGAGCAGTTAAGGGTTGAGCAGAGTGTCCTGGGTTAATGGCACACATTCATTCTCTTGGAAAGATGCAGGGGTAAGCAGACCTGAAAGATGGCTGTAGATCACCTGTCAGCCTGCCCGGAGGCCCTGGCATTCATGTTTCTGGGACAGAAGCCTTCAGCTAGAAGGGGCATCACAAGTGTGTTGCTGAGAGAGGAATTCACACATGGGGAGTGCTCTTGTATGTTTAGTGGGCGCTGAGATTTAATACTTCGTATGTATTGGGAGCGTTGTGATGTGACAAATTCTTATTAATAGTAACCTGGATATTTAGCAACTAGATGGAATCTGTTTATTTCCTGCTTCAAGGACACTGGGCCTCTTTTTCCCTCTCTCTATTTTTAAGATTTACTTATTAATTTAAAAGGCAGAATGATAGTGAGAGAAATCTTCCATCTGATGGTTCACTCCCCAAATGGCCACAATAGTCATGGCTGAACCAGACCAAAGCCAGGTGCCAGAAAAATCCATCCTGGTCTGCTACGTGTTGGAAGGGGCCCAAGTACTTGGACCACCTTCCACTGCCTTCCCAGGTGCATTAGCAGGAAGCTGGATCAGAAGTGGAGCAGCGGGACTCCAACCAGCACTCCGATATGGGATGCCATCATTGCAGTGGTGGATTAACCCACTGCACCAGGTGGTCCCTGGAGTCTCCTGATTGTCCCATTCTTTTCTGTGTTTGATTTCCATTGTTTCATTGGCCAACTCTTTCCAAAGTGCAGGGGTTGCTTCCATCCCCTTTGTGCTCCTTCGTCTGAAAACTGAATGTGGGGCACACCTCCTGGGAGGGAGGCCTGAGACAGAATTGAGCACACATAGCTTTCACCCTTGACATGCTCATGCAAAAAGGACCTGAAATTAAATGATTAGGCAAGGAGTTACCCAACCATCCATATGCAGCGGAGCACATGCTATGCGTCCTGTAAAAGTTTGCTGAACTAACAAATATCTCCTATTTTTAAGCGTGAGCAAATTATCCTAAATGGTGTTTCTGTAGCCATCAGCAATGTTCACTATGGTGTCCCCTCAAATATCTCCTTCAGTTTCCATGGCAGTGCCGAGGTAGGCTGAGCAAGACTCACTGCTCCTGGCTTACAGAGAGCTCAAGTCCTGGAGTGGAGTTTGCTTACGATGACACACAAGCTGTAAAGCTCAGATTTTCTGATTCCCCCGTCCCTGGGGCCAGAAGATTTCCTTTTCTCTTGCAGAGCAAACTCAGCCCTGCAGCAGGAGCTGTGCCATCCTCAGCTGACCAGAAAGCTTCCGAATTGCCTATATGGCAACCACAAACAATCTGCTGGGCAAAGTTGAGTGCAGCTGCGAGACAGGCAAAGATGAACGAGTTAGTCCCTTGTGTCATGTGATCATTGGGCTAACTTAAAAATATGAACATCTTATTGTGTCCCTCATCAGTGCTCTGTAAGAATTCCCTGGGAAATGGGCAATACTGAAGTTTACCTAAGAGATGTGTAGCTAATATTTGCAAGCACAAAACTTTGAAAACTGGGTTTAGCAATCGTGAGGCATTGAGAAATGCAGGGTCATTTCACTCTGCTTGGCATTTGGAAGGTTCTGCGGAATCCTGAGACGCCGAATGAAATTGCCAGATGGGTGTCAGTCGTATGTAAGCCTTTCAGAATCCTCTACAGTTTAGATATTTTGGCCAATAGGAGCATTTGGCTGTTGTCAGAGTCTGATTTGCATTCGGTAACACTGCAAGGGAATTTATTCACAAGGGATGTAAATTGGGCCAGTAGCACCTAGGAGTCAAACAAATTAAACAACACTGGTCCATAAAAAGAAATCTCCCCTGCAAGAAGGATGAGAATGGACATTTGTCAGAGCCACTAAGGCAGTGGTTAAGACGCCTGCATTCCATGTGAGTGTAGCTGGGTTGAGCACTGGCTGTGACTCCTGAATCCAGCTTCCTGCTAATGCAGATCCTGGTAGACAGTGGTGATGGCTCACGTGAGTGAGTTCCTGTCACACACATGAGAAATGTGGAGTTAGTAGTTCCTGGCTCCTGGCTTTGGCTCCACCTGGGGAGCCATTGTGGGCATTTGAAGAGTGAACCGGGGGATCGGGAGCTCATCTGTCTCTCTCTGCCTGCCTGACCCTCTGTCATTCAAATAAGCAAGTATGAAAATGAAATAAGGAAGAAATTATTCCAGGAGAATGAGTGTGTGGTCTGTGTGTCCCAGAAGTCTAAAAAAAGGCTTGGGGGAGAAAAAGTAGCAGCAGCCGATCAAGGGAGGGTATGAGCCAGGTGTATTTTGCACTTAGAGGGCAAGGCCTACTACCCAGCACAAAGGACCCTCCCCCACTGCCCCTGACCCTCAGCTCCCACTCAGGAGGCTGGCTCAGGAGGAGGGTCCTAGTGATGCTTCACGATTTTTTTTTTTTTTTTTTTTTTTGCCTCTAAGTCGCCAGCTGTGGGCAATGACTGCAGTTGTGAGGAAGCTGCTCTGAATTTAGTTCGGATTTCTCTAATTTTAGACACATTCGAGAGCCCCCGGAAAGGGTTTGTAATAGATGATGCTATGCTCTCATGTCTTGGCCAGTGAGTGTCACACATCTGTGTGTATATGTTTATGCATTTAAGAAAGGCATGAATGTGCACATGTATGTGTGTGTGCAAATGTGAGTGTGCACACACACAACAGGCAGAAACAGAAAAGGAGTATAGAGCAGGCAATTCTGAGTCATTATCTGCCTGTTTGCTCGTAGAAACTATTGTATTAGTAGTTTTAAATATTTTAAGTGAAAACAAACATTTACATTATAGTAATTGGAAATGGAAACACAGAAAGATTTTTCTCTGTAAAATGCAATGTAATTGCAAATAACAATGTATTAGTGAAATAATAAAAATATGGCAGAAATTATTTTGTCTAGGAGTTCTGTGTAATTTGGAATTATACCCAAAATTCAGGTTTCAGAACTTTGATCATTTTCAAAAGCAGTGAAAACATTGAAAAATCTCGTGTCTGACAACCTAAAAACATAACGAACCCCATGGTGAGGATAATGGGACGAGAGGTTCTTGCATTTGTTGATGACACCGAAAAAGGAAACAGTATATTTAATTCCTGCACGTATCTGAGTGTGTGTGTGTGAAGACACACAAGAAAGTCTGTGTGTGCATATGTATGTGTATGTATACATATATACACACACGTGGTTTTCAAACAGTTCTTGGAAAATTCATACTATAAAAGCTCTGTGCATGGTTTCCACACAAAACTTAGCTTATCTTATAACTTTCTTATTCATGAGTGTTTAGAAGTCCCCTCATATTTGTATACTAAATAAAGTAAGAACTTCTATCTTTTTCTTTAAAAATGTACTTAATTTATTATTTTTTATGTGAAAGGCAAGGAGACAGAGATACCTGTCCTCTGGTTCACTCCCCAAATGCCTGCGACAGCCAGGGCTGGGCCAGGCCAAAGCCAGGAGTCTAGATTGGAGTCCGAGTCTGCCACATGGGTGGCAGGGTTCCTACTACTTGAACCGTTAGCTGCCATGTCCCAGGGTGTGCATCTAGGAAGCTGGATCCGAAGCCGAGTAGCTGGGACTTTAGCCAGGACTACAGTATGGGATGCAGGCGTCTCAAGTGGTGATTTAACTGCTGTGCCAATGTCCACTGTGGTGCCTGAATCTTTAGTTGTTATTTTTACTGAGTTCTAGAACTTCCAAAAACCATTTTCCTCACTTTTCTTAATGAGCCCATTACAGGCCACCTACGTGAGCAATCTTGGTTGGTGAACATCATTTATCGAGGCACTGAAATTGCCGCGTGCCCTTGCCTGCTCCCAGGTTTCCCCACTCAGCATCTGCACGGAGTTTTTGAGTTTGTTTGCTCTTGATGAACATCCAAGTATTCTTTCTTCTAGAGCATCCCAATTATAATTTTATCACTTGAACTCTATAGGGAACTTGAACAAATTTACAACAGCCAGCACTGTGTAAATATACACGTAAGGTTTTAATTTTGATTTTACTTAAAATAATTAGCCACCATTTACCAGGCACCAGGAGCTCTGTAAAGCTTTTCAAACATCTTTTCATCAAATCCATGCAAAATCCTTGCAGGATAGTTATAGTTATCTTTGTTTTTATTGATAACTATTCAGAAGCATTGGGAATTTATTAGGTAACTTACAGGAGCGTGCAGAGCTGGTTAGTTACTGAGCAGAGACTGAAATACAATCCCATGCTGTCTTTTTTGGAGATTTGCATTCTGTTATTTATTCAAGCTATTTTAATTTAAGAGGAGAAGAGTATAAATGTAAAGGATAGTTAACATATGCCTGCATGTTGTTTTTACATAGTTTCTCAATATGTACTCACTAATAAACATGTGGTAACATAACACAGAATCTATTTGGAAATTGCTTCTTTTTTCTTTCTCAAAATCTTTCTTTTCAATTTTAAAGCCAAGGTGCACTCACTTTCACTGTATTTCAATACCATTAAAATTGAGACTTTTTTTTTTCCTTTTTTTGGAAATAGTGAACTATATAATATGATAGCCTGGCTATGCTAAGGACATTCTTTCTACTGAAAAGGGGATGTGGATATCATTGACCATAAAGAATTCATCTTTGCTAAAAAAAAAAAAAAAGAGAGAGAGAGAGAGAGAGAGAGAGAGAGATTTCCTGCTATTTTGGATAAATTAAAAAAATCCTACCTACAGTGCCATTTTTCAAAGTCTTGAGTGTTAGGAAAGCAAGTGTGCTAATTGCATCTTCACGGTGCATGGAATAGCTGAGGGTAATTTGTTTGGGGTTCAGACATCTGTCGGGGGTTTGTGAAGGCAGATCGTGCTGTTGGGGAAACTGGGACAGGAAAACCTCGGCTATGACTCCTCTGGTTGCTTCCAGCCCAATCCAAAGATCTGAAGGTAAAGATTTTCCTCCAAATATTGAGGGCAAATATTGACTTGTTATCATCTATTGGCAAGCAACCATCACCCGAGACATGAGCATGCTTACATTTTTCGACAGCACCTGTATTAATTGGCTTCTTTGATTGTGAAGTAATACTTTCTATGTGATCAAATTAGCAAGCAGAGATAAGCTTAGGGCAGCCTGAATTTGTGTGCAATTTGCTTGTTATTTCTTTCGGCATCATCTTGAAACTACCGCAAATTGCTCAGTTGATTTTAATGCTTCTCTTCAATTAAAGTAGAACCATTAAATACTTTGGGCTTTTATATTTACTTTTCCCCCCATCTGATTTTCTCAGTGGCACTTGGGCTGTGTAGTATGAGACTGCCAGTCACTTTTGCCAAGACGTGTATATATAATGACACCTTTTCTCTGAAGTGCTCAAAGCACCTTGTGTTTTCTGCCAGCCTCTCCCTGGGCCTCAATGCAGAAATCTTGGCAAGGTTAATGAGCTATTGCAAGGAGATATACTGGAAGCCGTGAATGGGGACAAAAAGCAATAAACATTAACAAGGATTCATTAAAACCTGGCTTTCAAATCAATGTTCTGAACTTTCCTTTATCCAAGTAAAAGTATTTCATGTACAAAAGTTGAATGTCCCTTGTGGAACGTTCAGTTCTTAACTCAAAATGTACCCAAAATCACGGGTCATGCTTAACTGGACCATCTCTTTTCCGAGGGCATATTGTCACCTCTTGCCAAGTTTTGGACATTTACCATTGTTCATCCATTGATGGTCTTTCCTATCTATTTCCTCCGGCAAACTTGCTTTACCAATTTCATGCCCCTAATTGCACATTTATACAATCAGCATCCTAAATCCAGCACTGCCTTTGGGTAACTGTTCTGAATTTTTTTAATATATTGAGGTGTGAAATTGTTGTTAAAAGAGATTGTTAGGAGCCAGCATTGTGGCATAATGGGTGAAGCCACTGTTTGCAATGCTGGCATCCCTTGTGGGCATGGGTTTCAGTCCCATCTGCTCCAGTTCCAATCCAGTTCCCTTCTAATGTACCTGGGAAGGCAGCAGAAGATGGCCCAAGTCCCTAGGTTCCTGCCACCCACATGGAAGACCAAGATGAAGCTCTTAGTGCCTGGCTTCAGCCTGGCCCAGCTCTGGCCATTGTGGCCATTTTGGGAGTGAACAGCAGATGGAAACTCTCTCTCTCTCTCTCTCTCTCTCTCTCGGACACACACACACTGCCTTTCAAATACATGAATAAATAAAATCTTAAAAAAAAAAAACAGACCATTAACATTTGATCTGATGGAAAAAGCTGAAGAATAAATTAGATCTTATTTTTATCTTATACTTTGGAGAGGTTTGATGAAACGTTTTCATCAGAACACAGGTGTCTAACAAAGGAGGAAAGATAGACTCTCACAAGGATGAGGTGAATTATATTTCCCCCCAAATTTGTTTGTCGAAGTCTTAGTCCCTAGTGCGATGGGAGTTGGAGGTGAGGCCTTTGGGCAGTCCTTCGATAGTGAGAGTCAAGCCCTCCTGATGAGATTAGGGTCCTTATAAGAATACACAGGGAGATCTCTCTCTCCACCAAGGACTCACAAGAAGACAGCCAGCTGCAAACAAGAAGAGAGGCCTCAGCAAGAACTGAATCAGCTTACCCCTGACTCTGGGCTTCCAGCCTTAGCCGCCCAGTCTGGTAGTTCGTTTACAGTAGCACAAACAATATACATTGGTTTGTTCTGCTAATATATAGGAGTTTCCTTGTCTCAGATGTTTGCTGAAGCCAACTTGTTGAAGGGTCATTTTTAAAGATATGTTCCTTGGTCTACCTTGTCTTATGAAGGTAAAGAACAGTAAATTCCTACAGTATTATTAATCACATGCATCTTAACCTGAATTTTGCCAGTTTAACGCATTTCTTATTTTTCTGATACCTTTTGTAAATTAGCACTTTGAAGAAACTTACATTTTGGTTGTTAGTTTGCAAAGGAAATGATTATAGATGCAATAGGATGTCCTACAGGATTTCTCCCTTTCATTTCATAAATTTAACAGAAAACCTAAGGTGAGAATAACAGAACACGTGTGCCACATATACGTATATTCAAGTTTAGAGAGCCACTTGTCCATCTACTTGCTCTGAAGGCTGAAGCTCGTGTTTCCACTTACAGTACCATCATCACCCGCTCTGTCATCACAGTCATGGTCTCCCAGCCAATGTAAGTGGAGGAATGACACCTGCTAGTATCAATGGAAGCACCTGGAGAAGTGCAGTAGTCATTTTTTTTTTTTTTTTTTTGACAGGCAGAGTGGACAGTGAGAGAGAGAGACAGAGAGAAAGGTCTTCCTTTGCTGTTGGTTCACCCAACGGTGAACCTGCCGCGCTGATCCTATGGCAGGAACCAGGTACTTATCCTAGTCTCCCATGGGGTGCAGGGCCCAAGCACTTGGGCCATCCTCCACTGCACTCCCTGGCCACAGCAGAGAGCTGGACTGGAAGAGGAGCAACCGGGGCAGAATCCGGCGCCCCGACTGGGACTAGAACCCGGTGTGCCGGCGCCGCAAGGCGGAGGATTAGCCTAGTGAGCCACGGCGCCAGCCCAAAGAAGTGCAGTATTCATGTGCAGTGCCTGACTCTTCTGCTGTGGTGGAGGAGATGGGTTTTTCCACTCCCAAAATCTAGGAAAGGAAGAATCATAAAGAATCATTAGCATTGCTAGGGATTCCGATCAGTGACTTTCCTCTGCTAAGGCAGAGCTAGGCATTGCCCCTCTGAAGAGTCAGCAAAGGGCTGGCACTGTAGCATAGCAGGTAAAGCTGCTGCCTGTGATGCTGGCATCCTATATGGGCACTGGCTGCTGCAGTTCCAATCCAGCTCCCTGCTGATGGCTTAAGAAAGCAGCAGAGGATGATCCAAGTGCTTGGGTCCCTGCAGCCATGTGGGAGACCCAGACAAAACTCCTGGATCCTGGCTTCTCTCTCTCTCTCTCTCTCTCTCTCTCTCTCTCTCTCTCTCTCCCTGCACTCTCCCTTCCCCTCTCCATAACTTTGACTTTCAAATAAGTAAATAAATCTTTAAAAGGGTGGGTGAGGTGGAGTTTAGCTGAACACAAGCCCTGCATGGCTAATGTTCCTGAGGCCACTGAAAGGCCAGAACAGAAAACTAATTGAGCCAAAGCAGGGGAATCGGTGAAGAAACCAGCTCCCATGACACAGACATTTCTTATTGTGAAGTGGACCTGGCAGGATGCGACTGGACTTCCCTGATATTGTGGACACCTCTAGGTCATCCCTGGTGGGCACTCAGGAAGCGGGGAAAGAGGCCCAATCCGAGCATGTATGCATTGCAGAGGTTCCCACAGGACTTCCTGCAGAACTGCTTCTGAGCTCCGGGGGAGGGCCTGGGCGGTGACTCGTGCCATTCACACATTATTGACAATGCATGTGGGAGAAGTACAGAGGGTGCTGCGTTTTGCCAGGAAATGAAGGCCCGAGTTTAAAATACATGTTTGTTTGCTTCTCTCTCTCTCCCCTTCACTCCATGTCTGGAACAGTTGGGACCATTAGAAGTAGGAGAGAGGGGCCCAGCTACTCCCACCCATGCTGCAACTCTCGGTCTTACTTCATTTGAGCAAGAGGAGGAAAAGTGCTTTAAGTCAAATAAAATATAAACCAATAAAAAAAGGGGGCCAACTCTTAAACACAGAAATAAAATCATCCAAATCGTCCAAATTATCTAAACGGAGTCAGTCTAACCCAAGAGTCATGTGACATGCGTCATTAAGGGGAACACCTGTGGGTGAAGACAGACTCAATGTAGTATACAAAGCAACACTTACCAGAAGGGCAAAACCATTTCTTTATGGCAGTGAATTGAGATTTCCTACTATAATCACATTAACTTTTGTACTATTGAGAATCGAGCGGCTCCTATGAGATGCTATGGAGACATATGTTTGTGAGTCACACTTCTACAGTGAACTTTCAGTTGTAATTCAAGTGCAGTCTTGTCATGATTGACCATTGTTTAAGAATGCATCCCAAATGATTCCACTTGTACAAAAATGAAAATGACAGGGCACAGTTAGGAGTTAGGATATCAAATTTGATTAGAAATCGTAAAGGAATGAAATGGAGCTGCTTATCCTGGTATAGAAACAGGGGCCCCGAACAAGAGGTAGCGAATTGACATCAGAGCTGAGGAGGTAGAGTGAGGACCTAGGGTGGTTTGAAGAAGTGCTAGCTTCTCTGTCGCTGGCTGTGATCTGTGGGGTATTCAACAGAGAGAAACGCTTGCTGGCCTTACTCTCCCAGCTACTTCCTCCAGGCCACGTATTAGAGAAGGGTTCAATACTTGGATGGTCCTTCCTTGCGTAATTATAAATTAGCCATATGCAAATATTAGTCATTCCTGGATATAGTTATATATTGCCCACAGAGAGATGCTGCAGTCAATAGTTAGAGTTAAATGGGCAGTCAACAAGATGTCAGATAACCATTGGTGATAATTGAGTGAGTATGATTTGACACTGCGTTCAATATAGATTTATCTCTATTTTTGGAACTGGACACTATGGACTAAATTCTATACTGAAAGGAAAGGAATTCAGCTGCATATTTTTCTATAGGTTTTAATTTGTAACTGATTTCCCCTTAGCAGTTGTTTAATTTCTTACAAGAAAAGAAACAGTAAACAATATAAATATCATGTTCATATTTATTAGTCTAATTAGTTGCATTTCCAAAATCCATTTAATATTCACTAATAAAAAATCCCATGATCCTCTAGGAAGAAATATCATCACCCATCATGAAATGAAACAAAGCTCACAAAACTGTATGGTTTTTATTTTTTATGTTTTAATATCGGCGATGCATATTGGGTATTAAATGGTTTTGAATAGAAGTGATTTTTAGAGCTTGTGAGTTTCAGTTAGGAAGCAACCATTTTAGTTTTCGCAGAGAACATCTGAACTTGCCGTTTTTCTCTCTCATCAGGATGAAGTGCTTAGGATCATTAAAACCTTTCCATCCCCGACCAGCTACTAGATGCGTGCATGCCATTTGACAGGAGTGGATTCCTCTCTCTGCTCCGCAGGCCTGAATGGAAGGTCACTTTGACCTGCTGCACATTTCTACTTAAGAACTGCTTTTAACAATAAGCCACTCGTGTACTTGTTTCTGGACCGACTTGAGTTTTTGGCACAATATGAAAAGCATTTGGAAAGTGTAAGTAAAAGCCTTCCGTTTCAGAAGAAATAATGGCCCCATTTGCCATGGAAACCAGAGGACTTTATGAAAATGCACTCAACTGTTTTCTGTAGTGAGCCTAAAATTATTCTAAAAATAAGTTGTGTTCCTGGCATCTGCTAGCCAATGCACAAAGATTGCATCTCATAAGGTTTTCCCTGTTACAGAAAAAATCCCACGCAATTTGAATATTTCATTTTTCCTATTGTGTGGAAGATACAAGGAAAATATGTGTTACACACAGTAGGGACAGCTTTTAATTTAATTTAATTTCTTTTGACAGGTTGCAGATATAATCTGAATACTATCTCTGAGATACATTTCACTGCAGACAAAATATAGGGTTTTTCTTCAAAATTGAGTCATATTTTGACTTTTTAAATTTTTTTCTATGGATAGATTGTATGATAATAAACTTGCAAAGTAGTATGTAAACTGACATGAAAAATTTGGTAGACAAATACCAGTGACTAGCAACCAGGAGTCCCTGTCTGTGTTCAGGAGTCAGAGTTACAGATCCAGATCCGAATGCTGGAACAAGGACATGAAATCACGCAGCTGAGCCGCAGCTACCTAGGGCCATTGCAAGGGGACCTATTACTTCATTAAAGTCTAAAGAGGCCGTATGCCAGGAGGCAAAATGCTATTTGTTACCTAGAAGGCCAAGCTGACAGGCTGAAAACATGAAAGGGCAGAGCAAATGAAATTCCGAAAATGGGATGTGGCAAGAGGCAAATTAAAGTCCAGAGAGACAAGGTTCGTGTTCACATCCACGTGTCTCACAGCACTAAGAATAAAGCCATAAAGCAATAGACTCACACTGGGTAGCTCAGGCCATTGGCTAACAGAAATATTCATTCATTCAGTTTCCTTTCTGTAAAAATGCATAGAGAGCCTGTATATTCCAGGTGCTGTGACATCTGCTAAGAATAAAGCAGTGACTGATCCCAGATCTCCGATTATTGATTGCTCTGTGGTGGCAGAGGTGCAGAAGAACTCGTAAGACATTATTACAAGAAGGAGAGAAAATTACTTCCCTAAACCATACTGGGAGATGTAACCAGGGAGTTTTAAGGAGGAGATAGTTCTAGACATTTGGCTTCTGGGCTCCACAGATCATAGTTCAGAGGGCCATAATATATAATTTATTGTCCATGTGAGCACACCTTTGAGAGTGAATCAGGGTCTGTTTAATAAGTACCCTGGGCTGCAGGTAAGATCTGGGACTGCCTGGTAGAATAGTACACAAGCGTTACTCTCTCTGTATATGTGATGTTTCGGAAACTCACTCAACTATTTTCTATGTAATAAGCCATGTCTCATCGGTAGGGATTTTTAAGAGCCTTCATTTTGCAATCGGGTTGGCCATGAATAAATTAGTAAAATAGCATGAAGACCAGAGCCGGATGGGGAGATGTGGGGGTTCCAGGGATCACATTCTGGATGGTGACGGTGGAGGTTGGGCCTGACAGGCAGGCTTATATTTCAGGAACACGATTCTGCCTTGGTCAACATTTTTTTTTTTTTTTTTTAAGAATTAGGTGAAGTGATAGGGGGCTAGATAATCATATATGTTAATAACCCAGTTCTGAGAGGCTTAATGAATTGCTGGCTCTACAAAATTCCTAATAATTTAGGACAGAGTTTTTAAAATGGTGCATGATGGGGTTACCTCTCAAACAACGCACTTATATTTAAACAAAAAGAAGTCTACTGGCTCAGCAGCAGTAGTTGTCAAACGACAATGTGTCTTCATTAGTAATTCTAGCTTTATGGCGCAGTGTGAGACTTCGGCAGAGACTGTGTAGAAGGAACTCATGCTCCGGCTGGCTAATTAGGCAAGAATGCATCTTCCAATCTTGAGATTCTATATTCTTGGGACTGTGCTGGCACAGACTGTACCTTACTCACATCTGTCCCCAATCTGTAGATGGCACCAAAATGTATTTGTTGTGTTAATCTATTAATCAATAGATGCATTAGGAACTAGAAGAGCTTAATTGATGTGGTTGGTCAATATTGTAGAAGTCCACCTCATTTTTCACTACTCTACATTTTTCTCTTCCTTCCTTCCTTCCTGCGATGTTCATATGCAACCTGTCTCCCTCTCATTGCCCATTCTCTTTCTTTCCTTTATAAACACAGTTAGAGATTCAAGATCAACCTATGGAGAAGACAGTTTGTAAGTCTGTATTAAAATCCTTTTTTCCTCTTGGTTAGTGCATTATTTACTGAAGTTTTCAAACACGTTGAGAAGATAACCAACACCTCCTCCTCACTGCTAGTGAACAGACTGGTTTGAACAAGCGTTTCCTGAAATATCTTGTCATCCACACCCATATTTACTTTTGTTTCTCCTGGAGGCGGCAGGTTGCTCTCAGATACAGGTTGAGTGTTTACATTGCGTTTGTACACACAGGAGAGCAGAAAGTGTGTTCAAGCTCCAACCCAGCCCATTCCCTCTTGAAACTTAGAGCCCTGTTCTGTCTCCATTTGCATATCTTAAATCCTCCTTCAATCAGCCAGTAGGTTACTGGGATTCGAATTACCATACTGCTGAGTCAGACCTCTGAAGTCCACCGTCATTACCAGTTGGTCATTGCACTCACACTCTGCCCAGCAGAATCTGGCTTAAGAGCAGTGACTTTCCCTTTCGTGAGAGTTATTTAAAAAAAGAGTATCAGCAGCCTCTCTGTCAAAGTGGCTTCAAATACTGTTAAAATCAGAATACATTTGTAACTTATTAAAAATAATAATTTATTTAATCAGTAAACCTGTGATCCATAATTTTAGAGCTAGAACTCACCTGCAGGTATTCCTCATGTGATGTTAAAACAGCTCCAGCAGATTCTACTGCAAATAGAAGTCCCACAATAAATTCTGTTTACCACAAGATTTCCAATATTTAGCGTGCATTTCTTTTTTAAAAATAATAAACAAAATTTTAGGTGAACATATGTTTGAAGAAATTATTGAGTTTCGTCACTACATAGGCCATTCTTATTTAAAAAGCCACATGTTTAAAAATAATTTTAAACCCTCCAAGCTTAAAACTATAGTAAATACGTGTGTGTGTGTCTGTGTGTGTGTGTGTCTGTGCATGTAGTGTTTTGATGACTAGATGTGACAACCACCTTTCCACACAGTGCTGCCAGAGAATATGCCTTTGTCTGATAGCAGCATATTTAGACAACAGGAGAGAGCAGCTGATAAAGCTGAGTTATGAAAAATCCCATTCTTATTCATGAATGAAACTCATCTCACCACTGCTAGAATGGCACATTTGACACAGAGAGAGTATGGCAAACGAGTGAATGTGTCTACTCCTGAAACATTATATTTTTATTTGTCCAATGATAAGTAAGTGTATTGGGTAAGAATGACATGTTAATAAGAAATTTAGCAAGATGTTGATTAGCTGTAAGCATGCATTGATCTTAGGAGCCTGGGAATGCTTATGGGTATTTCTTTTAAATCTATATGGCCAATATCACTCTAGTAAGAGTCATTTGCATTTGTAGTCTTGGTGAATTGGTGAATTGAACTTCTTTTAGAAAGTAAATAGATAGAAGCATTTTATTGTATTGAAAACTGAATTTTATATATATATATATATATTTATTTATTTAAAACGCAGAGCTACAGAGAGAAAGGGAGAGACAGAATCCACTAGTTCACTCCCCAAATGGCTGCAATGGCCAATACTAGTCCAGGCCAAAGCCAAGAGCCAGGGACTTCATCTGGGGTTCCCAAGCTGGTATAGGGGTCCAAGTACTCAGACCATCTTCTGTTATTTTTCCCAGGCCTTTAGCAGGGAGTTGGAATGGAGCTGGAAAAGCCAGGAATTGAACTGGAGCCCATGCGGAGAGCCTGCATCTCAGGTGGTGCCTTAACCCACAGCGCCACAGTGCCAGCCCTGAATGCAAGTTTCATTACACTCAGAGGATATGATAGAAGGAACTCAAAGAATAGCACATGGTAGGTACTCGACAATCACTTGCAAAATCTGTTTTATGTATTCTAATTTACTGTTGTTTTCTGCTAGGTCTCCATTTCTACCACTGCCTCTTGAAAGATACAAGAACCATAAGCAAGAACAAGACTCAAATTCTGTTCTTTCAGAGGAAGTGGAAACACATATTTAACACGTGCTGGCAATAGTCAATTATGCCACGTATTTAAAACTCTTTATGTTTAAATGCACGTGGATTGAAAAGCAAAGGCCAATGCTAAATTTCCCTGAAGGTGAGAGAATTTCCAGAACCTCTGAAATACCATGTTTGGTGGAAGGCAGCAATGTGGTGTTGGGAAAATTGCTTAATAGTTCTGTGCCTCGTTTTCTTAACGTGGGGCAAACGATAGAAGCCAACATGCAATGTTATTGTGCCGATTTAATATAAATATTGAAGATCAGCAAATAATAAACACGATACAACTATTACAAGTATTAGCCTTGGACAAGTGATGAAGATTTAAGATACTTTTTATTGTCAACTCTGCTAGAGCAGAATTATAATAGTTTATGACTGTGAGGAAATTGTAACAAATTTTATTGAGTTATGTGATTTTTTATACTTTTTTAAAGATTTTATTTATTTATTTGAGAGGTAGAGTTAGAGAGAGAGAAAGTCTTCCATCTGCTGGTTCACTCTACAAAAGGCTGCAACAGCCAGGGTTGGGCTGTTCCAAAGCCAGGAACCAGGAGTTTCTTCCTGGTCTCCCACATGGGTGCAAGGACCCAAGCACTTAGGCCATCCTCTACCACTTTCCTAGTCCGTAGCAGAGAGCTGGATCAGAAGTGGAACAGCTGGATGTGATCAGGTGCCCATGTGGGATGCTGGTGCTGCAGGAGGGGGCTTAGCACACGATGCCACAGTGCCAGTCCCAAAGTAATGTGGTCTTAAATGGTACCTCAATTATACAGTATAATCTAGAATTTAATTTACCCAGCTGAAGATGTTATGGTTAATTGCTCACATCCAAAGTACCAAAACCTATAAAAGAAATAGATGATCATCTTCCTAAATGCTATTTATTTCAGATTTGATACAATGACACATTTTTTCTGATGGGAGGAGATCTGATTTATAAATATCAAGTATTTTACAGTAATAGTCTAATGCCAGTGCGGATTGGAGGTGAAGTTGCTTCCACACAGAGTGGGTGCAGATGCTGTGATTTCAATGTTGCTGGTTGCTTGCTTTGTTTTGTCTTCACCCCTCCCAGAGCCGGCACTTCCTTTGTTACTGTCCAATGCTATTTCATGGCGCCATCGTATTTCTAGACTCTTTCACCCCATATAACTCATTAGAAACTGAAGAGACCTTCATATGATCCCAGGAGTCACCTTTGAAATGGAGAACGATGTGCATTTTAATCCAGAATTCTAAGCCAGTGAACTCTTCAGAAATCAGGGAGGAAACTGCATTCTGCCCTGAAGAAGCCACATTTAATGGCTGGCATTTCTACCCGTTTGTACCTTTCCCTGTTCTCCTGTGAGGACTAAGTCATGAGTTCATGACTGTTTTGTATGGTAGATATTTGGGAACATATTTATTTCTGGATAAGTAGTGACAATAGAAACCTCTGGGCTTTTTTTAAAGTTCAGATTTTAAAAAATGAACAGTTCATAAAATGTGATCACCAAAAATTTAAAAACAGATATAACCTCTTTTCAACACCAACAGATTTGTGCTCACTGCAGATAGTCTGTTCCAGTGAATACTGACTCTTTTTATAGAGACATCATTGAGGGCTCTGCCAAAATTTCCTGGGTGCTAAGCTTCAGGCAGTACAGGGAAGCAGGTAATGCAGGATAAACGGCCCAATGCCCTGTAGCGATAACTGACAACTGGGTGGACAGTGCCCCAGACGGGCAACCAAGGCACAGGAAGATTTACAAGGAGAAATGAAGCATTTTCTCTCTGTGTCGTGCTTAATCTGCAAATCAAAAGGGTTTCTTTCCTAAATTGCTTCTGTAAAGTTGACAATCAACTACTTATATAAAAAATCTAACCTGGACGCAGCAGTAGGTTTTCCTTTAGAAAGTGCACAGCCGTGTGATGTTGCAGTAAATGTCTCTTCCACAGGAAGTTAGGAAACAATGCCCAGTCCCTCTTGTGACACTGCAGCATTGTGCTGGGTGTGCTTGTCTTGTCATTTCAGGTGGCAGATGATTGGGATTTGCAAGGGGGATTTTAACCTCGACAGTTTAACCCACAGTGAGGTCATGGATCCAGTTTGCCAAGGGACTAAGTCAACGCTCCAGCCCAAGGCTCATGGGAGCCTGGCACCGACTGGGGCTCTGCAGACCAGATTCAGAGGAAGGGAGACTTGACCTCTGCCAGAGGAGGTAAATGAGGCTTTGACCTGTGGAGGGCTGAGGCTCAAATAGAAAACAGCTCCTTCTACTATATCTGCAACATCTCCAGGCCCTAGACATCTTCAAACCATTGATGAAGAGGATTAGCAGCAAGGTAACTGTGGTACAAGAAAAACATTCTTTGAGAGGTTTTTTTTTTGTTTTGTTTTTATTTTTTTTTTGAAAGGCAGAGTGGACAGTGAGAGAGAGAGACAGAGAGAAAGGTCTTCCTTTGCCGTTGGTTCACCCTCCAATGGCCGCCATGGCTGGCGCACTGCGGCCAGCGCACCGTGCTGATCTGATGGCAGGATCCAGGTACTTCTCCTGGTCTCCCATGGGGTGCAGGGCCCAAGGACCTGGGCCATCCTCCACTGCACTCCCTGGTCACAGCAGAGAGCTGGCCTGGAAGAGGGGCAACCGGGACAGAATCTGGAGCCCCGACCGGGACTAGAACCTGGTGTGCCAGCCCCGCAAGGTGGAGGATTAGCCTAGTGAGCCGTAGCGTCGGCCCTCTCTGAGAGTTTTATAGACAGGTGATGTAAATGCCCACATTAGAAACTAACTTGGGGAAATATTTTCTCTTTTAAATAGCAAAATAATTTAGCAGTTGAACTTCTTCAATTCACTTTAATTTAAACTATGTGAACCCTAAATTGTTGCAATTAAAGCCTGTCATTAACTTTGAAATCTCAACTTGGCATAAAAAATCTGGCATAAAGTATATTAAATATTTTTACCCAGTCATAGATTTTCAAATTACTTCATGAGATGTTTTCCACAAAAAATACAAGATGAGCTCAGGCAATAGATTAAATGATCTGGATGATTTTTGGTAAGTACATATATTATGCAATTGCAAAGGCCAATTTGTGTCATTTAATCTCTTAATTGGGAAAGAAATTAAAGGGTTTCTGGTAATTTCTAGGTGAAGAGAGCATTCTAGAATCTCTGAAACTCGAAGAGAAAGCCTTGGAAATGAGTTCAGTGGAGAAGCTCACAGCTCCAAAAACACGGAGCCTGTGCTTAGAGGCACAACTGTGAGGCCTCTCTGCTTCCATCTTCAGGCCTTCTAGCCTCCATTCAGTCAGTACAAACCATCTCAACTTGAACAAGTGTCTTCCAGTTGTTAAAGGTTTATAGATGATCTCCGTATGCAAGACCTTTATGGAGTATCTTGAGTCAAGGTTTGCTATGTTACCCAGAGGGTGTCCAGTATAGTTGAGGTGAAAGACGCACGGACAGGAAGTTAGCACTACAGTAATGCAGTACGCACGTGCCCAGTTCAGACTGCACGGGCCGTAAGTACTGTCTCTGTCGGGAAAGGCAGAGTCTCACATGCAGTCTTTTGGTACCTGCTTGGTCACATCAGAGTGCGTCTTACGCCAGGAACGTTTCCCTTCCAACAGATAAAGAGCCCTTGGGGTCTGGACTCCTCTGGAGTGGGGAGATGTTTCTCTGTTCTGGGTTCAGTGGGGCTGCCTTTGCTCTTGGCTATATGCCCATGTGAGTGGCCTACAGGAACACCTCCAGCTTCCTGTGTTTCACGTGCTGTGGGGAGGAGGCATCCTGACACTGCAACAGGGCATGGGATGCATGGTTGGTTGCACAGAGATCTGTAGTCCATCTTGGATGGGTGCACGGTGAGGGGCTCTATCTTGTGCACGTTCTTTCTTCTCTCTTAGAAGGCCGTGCTGTAAGCTGGGAGCCTGGTGTTGGTTAGCTGTTCTCACCAACCTTGAGCCATGCACTGGTCTTTTCCCACGGTGGCATTATCAACTCATTAACCTTGACCACACTCATGCTGTATCCTACCCCATGACTCAGCATGCCCACCCACCGAGCAGCAAAACAGGAGGGGAGCAATGGGAAAGGGGACTCCTATGCTCACAGTCTGTGCAGATTCTTTGAGGAAGTAGGTTTTGAGCTGGGCATTGAGAATAGGTGGCATTTTTATTAACAGAGAAGAACCCAGAGGCCCTTGGAGTTACGTGTTTGGCATAGAAAGGAGTGGAGAGCAGAAATCAGGGGCTGCTGTGCTCACAGCCTAGAACAAAGGCGTACTTGGAATGGGCGCTTTCTATAGCAAATCAGTCAGTCAAAAAGTTGGAAAAGCAGAACAGGTCAGAGATGATCTTGGGGCAGTCTTTATGAAATTGATCCCCTAGATCAGTAAATGACAATAGAGAAAGTGCATCAGGGAGTCGTTTTCAGAACACAGGTGACAACTGTGCATGCGAATTTCAAATGGAGTGTCAGTTTACGTCGAGAAATCTCCCCAGGACGGATGCTGATACACTAATGATCATGAAGATATTTAACCTCTGGCACCATCTGAGCCTTGACCCCTTAGAAACAGGGAAAATCAGGAGAATGTCAGTGCTGTGACACCCAGGATAAGACAGCGGGGAACCATGAGCATGTGTGAGCTGCAGAGTGATGCAGCCGGTGCACTTTGTAGAAGCACCAATAAACCACAATGAAAAGGAGAAAGGAATGAGATGCGCGTTCACTTTGCATACTTTCTGCCACCATGATGTATTCATAGACTCCATTAGGGTTGCAGCATCTGGAATATAAATCAAGGAAGGACATCAATAGATTCGGAAGATGCGTTAGTGGTAGAAAGATGAGGGACATAAAATTCTTTCTGAGGACTGGAGCCTACTTGCAGGAAAAAGCTCCGTGACACCCGTAACAGAAATAGATATTCTGTTTTAGGTAGGGTCGGGTAAGGGAAGAAGAGGGGTGTAAGAATTAAGTTGTGTCAGCAGCCTGGATTTACACTGCGGCTCAGCCTCTTTCAGACAGCGCATCCTTGAGGATGCTACTGGAGCCCTATATTTAATTATTTTATCCATGGAACAGAAATATAATTGTGCATCTTTCATGGTGTGATAAACCTGAATTAGTCAGGGTTCTCCAGTGAAACAGAATCAGCAAGAGGTCTTTATCTATTTATCTATCTCTAGCTCTATCTATCGATGCACAAGCTAACTTCAAAAACTTGTAGGAAATGACATTAGAAGACAAGTTTATTTTAATGCAAAAACCTTTTGAAATTCATGTACAATTTTTAAAATTTGTTTTTACTTTATATGAAAGGCAAAGGTACAGAATAAGAGAGAGAGAGGAGAGATTAGAGTCAGACAGAGAGCTTCCATCTGTTGGTTGAGTCCTCAAATTCCTGCAACAGCCAGGGCTGGGCCAGGCCAAAGCCAGGAGCCCAGAACACAGTCCAGATCTACCCTGTGAGAGGCAGGGACTGTGGTACATGAGCCATCATCTGTTGCCTCGCAGGGTGTGGATGAGCAGGAAGCTGGGTTGGAATTAGGGGAACTGGGACTTACAGCAGATGCTATGACAGAGAATGTGGGTAACCACTGAGTGACTTAACTGTTGCTTCAAATATAATATGCATTTTCCATGGACTTTTTGAAGACTTCTTAAGTGTATAGCTATCTATCTATCTATCTATCTATCTATCACTTATCTATCTCATCAATCTATTGTGGGTTTTGTTATAAGAAATTGGCTCATGCAATTATGGAAGCTGACACGTCCCATAGTCTGCTTGTGAGCCAGCTAGCTGGAGGTCTGGGGGAGCAAAGGTGTAGTTATATTTCAAAGGCCGGCAGGCTCGAGGCTCGGGACCAGCTGAAGTTCCAGTTCATATCTGAGTCAGGAGAAGCATAATGCTCAAGGCAGTCTGGTGGGAACAACTCCCCTTACTGAGCCTTTTCATCTAGCCAGGCCTTCAAGTGGGGGCATGAGGCCCACCCACATTGGGGAGGGCAATTTGTTTTACTCATTCTACCAGTCCAATGTGAATATTTTCCAGGAGCATCCTCACAGACACACCCAGATAATGTTTGAATAATTATCAGAGCGCTGCTTGGCCCAGTCAATGGGTGGGCAGAATTACCCATGGCAGAGTTTGAGCAGTACTCCTTTAGTGCAGGTCCAAGGCTCAGCGAAGTGGGCTGTGTATCCAAGTGTGCTGTATCAGATAAATGATCGGTAATGTCCTCTTATTGATCATGATGTTGATCTTTACGGCTGTAGCACTACAATGTTGAAATATCTCACCCTTGGCTTAGGACTTGAGAGTGAAGCGGTTTCTCACTCAATGATACTAAAAGGTAGAAGTCGTAGAATTAGAATGAGGTTTTAGAATATGAGCATAGCAGTGAGTGTTTGGAACAGCAGCAAAGACATATTCCATATCAGAGTGCCTGAATGCGAGTCCCGGCCCTGCTCTCAATCGCAGCTTCCTGCTGATCAGTACTCTGGGAGGCAGCAGGTGATGTCTAAAGTGCTTGGGTTCCTGCAACCTTCACGGAAACTCAATGTTGCCTTATGGCTTTGGCCTGGCCTACCTCTTGCTGTTGGGGCATTTTGGGGAATGAACCAGTGGCTGGGTGTTCCGTTTCTCTGCCTTCCTAAATACATACATACGTATATACATACAAAAAGATATTTTAAAAAACTGAGTATAAGGTCATTTTGTTATAACAAAAACTAAGAGTGAAAAAGTCAATGAATCTTTATTGACGTTTCAAGAATCAGAGAATATTAATGGTGCTATATGTGAGAACACAAAATGAGAAAAAGGCTTCTATTTGGAAATTCTGCTCTTGCTCTTTGGGCAAGTTCAATTTTCCACTGTCTCAGTAAGTCCTTTTGGAATGCTGCTGAGCTCAGTGGAAAGACCACCTTCGAGATGTAGTCCCACTCATCACTGTCCTGTCACGAGAAACCTGCAATGGATATCATCTTGCTTCACTAGGATGGCTGCAATGCAATATCACAGATTGGGAGGCTTACACAATGGGGATTTATGGGCTCCTGGTTCCAGAGGCTAGAGGCCCAAGATCAAGGTGCTGGCAAGGTTGGTCCTTCCATGCCTCTCTCCAGGCTCCTGGTAGTCTGTGGTCTTCTCCTTGCATATTCACATTGTCCTCTTTTAGTGCACATCTTTCTCACCATGTGGCTCTCTTCTTTTGTGAGAACAGTCATACTGGGTTATGGTCTCACAATATTCCAGTATAATTTCATATTAACTAGTTCCATCTGCAACCATTATAGTCCATAAAGTTCCTCTTGTGAAGTACAGCCTGTAAAAGAGAAGATGGTGGCCGGCATCGTGGCTCACTTGGTTAATCCTCCACCTGTGGCACCAGCATCCCATATGGGTGCCAGTTCTAGTCCCAATTGCTCCTCTTCCAATCCAGCTTTCTGCTGTGGCCTGGGGTAGCAGTAGAGGATGGGGCCCTGCAACTGCATAGGAGACCAGGAAGAAGCACCTGGTTTCTGGCTTTGGATCAATGCAGCTCCGGCCGTTGTGGCCATTTGGGGGGTGAACCAACAGAAGGAAGACTTTTCTCTCTGTCTCTTTCTCTCTCACTGTCTGTAACTCTACCTGTCAAGTAAATAAATAAAAATCTTAAAGAGAAGATGTTTATCTTCAAATATTTAAAGTGTTGTTTATGAGTATGCTATTGTTTGTGTGTTTGTATGAAAGGTAGATATAAGAGCGAGGAAAAGAATGAGAGGAGGAGGAGGAGGAGGAGGAGAGAGAGGAGAGAGAGAATTTCAGCCACAGTTCCTTGGGGCAGAGGGAAGACTGCAATCATCAGAGAAACCTGTTGATGGTACAGGCTTCCTTACAAAGTCTAGATTATTTGGAATAGTGTTTCTCAGGGCGGGGGGCGGGTACTGTTTTGCGGCCCATGAGGCACCTGTCAGTGTCAGGAGGCATTTGGGTTGTTGCAATTCAGAGGAGGAGTTGCTCTAAGCCTCCACTGGGGAGACGTCAGGGATGCTGCTAAACACCCTACAACGCACAGAAGCAGCTCGCACAATGAAGCGCAGTGTAGCTCAAGACATCTGTGCACCATGGGAAGACACCGGCTCCACAGGCTATTTTCAAAGTGACCTTGCAGGAGACATCCATACATCAGTAGAGAGTTTAAGGCAAGTGCTCCTAAAATACCTTCTAACACCCACATTCTGTGATATTGACTTTTTTTTTTATTTTTATTTATTTTTTTTTTTTTATTTTTGACAGGCAGAGTGGACAGTGAGAGAGAGAGACAGAGAGAGAAAGGTCTTCCTTTGCCGTTGGTTCACCCTCCAATGGCCGCCGCTGCAGCCGGCGCACCGCACTGATCCGATGGCAGGAGCCAGGATCCAGGTGCTTTTCCTGGTCTCCCATGGGGTGCAGGGCCCAAGCACCTGGGCCATCCTCCACTGCACTCCCTGGCCATAGCAGAGAGCTGGCCTGGAAGAGGGGCAACCGGGACAGAATCCGGCGCCCAAACCGGGACTAGAACCCGGTGTGCCGGCGCCGCAAGGTGGAGGATTAGCCTATTGAGCCACGGCGCCGGCCGACTTTTATTCTGGAAACAATAATGTCATTTAGAATCCTTTCTTTTCCTCACAGCCATAATGATTATCGTCTACGGTTCATTCAGTTAGTTATGACCTTGATGCTCTTGATGTCTGGTTCCTATCTCTGGAGTTAAGCTTTGTTCATCTAATAGATGAGTTGACTGCATAGCAGACATTTTCCTAAATCCTTGAGCTATAGATAAGAATTAAACAGACAAGAGCCTGTCCCATCCTGAAACTTACTTTCTAGTGTGGGAAGCAGCAATCACCAGATGGATGCATGCTGTAGGGTGCAAGATAGTGGTGGTGAGGGCTGAGAAACAAAGTAAATCTTGGTACTTGGGATAGGGAATAAGGATCCATGTTTAAATGAGGTCACACAGGGTGGTTTATTTGCTGAAATAAAATCAGAGACCTGAAAAGGAAGTGGCAGGGGGGGCCCTATTTGGGGGAAGAAGAATTTACTTGAATGCCCCAAATCTAAATGAACAGCCTGTTTTTTTGTTTTTTTGTTTTTTTTTTTTGACAGGTAGAGTGGACAGTGAGAGAGAGACAGAGAGAAAGGTCTTCCTTTTCTGTCACCCCTCAATGGCCGCTTTGGCCAGTGCGCTGCGCCTTCTTGCACCGCGCTGATCCGAAGCCAGGAGCCAGGTGCTTCTCCTGGTCTCCCATGGGGTGCAGGGCCCAAACACTTGGGCCATCCTCCACTGCACTCCCGGGCCACAGCAGAGAGCTGGCCTGGAAGAGGGGCAACCAGGACAGCATCCAGCGCCCCAACTGGGACTAGAACCCGGGGTGCCAGCGCCACAGGCGGC